>NC_064626.1:256519492-256836911 GCF_023864275.1 Schistocerca cancellata
GGGCAGATATGACAAATGCATGACAGATCCAGTACTTCGGTGATCTGTCCAACAGTTATCATCATCTTCATAGCTTTATTCATGAAAACATTGTGTAGATCTTACTTGCTTACAATTATATATTTAATTAGATGCCAGTGCTTCATTTTGAACCTTTTATCACCTTGCAGGTGTCAACTGACTCATCACTGTCAACCTATGATGTAGTCGTCCTGGATGAAGTGCACGAGCGTCATCTCTATGGAGATTTTTTGCTTGGAGTTGTGCGCTGCCTGTTGTACCAGCGACCAGATTTAAAAGTTGTTTTGATGTCTGCTACAATCAATATAAAGTTATTTGTGCAGTATTTTGCTGGTGATGCAGTAGTAATTCAGGTGAGTAATTTGTCCATTTAGAAGCAAGCATCTTTTTGTTTCAGTCTAATATAATTTCCACTTATCGATTAATTACGTGGGTCCTACTGAACAAGAGTTTTAAAACAAATCAGCTTGGCTTCTTCCTGTTTAATTACATGAAACCATGTAAGTGGGTCAAAGCCGATGCATCAATTTAAAAAATAAAATTATTGTAGACACTTGAAGCAAGCTCGTGGTCGTGCGGTAGTGTTCTCGCTTCCCACGCCCGGGTTCCCGGGTTCGATTCCCGGCAGGGTCAGGGATTTTCTCTGCCTCGTGATGGCTGGGTGTTGTGTGATGTCCTTAGGTTAGTTAGGTTTAAGTAGTTCTAAGTTCTAGGGGACTGATGACCATAGATGTTAAGTCCCATAGTGCTCAGAGCCATTTGAACTTGAAGCAAGAAGTAAAACAGAAGGGGTTTATGTAACAAATTATGTAATGTTATGGATTAATGTTTGTTCTGAGAGGAAAAAAAATAACTTGAAGCTGATAAGAATTTTTGATGGAGTTAATGCCTTTTTTTAAAAAAAAAATAAAGCTATCCTCTGTTATTTGTCCAAGAACACTGCATATTATTTTCCCATATATTTATTTTTACCTAATAATTAGACAGCATCCGTATAACCAGTGCATTTGCATTTCAACAGGTTCCTGGAAGACTGTATCCCATAAAGCTTTATTACAGACCTATTTCTGTTGAGGAAAAATCTTCAAAATCTGGACGTATTAATCCAGCACCTTATGTCCGGATTCTTCAGCTTATTGATGAAAAGTTTCCAAGTAAGACCAGAATTGTGTTGCAACTATACTACAATCACTTTGTGTGGCCTAAACCCTCCCCCCTCCCCCTTTCACTCACATCGCCTGCTGTCAGTGATTCTATGCCTTCTGTGCCAAAGGGGAATTATTTTTACATATGATTTTAATATCTTGGTAATCATTTTTCTTCATAAGAGATCTTAGACTGGTGTAATTAATATTTGTACAACAGTTTATGGTGCATAAAAAATGTTTTTTGCTTTTGTACCAGGTTCATTGTTCTGTCTCTCTGTCATTACATATGATGTAATTAAACCAAATGAACATAGTACTTTGTTTCCTGCTTACCAGTAAATAGTGGGCTCACCTGAACAAAATCTGTAAGGATTCATTACCTTGAAGGGCATGTGACATCTTTAATGTAGTAAGAAGAAAGGAAGGTTTGTATGAAGTCACATTGTGCAAGGCTTACAAGGAGAGGTCCCTAGTGGTGGGTGGACTTTTTGAAATCATCTATATGGTGATGTAGGTTAAGTTTCCAGGTATAACTTCCAACAGCCAATCCCCAGATAGGCTCTCATTTGTAAGTAATTGATGAAAAAAATCAGAATTTTATGTGATGCTCTACCTACAGGTTTAAAAAGGTATAATATCTGACTCTTTGTGCGATGTAATGTTTAAGGTACAGGCCTCACACTCTAAAGGTTGTGGGTTTGAAACTCGTCAGGGGCTTTGAAATCTTTTATTTTTAAATGTTCTTCAAAATATCTTTGGTTGTTATTTTTATTCAGTTAATTGGATTAAATGTAATTTTTTATTTCCATTTCTTAGTCACACAATTTCATCACTGTATAATCTTTTTCAGTTGCTCTCATTTTTTCTATCAACCATTCCTTTTCCATTTGAAATCTTTGCACATGTGAATTTAATTATTTTTATTTATCTATCTTAATATTTAGACAATTGTAACTGCTGTTTATCAGTTAAAAGATGGGATAATCTATTAATAATGACAGAGAAATGGTGTCAGAAAGGTATTTTTCATTACAAGATGTAAATTTTTTTGGATAGTGATCATCATGCAAAGATTTAAAATAATGAATTCTTATTGCACTGTGGACAAAGTAATGCAGATGAAGATTTAAATGAATGAAGGGATTACAAATAAAACAAAATTCAAGCAGAATGTAAAAGAGAAATAAGGAAGGAATAACATGAAAGAAAAGAACATTAGAGGAATTAAATTGGAATTAATACATAAAAATAATGAAAATCACATGAACAAAAGTCCAAGTCGAAAAAGAATGATGGGGAGAAAAATGAGAGCAAATGAAAATTTAATATGAAAATTAAAATGACATGACAAAGGAATAGAAATAAAAAATTGCAGTTAAACCAATTAAGTGTATACAAATAACAACAAAAGTCATTTTAATAAAGATTTAAAACTGAAAAATTTCGAAACACTTGATGAGAGTCAAATCCACAAGCTGTCACATGTCAGGTCTGTACCTTAACCGTCCGTTGTGCAACCAGTCTGTATAAACCTCCTTTTATAAAATGGTAGCACATCATGCTAAGTTCTGATCTTTTCTGAATTTTTTGTCATTTACTTGCTAACAAGAGTCCATCTAGGGTGAATGGCTGCAGGGTATTATACTTCAGACTTCAATTTACATCACAGTACAGATGGTTTCAAAGGTTGATTGCACTGCTGGGTACCTCTTCTCATTAGAGAGGAAATTTACCCAGTGCAAGACATAGGGCAGACAAAGCTGAACAAAGCATGGTACTAATTAACAGTGAAATTCTAGCAGCAGAAGGACTCGAAAATCAGGGAATTAAAGAGTGAGTAGTTTAAAAGTAAGAGGGAGATAGAATAGGAAAAAACCTCCATGTGTATGAACACATAATCTATCAGTAAATACAGGAAAAAGTAAAGTGTAAACATTCACCATATGGTTGAGGCACTGAGCAGTCGACAGCCTCATAAAGAAAATTTAAAAAAATTGAAATTGTTGCTGATCTTTTTGACAGTGTTCTTCCTAAACTATGTAAGAAAAAGACATACACACATGTATTTACGAGGGTCGGTCAAAAAGTAATGCCTCCCATTTTTTTTCTACTTAAAGAAATTAAGTTAAGTGAAAAATTTGAATTTGGCGCCATTCCTCAAACCTTCTTCTGCAATCCACTGCAGTAGTAACTTTCTGTGTCAACAGGTGGCAGCACAGCAGAAGTTTGTAAGATGGCCGACATCGATGTTCGTTTGAGACAGCGTTGTGTGATTGAATTCTTGAATGCAGAAGGTGAAACGCCCATACGCATTCATGAAAGACTGAAGAAGGTGTATGGTGTTGTGACAGTGGATGTCAGCACTGTTAGACGATGGGTTCGTCGTTGTAAGGAAGCTGAAGGGCAAACACTGTTGACTGACGAAAAGCGGAGCGGCAGGCCGGTGAGTGCAGTGACTCCACACAACATTCAGCAAGTTGATGACATCATTCGTGGTGACCGTCGGGTGACTGCAAATGAAGTGTGTCGCATTATTTCTCTTAGTAAAGGCAGTGTGATCATGATTATTAAACAATTGGGGTACTCAAAAGTTTGTGCACGGTGGGTTCCAAGAATGTTAACCGATCAGAATAAAGAGGCAAGGAAAACAATAGCCTCCCAACACTTGCAGCGCTTCCGTTTGGAGGGAGATGAGTTTCTGAAAAAAATTGTGACCGGGGACGAAACATGGGTGCATTTTTTTGAACCCGAATCAAAGAGGCAGTCAATGGAGTGGCGTCACACAAGCTCGCCGAGGAAGAAAAAATTCAAAACTGTGCGATCGGCAGGGAAAGTTATGGCAACAGTTTTCTGGGATACAGAGGGTGTGATTCTGGTTGATTTTTTGGAGCAGGGATGCACAATAAATTCTGTTCAATACGTCACAACCCTCAACAAACTTAAAGCACGTCTTCAGCGAGTTCGCCCAACAAAATCAATGGCAGATGTTCTTCTTTTGCATGACAATGCAAGACCACACACCAGTCGTCACACCTCTGACGAGATTGTCAAAATTGGATGGGAAGTTTTGCCTCATCCCCCATACAGCCCTGACCTGGCACCATCAGACTTCCATCTGTTCGGGCCACTAAAAGAAGCTCATCGTGGGATTCATTTTGAAGATGAGGAGGCCGTCAAAACATCCGTGCGTCAATGGCTTAGGAAGCAGAGCTGTGATTTTTACCGTGCTGGGATACATGCCCTTGTTCAAAGATGGACCAAAACTGTAGAGATGGGCGGAGATTACATTGAAAAATGACAAAATGATCCTCAATGTTGTGGTTTTCAACCTATGTAATTGCATTTAAATTTCCTGACAATTAAACGTAGAAAAAAAAATAGGAGGCATTACTTTTTGACTGACCCTCGTACATTGTCTCAGCCAATTACATGATCCTGGCTCTGTAGCCCAAATGGAGCAAAACGTTGTGTGAGAGGAGCCTCCTTCCACATCATTTCAATAAAAAAGTTGTTCAAGTGATCTATGGAACATGTAAATAATTACCTAAGGTGAGCTGGAGGGAAAAGTGGCTGGCAGTTGCGAGGGAGAGGCAGCAAGAGAACTGGATAGGAACATGGCACCAGTGAGCCTGTCATGGCACAGTTGGGGGAAATCGTACATGACACATATATATGATGCGTGTCAAGAACGGAGAGAGGTTTGTCAGAAGTTACCTTCAGCAAATTCTTTCAGTAATACTTATCTTCCGAAACATGTAAATGGATTTTTTTCTTTGCAGAAAGACAAGCAGTTGCTTCAAAAAATGTCTTGATGCAAGGAGTTACTGCTTCTTTTTCTCTTTCTTCCCTCTCTCTCTCTCTCTCTCTCTCTCTCTCTCTCTCTCTCTCTCTCTGTGTGTGTGTCCTCTTTTTTAAGGAAGGGGGGGGGGGGGATTTTGTCTTGTCTTTGTACAAGATCAGGTCTTGTTATTCTATACATTCCATTGGTGAACTTCAGAAGTAGTTGTTTGGAGTTTTGTGTTATTGTTTGTATTCCCTTGTCCAAGTTTCCTTGACTGAGTTACTAATTCAGAAAGTATTCAGTTTGCCAGTACCATTGTACAATGATTGGATGGATGTTCACTGGTCTTCCATCAAGCATTGTCTAGATTGCTCATTGGATGTGACAAGAGTGAATATGATAGCTGGTGTTGATCTAGAAAGAAGAATTAAATGGTATGAAACTGGGGTGAAGAGGAGTGTAAGGTTTCAGCTGGTTGTTTGGGAGAGGGGCGGGGGCAAAGAATGGAATAATCTAATTTAGGTGATAACATGTAACATTGTTATTGTTTATCTGTTGGTTATGAGGTGATTATTCAACTTGGGAAAATTTGCTTGCAAGCTGAAGTGCTAACTAATGGTGAGAAGTAAAAGCAGTGCTATATTTGCTGTGTACTTGTATATAAAACCTGATTCAGAATAGATAGATTTGCTATGAATGGTGAACAGCTGGGAAGAGAGAATGTCACTGGGAAAAGCTGATGCCTGTCAAAATGAAGATATCCTTAATTGTTCTGTCAAATAACTTGTAGTGCAGTGCACAATATTCACAAGCAAGAGCAAACGAAGTGGCGTGGGTTCAGAAACAAACCATCTGAATTTATTCTTGGAAAATGCGAATTGAGGTTCAGTGAAATTGAACCTCTCAAGTCAATCATGAATCCATGTGGTGAAAATATCATTAATGTCTCAGAGTAAGATGACAGGTTTTGCAAAACCTGAACCTTAGGGATACTGTCTCTCAGCATCCCCTGAAAAGATCAAGATATTGAGCCATCCTGGCCCTGTGTTCATACCATTGATCAGTTGCACCTCAAAGGTGAAATGCCATCTCCAGTCCCATAATTAGCAATGTTCATTTAGAAGAGAGAATGTCGCTGGGAAAAGCTGATGCCTGTCAAAATGAAGATATCCTCAATTGTTCTGTCACATGTAAGACAATTCATGATACTTATCAGCAGATATACAACTATCCTTGAGCAAAATGTCAGTGCAATATACATAACTTTTGTAGTTTCGGTGCTCTACGTGCAATATGGCTTCTTGCTTCTAGCACCATTAACTTTATAGGTGTGGACTTAGCATTCAGTATGTGCTTGGTTCCTGTGTTTCAGATGGTTTCAGTATGTCCTATGTTCTGCAGTTGTTGACTAGAGAATGGAATGATGAATGTACTTCTTGTGTGAAGTTATTGCAATTAGACTGTGGGCGAGTTTTATGGTGGTTGTTGTGAGGTGTAATAAGGAGAATTTTTTTCATACTGTTGATCTGTGTATATTGAATTCCAACAGTAAGTACAGTGAATCCACCATAAATAAAATTCCTGCCCAGAAATTCCACTTAGAGGTCATCAGATAACTGTTTGACAGATTTCACAAAGATGCCCACGTTAGAGTGCAAGAAAACCAACACATTAAGATATCCCAACAATATTTGAGCATTCAGATTGACACTACCTGAAGTCTACATCAACTGGTAAAGTGGGAAGTGAAAGGAGGAGGGGGGGGGGGGGGGGGAGAGGGCGAGGGCTGGCTCATCCCATTCATTCTTTCCTTGTATGCAAAGGCAATATATGAGAATTAAGCCAATTTGTGAAAATGCCATGTTGTGTGGCACCTTGACCTTGTTTTACAAATCAACACACAAAGAAACATTACTTAACTTTATTTTCATATAATGATCATTCGTCTCACTGTGTTATTCTATTCTTTCAATGAAGCAGTTTTAGGTTTTCTTCCTATGAGTTTCACTCATTTCACTGTGGTTATTTTACCTCCTCTATATTTCCATAAAATAAATTGAGAAAGAAACTGCTGTAAGTGTGGCATAAACTCTGAAGTAGAGGGAGTACTGAACATGGCATACTCTTAAAATAATTACACCACAGGGACAAGCAGACACATGCAAAACAAACAGGCTCTTGAGATACTGGTGATTCTTGCACTCTACCACAGGCTGACATTGTGCTCCTGGTCATTGGACAGTGTAAAGGTTAATTTTTTTAATACCATTGCCCCTCAAACAGATATCAGGCCAGTTTATTTATTTGATAACAAGGTAGACAGAGCCTAATAATTAATTCAGTCTTTACTTTATCTGTGTTACCCTGTCACTAACACAGACTCCTTTTAAATGCCATTTCAGTTCATTACTTGTACTTATAAACACAGATACAAGTGCTTGTTTCTTTTTCTTCCAACTTCACAAGCATTGATTATTATCAACATTCCATGCTATACACCTAGGTAATGGAGCATTGCATGACAGCAAATAAGTAAATGAACTAAATGTCATGTTGCAGATTTTCTGTGCATTTGAACTTTCTTGTGTGTCTTTCTTTCTACTTACTCTTAAGTAGATCATAAAGCCTGTGATTTTATTTTTCAAATGAACAAATGAAAATAAAGGTGAAATTTGTAGGCAAATTAGAGAACATCAGTGTGCTAAAAATCAGTTTGAAGAACTTATGTGTCAAAGATATTATGGAAAGGAAAAAAAAGCAGTTTGCTCACTTAAATTCAGTTGTTACACTCACAATCTCACATAATATATTACAGGCACAATTTCTTTCCTGACAGTATTTACAGTAATGTGAGACATGTTCGCCAAGAAAGTATTTCTTATTGTTGTATACAGCAAGTCTTTTTTGTTTCTTATGTAACAAAGTTCATCTTTCACATTTTTTGTCATTCTGTTCCCAGAAGATGAAAGAGGTGATGTCCTCATGTTCCTGAGTGGTATGAGTGAAATTTCTACCATTGCTGAAGCAGCCCAGCAATATGCAGATAAAACACAGGCATGGATAGTGTTAACTCTTCACAGTTCCTTGTCACTTGCAGATCAGGATAAAGTAAGTCTCTCACGAAATTGACAGAAATGTTTCTGTGATACATAGATTCTGTGGAAATGATATAAAAAGAAGTCTTGAATGCATAATAAATAATTATTTGTTGTACCTATTTTTGTGCTTTCATCTGGAATATGAAAAGCATTATGGAGTAACAATGTAGGAAAAGATAGGTAGCTACTTACCATAAAGATAATGCATAAGTTGTAGACAGGCACGATTAAAAGACAAACTGCCGGAGTCTGCCAGTCATGTGTGCTTGCTTGTGTGAATGAATGGTGGGTATTTCTCTTTTTCTGATGAAAGCCATGGCCGAAAGCTTATGTGTAACTGTCTTTTAATTGTGCCTGTCTGCAACTTAATGGGTTATCTTTACAGTAAGTAGCAATCTGTCTTTTTCTACATTGTTGCTATTACTATTTGGAGTTTTGATTGTTCAAATTATGGAGTAATATGGATCAAAGTATGTGCAAAAATGTACGTTCCTCGTGATAGTTTATGTAGATGAAGCTGAAATGAGGGAGCAGAATATCTACTTAGTACTTATCTTCAAGAGACAGATTTCGTAGTTCTTTCAATAGAAACACTTAAAGTAGAAAATAACAAAAATATAAAAAGGATAGATTGCTACTCACCACATAGAGGAGGTGTTGAGTTAGAGACAGGAACATTGAAAAAGACTGCTAAAAATTTAAACTTTCATAAAAAGAAGCTTAAATATTTAGAACTCTTTTTCATTGTGCCTGTCTGTAACTTAACACCTCCTCTATGTGGTGAATAGAAATCTGTCCTTGTCATATTGTTGTTATTCCATCCTGGACTTTCCACTGTTTGTTTACAGTAGAAAATACTAATCCTAGCTTACAAAACTTGTATTGTTTATGTATATTGTTTGTGATAGGTTGGAGGGGGAGCAGGGGGACAAGAGGATATTCAAACCATATGTTGAGAGGGACGTATTTGTGAGGACAGAGGGAGAAAGATGGAGGAGATGGTGTCAAAAAGAGTTGTTGTAAGGCGCTATATTTATATTCATTAATGGCCATTGGGTGACATTAGTTAGTTATCAACAAGTGTGATGTTTTGCTACAGGTAATAAGTAGCTAGATAACTTTATAAAACTATAATGATCATATCATTTTCAAAACTTCCAAATCGGAAGAAAGAGCAAGCAAATCAGAATAACAGAACTGTGAACAATACTATATCACAAGATCAACCAATGACTAGTTTACTGAGACCGATGACCTCGCAGTTTGGTCTCTTCCCCCAAAATAACCCCCCAACTAGTTTACTTGGGATTACATTTCTGTGATTTCCAGTTTATAATATCAAACTGCACAGTTTTCTCTACATGTTTGTTTTCTTATGGTATTTTTTAATTTGTCTTTCTTGTGTGTCTAAACTAAGAGGATCCAGATTTACACAACTCAATTTATGATAAATATGTGTGTTGAATCCAGGTGTTTGATTATGCACCAGAGGGCGTACGTAAGTGCATCATTTCAACCAATATTGCTGAGACTTCTGTAACAATTGATGGTATTCGTTTTGTTGTGGACTCAGGCAAAATGAAGGAGATGAGTTATGATCCCATATGCAAAATGCAACGTCTGAAGGAATTTTGGGTTAGTCGTGCAAGTGCTGAACAAAGAAAAGGGCGTGCAGGTAAGTTTATTATAGTTTTCTGGTTAGTCCTGATCAGATTCCAAGACAAACCTGTTTTCCCTAAAAATCATAAATGTCATGATTGAGAACTCGCCCATACACCAGTGATCAAAACACTAATGTCAGTTTTATTTTTATTGCTTTAATATTTTGTTTCATTCTTGTTCATATTTTTATTATTGAAATTATTATCATTGTGAATATTATTGAAAACATTTTTGTGTCCATTTTGATAGTATTGTTAATTAACAGGATGCTTTTGGGCACAAAGCTGAGTTTTCCATTTATGTACAAGGTGTACAACATTGCTTCCACCGTTTTTTCCTCAACATTTGAAGCTTTAATGAAACAAACTGGTTACACATGTATCATTCAAAGTATTTTCCATCTCTGGCCACTACTTTCTCCCATCTTTCGGGCAGTGTACGAATCCTGTGTCGAAAAAATTGTTCATCTTTTGAAACGATTCACGAATCGATCCAATTTGTGACTTCTTCATGAGATCGGAAGTGTTGGTCATCCAGGCCATGCGCAATTGATCTAAGCAGGTGATAGTCAGAAGTAGCAATGTCTGGAGAATACAGCGGGTGGGGTAGGACTTCCCATTTTAACATTTCCAATTATGTTTTGACTTCTTTTGCAATGTGGGGTCGAGCATTGTCATGCTGACAATTCACTTTATCGTGCCTCTCACTGTATTGCGGCCGTTTATCTTTTAATGCTCTGCTCAAATGCCTTAATTTTGTTCGATAACGAGCACCTGTGATTGTTTCACTTGGTTTTAACACATCATAGTACACGGTGCCGAGCTGGTCCCACCAAATGCAGAGCGTGATCTTGGAGCCGTGAATATTCGGTTTTGGCCGTCGACGTGGAAGCATGGCCGGGATATCCCCATGATTTTTTGCATTTATGGTTATTATAACGAACCTTCATCCCCGGTCACAATGCCAGGCAGAAATCCCTTCCGTTTTGCCTCTGAAGCAACTGTTCAAAAAAAATGTCAACATCTCTTGGTTTCAGCTCACTTGGGACCCAAGTTCCTTCTTTCTGAATCATGCCCATAGCTAGCCTTGAGACTCTTTTGAAATAGCTTGCTGTGTCTCTCCCACTAATTGTGCCAATTCTTCTTGAGTTTGACGCGAGTCTTCACTCAGCAATGTCTCCAATTCTGCATCTTCGAAAACATTCTCTCTTCCACCACTATGCCAGTCTACAATGTTAAAATCATTGTTCTTGAAGCATTGAAACCACTCACAACACATTCTTTCACTAATAGCATCCTTACCACACATACTTAAGAGCATTCGATGAGACTCAGCCGCTGTTTTCTTCATATTGAAACAAAACAGTAACACCTCCCGCAAATGACAAGAATTAGGCTCATAAACTGACATTTTCAATCAAGAACAACTTTATGATGCAGACATACATCGACTAATGTTTGAATGAGGTTATGTTCACCGAGGTCGAAGCTAACTGCCTGATGTCTGCGATCTGTTTCTTTCGACTGCTGCTTACCGTTGTCGCCACTTATCACCAAACGGTGGAAGCAAAGTTACACACCTTGTACAATATTTTGACAGCTGACCCAGTCATATTTTTATGGTGAAACAAGCTGTGTTGTTTCGTGTACTAACTACCGGGACTCCAACCAGACTGTGAAGTATTGTTGGTGTCACAGCACTACAGGAAAACCCCATTTTTACGTTTTCACACTTTTTACGTTGATTTTTTGTTCATCGTAATGGAAGACATATTCTCTCAATTCACTGGTTTCACTTCATTAACAATTCCATGTATGGTAAGCAAGATTTTCATTCTTAACTTATTGTGTCATTGCTGCCTGTATTATAGGTTCGCAGTGTTTGGAAGCATGGGAAAGTATATTGAGTCACTGCTTTAATGATAATCACAATCTGGCAATAGTGATGCAAGTGGCAATCTTCCTTCTACTCATTGCATTGTATTACTGCAACTTTAATTTAATTTCACAGTCCTTTATACAAATAAGCACTGCTTTTGAAGACAGTTGTCTCTATAGTCGGTTTTCACGAAACGTTGTTACTTCCATGTGGAATACACTAATCCGTACTAGGTGCGCTGTCTCAAGATGCCACAACCTGATGTCAGATGTAAACATTCCTTCTCAAAATGCTCCACAACATGACGGCAATTTCGACTCCCTTTCTCACCCAGAACATCCCTGAACTGAGTGGTCTTATCGACAACAAGCTGCAAATTTAGTGCCTCTTGTCACAGTTTACAAAGACTGCAAACTTTAGTGTTTTAACCAGTGTTGTGTTACAAGTTTTATTTAGTGTGATTTTATAGTGATTATCAATAATGAGTCTCACATTAGAAAATGAATATCGTTTTCATGGGGTTTCATGAAATACTTTTGCTTCCATGTTTTATTTACACCATTGGACATGATTGGAATGAAGAGGGAAACCCTCACTCACATACATTCGTGTGTAGTGGTAACATACACAAACACGCATTTCCTTCTTAATTTCAATTGTATCCAACTGTGTAAATAAGACACAGAAGCAAAAGTCTTTTGTGAAACCACATTAAGAAGATATTAATGTTCTAATATGAGACTTATTATTGATAACTGTTATAAAATTATGGTAAATAAAACTTGTAATACAATTCTCGTTAAAACACTAAAGTTGGCAGTATTTCCTATGCTTTTCTGTATTTTACACTTTCCTGCATTTTATACTTTTTTGGGTCAGCACACTAAAAAGTGTAAAAAGGTCGTTTTTAATGTATTTTTACCAAGTTTGATTACTGTTGTTCACATCACCCCTTGATGCTCTTATGTTTTTCAGAGTCCACATTTTTATTCCATGAAATTTGCATTCTCTTAGCATTTTACAGCTGTGGTGGACAAATAGCATTTTTTATAAAGTCTACTTTCTGAATCGTTGGAACTAAACACAGAAAAATTTGACATTTATTTCTCTGAACTCTCTATGCATGTTTTCATGTCAACAAATTTTCTGTTTGATGGAAAGTATTATGAACATTCTCAAAGGCATGGCAGTGAGTAGTCCATTATCTCCTGTTGTGGCAAACTCATGCAAGAAGCACTTTGTAGCAAATGGAGTAGCATCTAGTTACACCTGTGTGTGTGTTTCTATCAATACACGGATGATGCTTTATGGCATGGCCACATGGAATGAAATAGCTTGAAGTCCCTAGGACATTTAAATTGATCCACCACAGTATGAAGTTTATGATGAAACTTTAAAATATGGCCAGTTACCTTTCCTAGACACGTTGGTTAAAAGGAGAATATGCAGATCCCTGGGAAACAGTGAATACACACTCTGCCCTCTATCACTGCATATCACGCTATCACCACCCATCATGAAGAAATTCTGTGCTTAAGACTCAGGTGCATGGAGCTTGAATGCTATCAGGCAAGGAAACTCTAGCAAAAGAATTACAAGATGTATGAATAGTGTTCTGAAGGAATGGGTAGTCATATCAAGAAACTGAGTGGGCAATGCAGTCAGAACCAACAATGTGTGAGAAAGAGATTGAGACTAAGAAAGTATACTATGTCTGGCATAATAGTGCCCAAGATACTGAGAAAATTTTTTTAAATTCTCGACAAAGCGTGTATGGCTGATTAATGTGGCTGCACCATCTATATACACAATGAGACAAATTATGTAGTGTACTGGAGTGTTCAGATCTGAAGATGGTCATCATTGACTGAAATTAATTACCTTGTTAATAAATTTTTGTGTGTCATGACTGGATTTATAGCAAGACAGATATTTCCTGGATCGCTGTGAAACCTTATTGTGAATATGTCGCAACTCGTAGACTGCTGGAGTTGTTTATCTGCCTTACTCTGGTCCAATCTCCAGAATGATCAGTAGACTCTTATGATAACATAGCATCCAATATATTTTATTCCTGCCAATGAAGATGAAGAGTTCTCTTTGTAGTGTTAAATGTTATCTAAGGCTCCAAAAACGAGGTGTGTACCATTAGTAACACATCTGACAGAAACAGTTAAACAAATCGAAAATCGCTGAGCACTGCCTCAAATATAATCAAGAAATGAAATACAATTACACCAATATGGTGGTGCAACTGCAAGTTTCTGGAATAGCATAATGGAGGGCTCTCTCACAGTAAAGATGCTACATATTTCACTACATATTTCTTGCTCATTGTAAGTGTCTCTGACACATTTAGAGTCTTTGGTGTAACAACAGTGCAGTACTGTCTAATTTTGGCATTTAAGGATACCAGTCTCATATTGTAGATACCTTTAGTTAGTGGAGAGGTGAAGTATCATGATTCAAGTTATGTATTGTAATTGAGTCTCAAGTTTGTATTGTAATTGTGATGGAGGGTTCAGTTCAAGTAATGCTTGAGGTCCAGCACTAGGTTTATTAAGATCTCACCAAAGAGGGCTGTAGCTCCATATTCCAATGGCACAAAGTCCTCAGAGACAAAACTCTAGTTGATATTTTACAAGGATGGATAAATGAATTGGTCATGGCTTTAGTTGAGGAATTATTTTGGGATTTATCAAAAGTGATTCAAAGTGAACATAAACCAGGATGACTAAAGACATATTTGAAAGCTGTTTCTCCTAAATAAAACTCCAGTGGCGTAGCCAGTGCGTCCCCATGCTTAGTTGGCAATCAAGCTTTTTTACGATCTGTGCACCATCCTCAGCCAACTGTCTGAACACCATTTACACCATTTTGTTGTGTCATTGTAATCTATTTACAAGTTTTTACTGCTGAACAGGCAAGTGTCCATGTTGATCTGGTCTCCTCATAGTATTAGCTTCCCATTACCTATTCTATTTTTGTGGCATATTGCTTTAATCTGACAAAATCCCTAATCCATTGCCCCCACTAGGTATTTTATAGATCAGATGTAATTTTGTTCTATAAATCCATACTGAATGGACCTTCAAGGATATAGTATATGTAATGAGAAGTCAAAAAGCAATCTGTCAGTATATTCTTCAGACCACCATTTTGTATCATTGCTTAGTTGATCTTTCAGCTGATGTTCATGTATTGTTCAGCGTCCTAGATTAATACAAGTGAATGTATACTTTGAAATGAAGGAAAGGGCACAGACAAAAGGTCTATAGTTTTTTGCATTGTCCACATCCACATCTTCCCTCTTTTCAGCTTTGGCTCTTCCAGGAAACCTTTGTGCATTCCTAATTTTTCCTTAAGTGGATCACACTCCTAGATATCTTTAGAAGAAATTTCCATTTCTTGTATCTTTTTCAACTTTTGTGAACCTTGCCCCTTTGGGTGTCCTATCTTCAAAGTAGGTTAATATAATTTTAGATATCCTTCCTGGGCACATTCACACAATTAGACCATAAAAGGCAATGCTTTTTTTTTCCAAATCATGTCCCATATCTTCTACATGTGTTTATTTGGTTCTTGGTTGAGATGCCATCTGTATGTGCACTGTTTTCTTTGATGGAACCTAGGATTTCTCTCAGAGTCTTTCTTTCTTTGGTCTCAAGTCTTTTCACTACATATTTCTTGCTCATTGTGAGTGTCTCTGACACATTTAAAGTCTTTGGTGTAACAACAGTGCAGTACTGTCTAATTTTGGCATTTAAGGATACCAGTCTCATATTGTAGATACCTTTAGTTAGTGGAGAGGTGAAGTATCATGATTCAAGTTATGTATTGTAATTGAGTCTCAAGTTTGTATTGTAATTGAGTCAACAACTTCACTAACGATCTGTCACCCAAATGCTTTTTGTGATAACTTTTTACCTTTATTTTCTCACAGTGCCTTCTCTTAGTTTCTAGAGGCTGTGGACTTGCTATGCAGTGCCACTCCTTTATCACTTGGTTTCTTCTGTATCTAAAATGGTAAAGCATTGTAAGAGAGCTCACATCTATGCCAACAAACTGTGAAGTGGCATAACTGCTTTTTAAAGAACTCTTTCATATTTTGTTGATCATATGTAACAATTACAACATATCTCTTATTAATCAAAACATCATCTCCATAGTAAGTATCAGAACAGAACAAAAGAGACTGGAATGACATATATCTTCAGTTTCTTTCAACTGTTTTTGGACATTGTCATTGTAGGCATCGCTTATTGTTTTCTGCCCTCCAAAACACCGCCAATCTGTGATGTCAAAGCATAAGCTCCAACTCTGTACAACCATCAAACCAACGTGTGCACAGTACGAAGTGCTCCATAATAAGTAAGTAAATAACTTTTTTTGTACATGGTCATCTTTCATTCTTTGTGAGGAAGAGGTGAAATATGTATTTCTAGATTAACAGCATATTCCCCCACAAAAGGCCATTTCCATTTTATTAATGTGTAGTACAAAGGCTATTTTGTCTGATAGGTTAGGCTCTATCCATGTACCTAGATTTTATACTTTTCTGCTTGCTTAATTTTCTTGGTCTGTCCTCAAGGTATCTTGGTCCTGATTTTATGTTTGTCATAAAGCACAACTTCTCAGAGGGGATTTGAAAACACAAGATTAAAAGATCACAAGATTGTCTACAAAGGTTGGACAGTTGGTTTTAAGACTCGTGCATGTACTCGTAGCCTACCTTACCATGTTTTCTACCCCTGAACTGTTCATTCCATTCTGTCATTCTCATGTTAGCCTTTCTAAACCACAGTTGAAGGGCAGACGCTATAGTCTATCTCATTATATCACTCCTGTCCTGATTTCAAAGGTATCAGACATCTTTCCCCTGAACTTCACTTTGGAGTTGGTATTGATTATGGTCTTCCAGATAATCACTTTTGACTTATTATCCAAGTCAATTCTTCAAGTATTTGAAAAAGGGTGGTTCAAGTAATTGAATCATACACCTTCCTGAAACCAATGAAGATCACCACAAATTTTCTGTTCCTGATGTAGTATTTGGCCACTCGCCTGGCCAAACATCAGACACAGAACGCATGCACAGGTGGCAGATTGCCATTCCCCTAGGTGTCCTCCATCAAAGCGAGACATATGTGGCAGTCCCAGCTTTGGTCATACACACCATTCCGTGTACACACCAGATGACAACAGCAACACATCCCACTGTGTGCAAGCCGGAGGGAAACAGCAACATAAGCATCTCTCTCTGTACTCACCAAACTCCAGCAGACTCCACAAGAGGCACCAGCATCACTTGCCAGCAGTACGCACAGTGAACCACAGTGCTACAAATCCACCAGCTCATTTTGTCTACATGACACATATCCACATCTCAAGTGTCCCTCAAGAAAATCCTTCTGTCAGATTACTTAACATCTTGCATGACCACAAGCCAGTGGCACTTGCTCTTCCCCAGGCTCAACACTGGTTGCTCCTTGCAGCTCATCCATTAGTAGTGATCTTCAACAGCAGTCTTCAGTACCATCCCAGTCTCTGATGCGATGTGGATCTAGCACGGCTCAGGACTCCATCCAACACACCAACCTGCAACCACCTGAGCACACCAGACACTGGCAGGATCACTGTCTATGACATCAGTTGGACATTGACCAGACACCGAACCAGTACACCAATTTGGACTATAGTGAGAATTCAGTCATTCAACCAGAAGTGGCTCTTATTTTTTTATTTCATGTCATAACTTGAACTGTTTGTTTGTGTGTTACCAGTGAAACTGTTCTTTCATTTTAACCAGTGAACCAACTTTATTATGTGCTGTCCCTACTCTGTAGAGCTTTTGAGAGGATCTCATAAGTTGTTGGCATAAGTGGCACATTAGTTATTCACATCTGTTGTGTCTGCATGTAGTAAATAAATTACGGTACAGCAGCGGTCCATTCACTTGGAACTTTTTTGCTCTCCCAAATTTTTTGGATAACTGCAACAAATTTATCAATTATCTTATCCCCGGCATGCTTCCACAGTTCAGCAATTATCTGATTTCCACTCAGTACCTTCTCATCATTCAGTGCTTGGATGTTCTTCCTGATTTCTTTCTTCATAGGTAGAGACGAATCTGAGTGAGTGTTTGGATTGTTTTCTTAAACAAATGCAGTCTGTAGAACCTTACAGATGAGGACACATCCAAAATAACTTGCTAGTTTTTCTTTGGAACTCTGTGTGTGTGTGTGTGTGTGTGTGTGTGTGTGTGTGTGTGTGTGTGTGTGTGTGTGCGCGTGTGTGATTACTTCAGATTGTGCATGAAGGTTTTGTAGAAGAAGTTAGCTGTGTTATTTTTAGAAGTTTTAATCAATTTGTACCAACTGATTCTTATGAAACACACGCTTCACCCTGCGTGTGGTTTTTTATGCAGATTTTCTCATGTTTAATAAGTTGACCCTGTTCATTTTTGTGACAGTTCCATTTCTGCCATGTAGCCTGTCTTAGCTGTACTGCTGCATCACATTCTTTATCCCATCTTTCTTGATTTTGCGAGTGGGACAGTATCATTAGCTGCTTTGTGTGTAACTTCTTGTACATGTTCCCAATTCTCCAGATTTAAAGTTTGCAACTTGTGGATGAATTCTGGGCTGCTTCTTAGCTTTCACTGTTAAACTTACAATTTTTTGTGGGAGTAACCATCTTGGTATTTCTTGGAGTTACTCTAACTCTGATCTTCAGAAGGTAGTGACTTTTATGTACTGGATCTCCCATTTTTCTTTCTGTGCTATGGTGACATGGTCAGTTTGGAATTCGCTTAGGTTGGAGTTTGGAGATGTCTAGGTCTTCTGTTTCCTGGGGAGGTGTTTGAAAGAAGTTGAGTTGAGAACCAAATTGAATGCTCTGCATAACTCCACTAGTCTCTCTCCATTACAGTTGGTTCTCCTGTGAGCTGGGTAGTACCCAATAATCTTGTGATATTTTATTTCTATACCATGCAAGGAACCGAAATCCTGTTGGGTAGCTTTGAAAAGATATCTTGTAGCTCTTCTCAGAATGCATCCTTATTTGTCTGATTGATTGGCACATCTATGTTCGCCATTGTATAAACTCTGTCTGCACACCAAAAAAGAAAAGAGTAGAGCTTCAGCTGTAGGGGAGGTTAACTCCATTATAAAGACTGAAATCTTCCTGCTTATCATTAATTTATTGATTAGAATCCATGTCCTTAACTTGTTCAGATCAAACAATGGAAGCACCAGCTTGGAACATCAACAGTATTAGGAAAATGATAAATTGCCACTCCCTAAAGTCCCACTGACTTTGACACTGTCTCAGTGAAATGGCTGTTGCACATTATAACTTTTGGCCAAAGCCTACATTGGCAAAGAAAGCACACACAAGCAAGTAACATGTTACAAACACATGATCACTACCACTGACACCTCTGACCAGAATGTGACTGTCATATGAGTAGCAATTTGGAGTGTGACGGGGAAGAGGAGGGATAGCTGGGTTTCCGGTCAGAGCTACCAGTGGTACCGGTTATGTGTGCATGAGGTTTGCTCGCTTGTGTGAGTGTGTTTGTGTGCCTTCTTTGCTGAAAAAGCCTTTGGCTGAAAGCTGTAATGTGTAGCAGTCTTTTAGTTCTGCCTGTCTGCAACTCAATGGGTCATTTTTACTGGTTCAGATCAAATCTGTCCATGAAGTTCTTACTGTTACACTTTCTCTAACTCCACCTGTTTCTTATAACATATTGGTGATTTCACACATCATCCACATTTCAAATACACTCCTGGAAATGGAAAACAGAACACATTGACACCGGTGTGTCAGACCCACCATACTTGCTCCGGACACTGCGAGAGGGCTGTACAAGCAATGATCACACGCACGGCACAGCGGACACACCAGGAACCGTGGTGTTGGCCGTCGAATGGCGCTAGCTGCGCAGCATTTGTGCACCTCCGCCGTCAGTGTCAGCCAGTTTGCCGTGGCATACGGAGCTCCATCGCAGTCTTTAACACTGGTAGCATGCCGCGACAGCGTGGACGTGAACTGTATGTGCAGTTGACGGACTTTGAGCGAGGGCGTATAGTGGACATGCGGGAGGCCGGGTGGACGTACCGCCGAATTGCTCAACACGTGGGGCGTGAGGTCTCCACAGTACATCGATGTTGTCGCCAGTGGTCGGCGGAAGGTGCACGTGCCCGTCGACCTGGGACCAGACCGCAGCGACGCACGGATGCACGCCAAGACCGTAGGATCCTACGCAGTGCCGTAGGGGACCGCATCGCCACTTCCCAGCAAATTAGGGACACTGTTGCTCCTGGGGTATCGGCGAGGACCATTCGCAACCGTCTCCATGAAGCTGGGCTACGGTCCCGCACACCGTTAGGCCATCTTCCGCTCACGCCCCAACATCGTGCAGCCCGCCTCCAGTGGTGTCGCGACAGGCGTGAATGGAGGGACGTATGGAGACGTGTCATCTTCAGCGATGAGAGTCGCTTCTGCCTTGGTGCCAATGATGGTCGTATGCGTGTTTGGCGCCGTGCAGGTGAGCGCCACAATCAGGACTGCATACGACCGAGGCACACAGGGCCAACACCCGGCATCATGGTGTGGGGTGCGATCTCCTACACTGGCCGTACACCACTGGTGATCGTCGAGGGGACACTGAATAGTGCACGGTACATCCAAACCGTCATCGAACCCATCGTTCTACCATTCCTAGACCGGCAAGGGAACTTGCTGTTCCAACAGGACAATGCACGTCCGCATGTATCCCGTGCCACCCAACGTGCTCTAGAAGGTGTAAGTCAACTACCCTGGCCAGCAAGATCTCCGGATCTGTCCCCCATTGAGCATGTTTGGGACTGGATGAAGCGTCGTCTCACGCGGTCTGCACGTCCAGCACGAACGCTGGTCCAACTGAGGCGCCAGGTGGA
This sequence comes from Schistocerca cancellata, assembly GCF_023864275.1. Taxonomy (NCBI): domain Eukaryota; kingdom Metazoa; phylum Arthropoda; class Insecta; order Orthoptera; family Acrididae; genus Schistocerca; species Schistocerca cancellata. The sequence continues at coordinate 256,540,023 of NC_064626.1, forward strand.
AATGGCATGGCAAGCCGTTCCACAGGACTACATCCAGCATCTCTACGATCGTCTCCATGGGAGAATAGCAGCCTGCATTGCTGCGAAAGGTGGATATACACTGTACTAGTGCCGACATTGTGCATGCTCTGTTGCCTGTGTCTATGTGCCTGTGGTTCTGTCAGTGTGATCATGTGATGTATCTGACCCCAGGAATGTGTCAATAAAGTTTCCCCTTCCTGGGACAATGAATTCACGGTGTTCTTATTTCAATTTCCAGGAGTGTAGTTCTGCAACTTCAGTTTGGTAGATACAGAAGGAAAAAATACTTCAGTTCAAACTAGTTAACTAAAAAATTATATTTAGTTTATGCTGTGAGAAAGCCCACATTTTTGCTCATACCTGTCACACATTATTGGTTAAAAGTAATATGTAGATGTGAAATAAATTAAATGCATTGAAGTGAAATGATTATATTGATAGAAATGAGAGTGTCAATTATCTGAAATAATTGGGAGACATGAGTGTTTGGAAAACCAGTTTATTCAGATAATCGAGCTCTATAGTTTTAATAACTAATAAAGACTACATAAATTTATAAAACATGAATCTGTTTTATTATTACAAAGCCAAATACAGTAGGAATGTATGCATTACAGCCAGGTAGACAGGAAATATGTAATACATATGCATTTACATGTACAGTAAATGTGTGTAGAACTACGCTACAAAATGTCCTTAATTTTGGTTTGTCTAAGCAAGCCTACCTGTTTATGAGCAACTAAGTCATGCACATTTTTCAGGACAGATATCTAATGTTGATCGCTTTTACTTGAGCCTCAAACTGTCACAAGGCAGTATTCAAACATGTAAATGTTCCAGAAACAGCTGATATATTTTCATCTTCACTTTCTGGACCACCAGTTGATGAGATGCTGGCTGTGTCAGCTTTATCAGTGTTGTGGTTTACAATTTCACTATCCTGCCTGTGTTGGTGCCCTGGGTCTGCATCATAAACACTTATCCATCCTTGAATGTCTTACATCTTCCCAATCATATTCATGGCTACTGAGTTCTTTTAACATATCAAGCATTTAAGGTGTATCATTCTGATCATTATTTACAATTATACTTTGAGAACTTTCCACCATATTCAAAATTTTATTCCAGGCTTTTTTCAAATGATGTTCCTTTACATTATCCCCTGCCGCTCTGACTGTGTATGGTGGATCTTTCAAATCAATATTCTTATGATTTCATAGCAGCCTTTCTTCTCCCTCCTCCTCTCTTTCTAACAATAACTTACATAACAATTCTTTTCTGCAATACTGTTTGAAACTCTCAATAACACCTTGACCCCTTGATCCACAGGCTGTAATAAGGAGGTTACATTAGGTGCACAAACAACTTTTATGAACGTGTCCTTTTTCTTTAAGATATAACATGTTGGATGAGTTGGTGCATTCTCAAGGAGCAGCAATGTTTTCTCCTGTATGTCATTCTATAAATGATGAACTTTTACAGAGAATACAAAACTTCCATAAACCATGCCATAAAAACTTACTCCATCCAATATAATGTAATTAGATAGATAAAAGATCTACTCACCAAGCAGTGGCAAAAGATGACACATACAAAGGTATTCAAATTTGCAACTGCAGTGCTACTTCCAGCTCCTTTCTTGCAGCTTTGTAATTCTTCTCATCCATATTTTGAAATTAATTTTTAATTAAAACTTATGATGCTTCTGTTAAGGCAGCTGCTTAAAAAAGTTTGGAATTCTGGAGACTCATCATCTCTTTCCACATTTGAATTTATTTTGAATAGATTCCAGCTGCAAGATTAGTAAATGTATTATAGCTGATGAAAATTTAAGTATGTCCAGTTATGGTGAAAATTTTCAGAGTTGAAAATGCTTTTAAACTAACAGAAATTGCTATTGCATAACATCCTCAAAATTCAGTTACTGTGGAATCAGAATACTTGTGGCAAGACTCAGAAGGGCAAAGAAAATTCACATTCATAGAAGCAGATTCATGTCATCCAGACACAGTATTAAACATGAATAATTTTTTCTTGAAAGACAGGGTTGAACTGAACTTATTATTACTGAATTACAAATTCAGCACACTGTACACTTTAATTAGTTTAGGCAGATCTTGCTGTAGCCGTTTACTGAAGAGCTGACTCTCTGTGATAATTGTTTGCTTTAATTTTGTAACCCACATTCCAAGAATTTTAATATGTATCACCTCTGTGCATGTCCCAACTAAATCAAAAAAGTCTTTAGCCAGTACATTTAATGAAACATTACATGTAAAATAACAACAAAAATATTCAGGTACTGACAATTAAATGTAAATGTAAATGGATAGATAAAAGATCTACTCACTAAGTGGTGGCAGGAGAACACATGCACAAAAAGGTTTAACTTTAATAAGCTTTTGGAGCCAGTGGCTTCTTTTTATGGCAGAAGAGGTGAAGGGGAAGGAAGAAGGATGAATGAAAAAGACTGGAGAGGTTTAGGCAAAGGGGTACAGTTGAGAAGTCACCCAGAACCCCGGGTCAGGGAAGACTTACCAGATGGCATGAGAAGGAAACGACCACAATCCCAACTTGATCCATCACCACAACCTCAGAATCATCCCTTACAAGCCTTCCAAGAATTCTTCACATCTAGCATTGCTTCACAACCCTTTCTCAGGTCCCTGCAAAATGACCCTAACCTGTCCCCTGCAGAACTCAAGGCTCTATGTTCTCTAAAAGCTTTGACTTCATCATTATCCTTCCAGCAGACAAAGGATCTACCACTGTGGTACTTGACTGACAGGAATATGTTAGTGAAGGCCTATGTCTGCTTTCTGACTCCTCTACATGCAGCTTCTGCCATCAAGATCCTATCCCTGTGATTCAAACTGACCTGTAGTCCCTCCTAAAAACCTCAGGCCCCTTACGAGGGCTTGCACCTCAATCCATAGACATTCTTACCTTACCCAAACCACACACCTCACCTTTTACCTTCTTCCTAAGGCCATAAACCCAATCATCCTGGCCATCCTATACTTGCTGGCTTCAAAGCATCCACAAAACATATATTTACCTTAGTTGATAAACAATGCATAGTACAAAGACTTTCCTCCTATAAAAGCTTTCCTTCTCATCCCGTCCGGTAGGTCTCCCCTGACCCTCCATTCTGTGTGCCTTTTTTGAACTGTACCCCAGTCCCTAAACCTCTTCAGTCCTTTTCCTTCACCCCTCTTCCTTCCCCTTCAATACTTCTGTCAGAAGGAGCCAGTGGCTCCAAAAGCTTGTGACACTTTGTGTGTGTGTATTCTCCTGCCACCACTTGGTGAGTAGATTTTTAATCCATCCATTTATATTTACAACATTACAAATGTATTTCATGAGATCCATGACTGCAGTAACATATATACATACATATAACTTAACCTTTTTCTGTAAATTATCCATTTAAAAAAAATCACTTACCATTGCCAATTTTTCTTTTAGGTCGCACAGGACCAGGAATCTGTTATCGTCTATATTCGGAAGAAGAGTATTCTCAAATGGAGGAATATTCAACTCCTGAGATAAGACGTGTTCCTCTTGACTCGCTGTTGCTGCAGATGGTAGCTATGGGTCTTCCAGATGCACGAAAATTTCCCTTCATTGAACCACCACCTGCTGATAGCCTCGAGAACGCCATCCTTTCTCTGAAACATCATGTATGATTATTTCTTTTTTGGTTCATAAAAATTGTAGATGGTACAGCTTGTATATTCCACAAATCCATGTTTATTACTGATTAATAAGTTCTTAATATAGTGATTCTTGATCAATATGCGTGTATACGTACCGAAACTCTGAAACAAAAGAAAACAGACTTTTCACATTATGGCCCTGGTAGTATAGGTGTAGTAACCAAATAATACATGAAACTGATCCAAATAACACAAATATGGTTTTATTTATAAACCTCTGAACAATGAGAGAAATAAGCCTCTTGTGACCCCATATGTAACAAGACAAAAAATATCATACAAAGGTACAACATAAGCAATACACAGAACAACTGATGTGAACGGTGCAAGCTAAAAGAACATAGTGAGGGTTAGTCAGCACTGTTCTGCACTTATATAGGCGCAGGTTACTGGTAGATGGTGCAGCGGAGACCATGCTGTGTGCATGCTTCCTACAAACAGTCTCTAGTGTCTGGCCCGCACTGATACAGTTGGTGGTCAATTTAAGTACACACATGCACCAATGCTACACTCATCGCACCAGCACTCAGTCACATACACTCATAGCAGGATACAGCATAGAGCTTACGAAGATTGTTCTGTATTCTGTAAGATGTTGGCTCAAGAGGTCTGCGTAACACATGGCATATTCACTTCAGCAATATGTAGGCTTGATTGAAACAACAAATTTACTGTTACAAGTCTCAAATTTCTCACTTGTTGTTTCAATTGATAAAGCTACAAATTTCTCACTTGTTGTTTCAATTGATATCAGTAATGGTTACTGTAAAGCCCAATTTAAAACATCCATATTTAAAATATGTGTAGGATACAGTGAATAGAAATCATGTGGTACTATTTTCTCCCTTCCAATCTAGAAGTGGGCAAGAAAGGATTATACAAGCCAAGAGTAGGAAAAGTTTTAGTGAGTAGGTAAGGAGGAAAGGGTTGGAAAGAGAGGTCTGACAGGTAGAATAGAATGCAAAAGAGGTACAAAATAATCAGAGACAGTATATGTAGTAATTAACTTTTTAATATGTGGAAATGACAATGGCTTGATATATGCCGATGTTTAATTATTGTTTTGTACACTAGCATTTACAGTTTTTGAAACTGTACGTACGAGGGGCGTTTCAAAAGGCCATGCAAAGTCCGAGAAATGGCACGACCGGCGTGTTATGTTTAGTTAGTAGCATCTTTGGAAAGATTGCACACCAAGTTTCAGCCTTATTGGTCTATTTCTTTGTGTTTGGCATTCGTGTGAATCAAGGAGTGATTGTCAAAAAATGGACAAAAAAGAATTTCGCGTCGTAATTAAACATTACTTTATAAAAGGCAAAACGCCTCAGAAGACTAAAGAGAAGCTTGATGAACATTACAGTGACTCTGTACCTTTGATTAGAACAGTTTATAAGTGATTTGAAAATTTTCAGATTGGCCATATGGGCACAAGTGATGCTGAACATTCTGGACGCCCTGTGGACATTACAACTCCAGAAATCACTGATAATATCCATGATATAGTGATGGATGACAGAAGAGTTAAGGTGCAGATTACTAGTGCTGTGGCCATCTCAAATGAATGGACATAATATTTTGCATAAACATTTGGACATGAGAAAGCTATCCGCAAGATGGGTTCCGCAATTGCTCACCAAAAATGGAATCGTGTGAAGTGCGGCAAGGATGGTTTTCAGTTGTCAGGAAGAATCTGCAGGACTTTAAGCATTATTTCATCACTGTGGATGAAACATGGATACATTGCTATACTCCTGAGACCAAAGAACAATCTAAACAAAGGGTTACTAAGGGAGAATCTGCATCAAAAGAGGCGAAGGCCGTTCCTTGGGCTGGAAAGGTTATGGCGACTGTCTTTTGGGATTCGCAAGGGATAATCCTCATTGACTATCTGGAAAAGGGTAAAACTATTACAGGTGCATATTATTCATCGTTTTTGGACCGTTTGAAAACCGAGCTGCAAGAGAAACGCTGGCAATTGGACCGCGTAAAAGTCTTTTTCCATCATGACAGTGCACCAGCACACACCTCAACAGTTGTGGTCACAAAATTAATGGAAATAGGATTCCAACTCATTTAACATCCCCCATTCTCCAGACTTGGCTCCCTCGGTCTACTATTTGTTCCCCAATTTGAAGAAATGGCTGGTGGGACAAAGATTTTATTCAAACGAGGAGGTGATTGCAGCAACTAATAGCTATTTTGCAGATTTGGACAATTCGTATTATTTGAAAGGGATCAAAAAATTAGAACAGCGTTGGACAAAGTATATAAGTCTAAAAGGAGACTATGTTGAAAAATAAAAAAGGTTTACCCCAAACACGTAAGTATTTTTTATTCTTGCACGGACTTTTCAAACGCCCCTCGAATTAGTTTGATGAATGTAGAATATTAATTTGAGAGATGATATAGAACTACAGTAAAACCTCTGTTTTATGTTAATGTGTGGTCCAGACTTAAAAAATGCAAAACTGAGGAAAATGCTAAAATCCCCCAAAATATGAGCAAAAACACAAGTAATTTACATATCTGATTAAAAATCACAATCCTCTTCAATAATTTGTATAAACTCTGTCTAAGTGAATGAAATTTAATGTACAATACAATGTTTATGCAATAATTTGTGCTAATTAATTTCATCAGTCCCTAAAAAATCACATATGTGTACCAGCAAGTAAAAACTCATCAGAAATTTGAAATTGGTATCTGGGTAGAAGGTATTGACCTGTTTTTCGACATGCTATGACTACAAATTATGCCTTCAAAACTTGTATTTTGTGAGGTTGTCCTTTGTGCCCACCCAGAAAAAAGCAAAAATTGATGAACAAGGTGAATTAAACCATAGTGATTAAACCATAAACATAAATGTGGTCATCTGCTTAATGACACTTTGTTTCATTACTGTTATCGTTTAATGCTTTTCTTATGAGCTGCACTTCATATGCTCACCACCATTAAAGTGTTATTTTAAGCTGGATGAGAGAAACAGAGAAGTGAAGAAATGAGATAAGTTTATTCCCAAACTGAAGTTGCAAGCTTATTAGAAGTCAGCTCAGTGAATTTTGTTCACTGTGTAAAAATGTAAACTAGAAAGTAAGCTCAGGTGCTACAGTTTCGCTCCATACTCACTATTACTGCTGCCAATATTTATTATCTGCAGTGAGTGGTGTGTGCAGTGCAAAGTATATACATGAGTAGTGTATGTAGTTGTTGCAGCTGTATCATGTCAGATTTGAACACGAAATGTGCTATCAGAAAACCCTTGTTCTATTTACGTGTAACATTGCTGTCATAGCACATCGTTTGCACAAAAAGTACATTTTCAGCAGTTCACAAAATGCTTTCATGCCTATCTGCAGTCGCATTGGAGAAGGGCCACTCACCCTCTCCACACATCCAGTAGGTGAGCTCATTTTACGTGTGTTAGTGTGGTGTGGTGGCTGCACTGGCTATTGGGTGACTTAACAAGTCACCAGCCAATAAGAGTTCCCGAGCCGGAAATGGGAAACACTTCCTCGATAATGACTGAGCATATTCTTCAAGACTCAGTGTTTGAATTTAAAAAGTGAATGATTCATATTGTTACTGAATACGGTATGTTGGAAATACATGCAGAAAGATGAGACAAGGAAAGGTGGTGTTTGGGCCCCTTCATCACGTATTGGCTCAGTCTGGAACACTTCCGCGTCAACTGTCTTGTTTCTTCATTACTGCTTGAACCTAGCAGTAGTTGTATCATAATATGGAGGTGAAGCTAAATTTTGCAAGTTGTGTTGACAATAATAATCATGGATTACTTCCACATTTCCTCTCTCACATCTCCCCTCTCCACAACAGCCTAAAATATTTCCTTAATTCCAGCACCACCCATGGTGTGAACCATCTGTCGTTTGAGTCACTTAGTTGTTCGGTCACATCATATGTCAATAGGAAGAAAATGGGACGAAGTCAAGCGAGACGTTGAGTAAGAACTTAGATCGAGGCAGACCTTGTGAGGAAGAAATGTAAAATCAGGGAATTTTTAGCATTGATCTTATGCGTTCTTCATGTGGGTTACAAAGTTATGGTGCAGAATCACGAAAAATGTAAAATCGAAATTCCACTGTACATGCTTCTCATTATATATACAAACTAGTCACTACAAAGTGTACATCAGATACTACGTACGTAACTGCACGTATATTTAATCCATAGAAAAATGTACTGTATTTTATTGTAATTAATGCAGACTTGTCTTCACAACCATGAAACACAAGAAGTTGGGTAGGCCGTTCATTTGCTTTTGATCTGATTTCTGAACTTCCTAGCTACTTACTGCTGCAGAACTGTTGTCTATAACAGCATCTTCAATAGTACTTTTATGCCAGTATTTAGGAACACGTACACTGTCCAGTCGCATTAATATAGCAACCTGTCAAAAGCCTGAATAACTGCCTTTTGCAGCCTGGACCATGCGAGACATAAAGGAAGAGAGTCAGTGATGTTTGGATGCACTGTCAGGGATGTGGAGCCATGCCATCTCAAATGGCTTGGCCAGCTGTGCTGGGTTTCTTGGTTGAAAATCCATGGTGCAAACACCTCAATTGAGGTGGTCCCACAAATTCGTGCTTGGGTTTCAAGTCCAGGGAGTTTGGTGGCCATAGTAGTGCAGTAAACTCATCGTGGTGCTCTTCAAACCAGCATGTATACTCCGCGAGCTGTGACACATTACATTGTACTGCTGGTAAGTGCCATGTGCCAAGGAAAAACAAACTGTATTTAGGGATGAACAAGATCCCCAAGAATAGATGCATACTTGTTAATCCATTGTACCTTCCAGAAAAATAAGGTCACCCAGGGAATGGCACAAAAAATTTCCCAGGCTATAATGCTCCCTCCTACTGCCTGGACTCTTCTGACAATCCAATGACCATCAGTTTGATGGAGCATTAAACATCATTCATTCAGAAAGACCACCTGTTGCCATTCAATAGACATCCAGTTGTGGTATTGGCATGCAAATTTCAGCCTTCATCACTAATAAACAGCAGTCAGCATGGGTGCATTAACCACGCGATTGCTGCGGAAGCCATACACAACAACGTTCGCTGAATGTACATTGAGAAGGCTCTGTTCCTAGCACCTTGGTTCATCTGTGCCTTCAGTTATCTATTCGCCTATACACATCTCCACAGCTGTTGTTCAGCCCTGTCATCTATGGCCCGTGGTGTACAACAGTTGCTTGGCACTGGTTTTAGGTGGTGCCTTTTTGCTATCCTTGGTATACTTCAACACGGCGGCATGCGAACAGTCCACAAATTTAGTTATTTTGGAAATGCTTCCACCTGTGGCCTAAAAGCCAGTGATCATATGCTTTTTGATGTCAGAAATTTGTTACCAAACATCTCAAAAACTTTGTGACATTTGCCTGCTTTATTTCTTTGTTGATGGTCCTCGGTGTCGACGTACTGTGTTGTGATACTGTCTGAAAAAGGGGGGGGTGGGGGGGTGGAAGTTCAACACTGACTACTATAAATGATGTAGCACACAGTTTCTTAGTTCTTTATTTTCACTGTTCCCAACCCCCCCCCCCTCTCCCCCCCCCCCCCCCCCCCAAATATACACAGTTAATATGGCCAGTTCCCTATTGGTTAACTTTCAATAAGCCTCATTAATAGTTTGCAGGCAATCATCAACATACTGCTACAATAGTTTACTGTAGAACATCTATGAGCAGTAAAAAACTAACCACACATTTCACAGTCTTTCAAATAAATTGAACAGAAACTGTCATTGTATTAACACACGGCCTATTGGTGTACCACCTATTTCACGATTAAGTTGGCGCATTGTTGTTGACCTAACGAGCATGGGTTTCTTGTCTGAAAATCGTCCATGGACTGACTGTCTCAGGACCAAAAATCAGGCCCTTATATATCATCACAATAATAGGCGCTGAAACTACACATTTTTTGATGATTAATTTACAGAAATTAAAATTCAAACTGAACTCATTAAATTAACTGAATACATTGAAAAATTCTGTCTTTTTAACAGTTTCTCCTACTACAAGAGTTAGACCAAATTAAATGTTTAAATGATGAAATTAACAGATATAGTTACATGAACAATACTTTGGACAAAACTGGTAATTACTTTGGAATTAATTAAGGGCTGGCGTTGCTAACATGTTTTCGAATAGAGCCAAATAAATACTTCTAGAATGCTGTTAGTTGTTTCTCCAAATGTTTATAATTAGTTGTTGTTGTTGTGGTCTTCAGTCCTGAGACTGGTTTGATGCAGCTCTCCATGTTACTCTATCCTGTGCAAGCTTCTTCATCTCCCAGTACTTACTGCAGCCTGCATCCTTCTGAATCTGCTTAGTGTATTCATCTCTTAGTCTCCCTCTATGATTTTTACCCTCCACGCTGCCCTCCAATGCTAAATTTGTGATCCCTTGATACCTCAGAACATGTCCTAACAACCGGTCCCTTCTTTTTGTCAAGTTGTGCCACAAACTCCTCTTCTCCGCAATTCTATTCGATACCTCCTCATTAGTTATGTGATCCAACCATCTAATCTTCAGCATTCTTCAGTAGCACCACATTTCGAAAGCTTCTATTCTCTTCTTGTCCAAACTATTTATCGTCCAAGTTTCACTTCCATACATGGCTACACTCCATACAAATACTTTCAGAAATGACTACCTGACTCTTAAATCTATACTTGATGTTAACAAATTTCTCTTCTTCAGAAATGCTTTCCTTGCCATTGCCAGTCTGCATTTTATATCCTCTCTACTTTGACCATCATCAGTTATTTTACTCCCCCAAATAGCAAAACTCCTTTACTACTTTAAGTGTCTCATTTCCTAATCTAATTTCGTGAGCATCACCCGACTTAATACGACTACATTCCATTATCCTCATTTTGCTTTTGTTGATGTTCATATTATACCCCCCTTTCAAGACACTGTCCATTCTGTTCAACTGCTCTTCCAAGTCCTTTGCTGTCTCTGACAGGATGACAATGTCATCGGCGAACCTCAAAGTTTTTATTTCTTCTCCATGGATTTTAATACCTACTCTGAATTTTTCTTTTGTTTCCTTTACTGCTTGCTCAATATACAGATTGAATAGCATCGGGGAGAGGCTACAACCCTGTCTCACTCCCTTCCCAACCACTGCTTCCCTTTCACGTCCCTCAACTCTTATAACTGCCATCTGGTTTCTGTACAAATTGTAAGTAGCCTTTCACTCCTTGTATTTTACCCCTGCCACCTTCAGTTTTTGAAAGAGAGTATTCCAGTCAACATTGTCAATAGCTTTCTCTAAGTCTACAAATGCTAGAAAGGTTGGTTTGCCTTTCCTTAATCTTTTTTCTAAGATAATTCGTAAGGTCAGTATTGCCTCACGTGTTCCAACATTTCTACGGAATCCAAACTGATCTTCCCTGAGGTCGGCTTCTACCAGTTTTTCCATATGTTTGTAAAGATTCGAGTTAGTATTTTGCAGCTGAGATTTACTAAACTGATAGTTCGGTAATTTTCACATCTGTAAGTACCTGATTTCTTTGGATTGGAATTATTATATTCTTCTTGAAGTCTGAGGGTATTTCGCCTGTCTCATACATCATGCTCACCAGGTGGTAGAGTTTTGTCATGACTGGCTCTCCCAAGGCCGTCAGTAGTTCTAATGGAATGTTGTCTACTCCCGGGGCCTTGTTTCAACTCAGGTCTTTCAGTCTCTGTCAAACTCGTCACGCAGTATTGTATCTCCCATTTCATCTTCATCTACATCCTCTTCCATTTCCATAATATTGTCCTCAAGTACATCGCCCTTGTATAGACCCTCTATATACTCCTTCCACCTTTCTGCTTTCCCTTCTTTGCTTAGAACTGGTTTTCCATCTGAGCTCTTGATATTCATACAAGTGGTTCTCTTTCCTCCAAGGGTCTCTTTAATTTTCCTGTAGGCAGTATCTATCTTACCCCTAGTGAGATAAGCCTCTACATCCTTACACTTATCCTCTAGCCATCCCTGCTTAGCCATATTGCACTTCCTGTCGATCTCATTTTTGAGACGTTTGTACTCCTTTTTGCCTGCTTCATGTACTGCATTTTTATATTTTCTCCTTTCATCAATTAAATTCAATATCTCTTCTGTTACCCAAGGATTTCTACTAGCCCTCGTTTTTTTACCTACTTGATCGTCTGCTGCCTTCACTACTTCATCCCTCAGAGCTACCCATTCTTCTTCTACAGTATTTCTTTCCCCCATTCCTGTCAATTGTTCCCTTATGCTCTCCCTGAAACTCTTTACAACCTCTGATGTAGTCATTTTTTCCAGGTCCCATTTCCTTAAATTCCCACCTTTTTGCAGTTTCTTCAGTTTTAATCTACAGTTCATCACCAATAGATTGTGGTCAGAGTCCACATCTGCCCCTGGAAATGTCTTACAATTTAAAACCTGGTTCCTAAATCTCTGTCTTACCATTATATAATCTATCTGATGCCTTTTAGTATCTCCAGGATTTTTCCATGTATGCAACCTTCTTTTATGATTCTTGAACCAAGTGTTAGCTATGATTAAGTTATGCTCTGTGCAAAATTCTACCAGACGGCTTCCTCTTTCATTTCTTAGCCCAATCCATATTCACCTACTATGTTTCCTTCTCTCCCTTTTCCTACTCTCGAATTCCAGTCACCCATGACTATTAAATGTTCATCTCCCTTCACTACCTGAATAATTTCTTTTATCTCATCATCCATTTCATCAATTTCATCATCATCTGCAGAGCTAGTTGGCATATAAACTTGTACTACTGTAGTAGGTGTGGGCTTCGTGTCTATCTTGGCCACAATAATGCGTTCACTATGCTGTTTGCAGTAGCTTACCTGCACTCCTATTTTTTTTTATTCATTATTAAACCTACTCCCTCATTACCCCTATTTGATTTTGTATTTATAACCCTGTATTCACCTGACCAAAAGTCTTGTTCCTCCTTCCGCCGAATTTCACTAATTCCCACTATATCTAACTTTAACCTATCCATTTCCCCTTTTAAATTTTCTAACCAACCTGCCCGATTAGGGGATCTGACATTCCACGCTCCGATCCGTAGAATGCCAGTTTTCTTTCTCCTGATAATGACGTCCTCTTGAGTAGTCCCCGCCCGGAGATCCGAATGGGGGACTATTTTATCTCCGAAATATTTTACCCAAGAGGATGTCATCATCATTTAACCATAAAATAAAGCTGCGTGCCCTCGGTAAAAATTACAGCTGTAGTTTCCCCTTGCTTTCAGCCGTTCGCAATACCAGTACAGCAAGGCCATTTTGATTAGTGTTACAAGGCCAGATCACTCAATCATCCAGACAGTTGCCCCTGCAACTACTGAAAAGGCTGCTGCCCCTCTTCAGGAACCACACGTTTGTCTGGCCTCTCAACAGATACCCCTCTGTTGTGGTTGCACCTACGGTACGGCCATCTGTATCGCTGTGGCACGCAAGCCTCCCCACCAACGGCAAGGTCCATGGTTCATGGGGGGTTATAATTAGTACAGAATTGATATTTGTTTATAAGTCAACAATAGAATTTAAGTTATGATACAATTACTGATTTCACCCTATAATAAAAGATATTAACTAGTAATTGTCAAAATAAAGTAGAAAATCTATTACATACACAGAACTAAGCACAAAGCTAGATCAGGTACTATATCCTTTAAGACTGAGGGCCAACCTTTCTCTCCTATGGAAATGCAGATTATACTCATATATGTTAACAGCAATCAGTCAAAAATGAAAAAATGAATTCTAAGGAGGCAGATGGCAAAACAAGAGGGGAAGTAAAAAATGTACTGAATGTACTGTGTATGATATGTAAATATATATGCAATATAAAAAGGGGAAACATTGTTACCAAAAATCTCAAAAAGAACTTGATCAATTTACTTCATAATTTTACATGTTACTCTAACAAACATTTAGATGAATATAGAATATATATTTTTAAGGTACATAATACATAAATGTGTGTAACATACGTGATATGAAATGTTATTCACAAAAATCTCAAAAAGTTCATGACCAATTTACTCCAAATTTTAAATAGTACTGTTGTATTTCTGGCTTATCAGCTCATGGTTAGAATACTACTGCAGAATCTAAATTTGCAGTAACAATAAATAAGGCTAAAAGTGAGAGGGAGAGAGATGAAATAACAAAGTGGAATAAGGAAATGGACATAGAGAATGGAAAGGAGGCAGTGGACAGGGGGAGGGAAGGGGAGCCAAGAGAAGTTGGAGAGAAAAGAGGAAGGAGAAGGTGGACAGATCGAGGGGGAAGGAGGAGGAGATGGACAAAGAGAGGTGGTAAAAGAAGATTAGGATGGATATCCAGTTCTCATACGTATTAGAAACTGTGCTTTCTCTTTTCTTTCTTTTCCATTTCACCAGACTGAACCACCACAACACATGGCTGGGTACAGCTAGTAATCTTATACAAAATGAAGAGTAATTTATTTCCACTGCATACTGTATTTCCAAGTGTGGAATGGTTAAATTATAAATTCAGTTTTGGGGTTTCAAGTACTATAGTTTTTTGTGGAAAAAATTTCCAGAAACATCAATAATGTTTATGTAGACTGATTGTTTCAAAAAGTAGTTACCTCTAATACACCAGTCAATGAAAAACGAGCCAATTTATCTGCTGCGGTAGTGGTGAAGCGGCGGCTGCCGCATCGTTTTGCAGTGCACGTTGACCCTGGACGAGCTGTCCAAGGGCATCCAATAAGGCCTATGTCTGCTGATTCTGCAAGCGATAAAATTCGGACAGTAGATTCTGGAGATTGTGGCGAAGCCATGACACAAGTAAATTAGAACAATACGAACGCAAAATCCTCATCGTCAATTGTTGTGGACTGGCAAGACAGCCAATCCACTAGGACGGGAGGCCGAAGGGCACGCGTTTAAGCTCACGCAGGATGGCGTGAGGTCTGGAACAGGACAAGGTCTTTATAGTAGCAAAAATAGTTCCTAGCGTCTGGAATACTTAACTTTAATTCATAATTGGTGAACATCGGTCTGACGGTACATGCATCACAAGATAAATAGCAAATGATAATGGCGCCTTGCTAGGTCGTAGCAAATGACGTAGCTGAAGGCTATGCTAACTATCGTCTCGGCAAATGAGAGCGTAATTTGTCAGTGAACCATCTCTAGCAAAGTCAGCTGTACAACTGGGGCGAGTGCTAGGAAGTGTCTCTAGACCTGCCGTGTGGCGGCGCTCGGTCTGCAATCACTGACAGTGGCGACACGCGGGTCCGTCGTATACTAGCGGACCGCGGCCGATTTAAAGGCTACCACCTAGCAAGTGTGGTGTCTGGCGGTGACACCACATTATCTATGTTGTTCATTTTGATATTGTCTTCACTAACTTCCATAAGATGCAAATTTTTTGACTTAATGTAGGAATGACCATGAATTCTGTCCAATATGTGAGCCGTCATTTAAGTTACAGTTTTGTTTCAAGTATTGCCCTTTTCAATGTCTGCATTATCTACAAATATCATAACAACAAAGAAATAAAGACCAAATACATTATGCTCACCAGAAAGGAACATAACAATCTGAATAAATTATGAGCAGCATGCCTCAATTTTGAACATATGCAGAACTTCAGAAATCTGTAATTTAATATTAACTGGACCAATTCCATATAAACTGAAATAAAATCACACATCTTGAACTCTAATGAATACTTCCATGCAATTAAGACGCTACTGGTCTCCGTTATATTAAACAGACAGATTAAATTGCAAATATGAAAGTTCATGATCAGGCCAGTCATAAACTACTGACGTGAAACATTGACATTAACAAAGACTGATGAGCAGCAGCTGAGAATATCTCAAAACCTGTGATCCAGTACAGTATAATAATGATAAATGGAGATCTAGCAGAAATGCTGAGTTGTACCACCTTATACAAGGAGCTGATATTGTAAGATTGTTAAAAAGTAGGATGATAGGCTGACTTGGACATGTTCGTAGCATGGATGCTGGAAGGAAAACTCCTGAATAATGGTCACCAGTAACATGATAGAGAGGGAGACCACAAAAGCGGTGGATAGGCATTGTGGAAAAGCACGTAAAACTTGTAGAGGATGATGAAGAACTACTCTAGAGAGGAAACTTATTGCAGAGGGTAATACCGACACAGAGTTGTAATGCCATGAGAAAGAGTAGCTCAAAATGCCATATTTTGCCATTCACATGTGTGTCTACATATCTATTTAGTACCATTCTAAATTTCTCTTGTTCTGAATTGTGCTTGTCTTAGAAATTCTTTGATAATCAGGAGTGTATTTTTTCCCAATCCAGGGTGCGATGGATGATAAAGAAAAACTGACAACCATTGGCCGTGTGCTCTCCAATCTACCTGTTGACATCAGTCTTGGCAAGATGTTAGTAGCAGGTTCACTCTTCCACCAAATTGAACCTGTGCTGTCACTTGCAGCAGCACTTAGTGTTCAGAGTCCATTCACAAACAGAGCCTATCGAGATCCAGATTGTGAGGTATGTAAAACAGTGTTAATAACACTTTGCTTTACATGTTGATGTTTGATATGTCCCAGATGTTTGGTTCCATTTATGAATTCCACCCACATTCCAGTGGAGATAGATAAATGAGACTGGAGAATAAAAATATTGTTACATTTTTTGGAAATTTGATTGGTACTTTTTAACATGAAAATTAACAAACTTTTTTCCTCATTCTCTGGTGTAATGTACTATGTTTCTAGTTAAACAGTCAAAGTATGTTGATTGTTTATCTTGAATTTTTTTGAACTCAGTTTTTCAAGGAATGTACAGAGATGCTTCATATCCTACCACAGAATCATAGATGATTCTTTGTATCAATTGATGTCTCACATCATTTATCATCAGGCATACTAGTACTCACTATTTTATGTAGTCACATAATGAAAAGTGAACTTTCTCCTAGAGCTTTAGCTCTCCACTTCAGTTGTTCCTCTGTTTGTTGAATCTGTTACTAGGTGTTATCACACGCTTTCAGTATTTTGACCCAGATTTTTCTGATCCTCTCAAATCATTTTCATTGTCATCATGTGTTTTCAGTATTGCATCCAAGTAGAAAAATGAACTTGAAGATACAGTATATTATCACAGCAGTTGAATTTTACAGTTATTTTACATCTGTTTGAAAATTCAGTGGTTAAGTTGTTTAAATTTCTAGCATCTCCATCATATAACTTCACGTTACTGTTTAAGCTAAAAAGCCATCAGTGTGCAGCAGGTTCCTCAGTACAATACAGGCTTCTCAACAGAAGTAAATTTAATTTCCTCTGAAATGTACATGCTTGTTTCATCTCACACTCTATGTCAAGAGTGTTCAGTATTTGTATTGGTACATAAATTTTATATTAAATATTTAGTTAATCAGTTTTTGCTGATAGTTGCAACCTCAGAACAGCAGTAATATTGAAAGCAAGTTCACTGCAAATAATGATTGTGGCAGGACATACAAGAATCTGAATAGACTTGTATTTGAAAACATGATGCAGAATTCAAAAGAAAGCCTATTTAGAAAATATTTCCTCTATGTCAGAATTCAGGGCACAATCTTGTCCTATGATTGTCCTTTTGACCATTTTCTAAACTATATTCGTATTTCTTTATGTTCATAATTTCTGTTTCTTATACAACTACACCACAGGTTTCTCAGTTTCTATTGTTTCAGAGAGAATATGATGCTGCTGTTGACACTGGACTCACATATAGAGTAGCACAATCCTAATTCCCATATGTCACACTCATCACATTTTCTGTAGTTTGCATAATTCAATTTGAGAAAATTCTGTGGGAAAATTTCTTTGGCAAGACCACAGACTCTCCACTTCCCCAACTGAGCTAGTGCTCCATTTCTAATGAACTTGATGCTGAAGGACATGTAAATCTGAAAGTTTCTTGCTTACTTCTACCTTTTCAAACTGAAACCTTTTGCTACTTCTTCTTGTTTCACACTCTCCCTCCTCATTCTTCATGATTTTTCCCAGCATACAAGTGAAATAGATTTAGTGGTTATGTTTACTTAGGCCACTGTGATCTTTTCTTTCACAATTTAACAATGTTACTGGCAAGGAAATAATTTATGAGAAGTCCAACCCCTAATCAGACTGTGTTAGCAACAAACTGGTTCAACATATTTATTCTATTTTTCCACTTCTTTATTTTCCTGTTTGTAACTGTTTACAATGTTTTACCTCTTCTAAGCTTGTACTGACAGCACATCTTTTTCTCTTTAGTAAAAATAATGTATACTTAACATGTTGCAATTAGCTGTCATTTTTTTTATTTATTAGTGTAAAATGTCGTAATTAATTAATATGTAGCACTTATCTTCAGACATCTATATGACTGTTCAATTAGTCAACTATGGGGACTGTTGTATTATGCTGATAGAGCATGTGACTCTGAGTGTGCCGATTGTAGTGTCGCCACACATGTGTACTTAAATCAGTTGCCAACTGTATATCAGCACTGGCTGGCCACTAGAGGCTATCCATAGGAAGCATACAGATGACACGTTCTCTGCCTGGCCGTCTATCAGGGATTCGCACCTACACTACATGATTATAAGTATCCGGACTCCCCCAAAAACATATGTTTTTCATATTAGGTGCATTGTGATGTCACCTACTGCCAGGTCTCCAAATCAGCGACCTCAGTAGTCATTAGACACTGTGAGATAGCAGAACGGACTTCGAACGAGGTCAGGTGATGGGTATCACTTGTGTCATATGTCTGTAAGTGAGAATTCCACACTCCGAAACACCCCTAGGTCCACTGTTTCCAATTTGATAGTGAAGTAGGAACATGAAGGGACATGTACAACACAAAAGCGTACAGGCCGACCTCGTCTGTTGACTGACAAAGACTGCCGACAGTTGAAGAGGGCCATAATGTGTAATAGGCAGACATCTATCCAGACTATCACACAGGAATTCCAAACTGCAACATGATCCATTGCAAGCACTATACAGTTAGACAGGAGGTGAGAAAACTTGGATATCATGGTCAACCAGCTACTCATAAGCCACACATCACACCAGTAAATGCCACATGACGCCTCGCTTGGTGTAAGGAGCATAAACGTTGTACGATTGAACAGTGGAAAAATGTTGTGTGGAGTAATGAATCATGGTACACAGTGTGGAGATCTGATGGCAGGGTGTGGGTATGGCTATGCCTGATGAATGTCATCTGCCAGCATGTGTAGTACCAACAGTAAAATTCGGAGTCATGGGTGTTATGGTGTGGCCATGTTTTTCATGGTGGGGGCTTGCACCCCTTGTTGTTTTGCATGGCACTATCACAGCACAGGCCTACATTTATGCTTTAAGCACCTTCTTGCTGTTGAAGAGCAATACAGGGATGGCAATTACATCTTTAAACACGATTGAGCACCTGTTGATAATGTGCAGCCTGAGGCAGAGGGGTTACACAACAATAACATCCCTATAATGGACTCGCCTGCACAGAGTCTTCACCTGAATCCTATAGAACACCTTTGGGATGTTTTGGAACGCTGGCCTTGCTGATCGACATCAATACCTCTCCTCAGTGCAGCACTCTGTGAAGAAATGGCTGCCATTCCCCAAGAAACCTTCTAGCACCTGATTGAATATATGCCTGCGGGACTGGAAGCTGTCATTGAGGCTGAGGGTGGACTAACACCATATTGAATTTCAGCATTACCGATGGAGATCGTATCGAACTTGTAAGTCATCTTCAGCCAGATGTCCGGATCCTTTTGATCACATAGTGTGTATACGCACAGAGCAGTGCTGACTCACTCTCACTATGTTCTTTTAGTTTGTACCCCTCACATCAGTTGTTCTGTGTATCACTCAGGTTGCATGTTCTGTATGATACTTTTGTCTTGTTACGTGTGGAGTCACACAAGGCTTATTTCCCTTATTGGTCGGAGGTTTATTCATAAAGCCATATTTTTGTGACTTGGCTTGGTTTCACGTATTACTTGGTTACTACACGATTGGCAAAAAAGATCGGATGGTTCACACGTGTGCAGATTTTAAGTGCCACTTCATTATGTTTAATCATCAAGGACGCTGTGCTACCTGCCATGATTGAACAGTTTACATCACTATCGGCCACTTTGTCGTCCTCCATCAGATAGGGTATCATTCCACTTTTCCTCCATATGATGTTTCAGCTGAAAATTGGGAAGCTTACAAAAAAAGACTGAGACAGCATTTTTTGGCTTTGGTAGTGACAGACTCAAATCTACATCTACATCTACATGATTACTCTGCAATTCACATTTAAGTGCTTGGCAGAGGGTTCATCGAACCACAATCATACTATCTCTCTACCATTCCACTCCCGAACAGCGTGCGGTAAAAACGAACACCTAAACCTTTCTGTTCGAGCTCTGATTTCTCTAATTTTATTTTGATGATCATTCCTATCTATGTTGGTTGGGCTCAACAAAATATTTTCGCATTTGGAAGAGAAAGTTGGTGACTGAAATTTCGTAAATAGATCTCGTCGCGACGAAAAACATCTTTTCTTTAATGACTTCCATCCCAACTCGCGTATCATATCTGCCACACTCTCTCCCCTATTACGTGATAATACAAAACGTGCTGCCCTTTTTTGCACCCTTTCGATGTCCTCCGTCAATCCCACCTGGTAGGGATCCCACACCGCGCAGCAAGCACTATACAGAGGACGAACGAGTGTAGTGTAAGTTGTCTTTTTAGTGGACTTGTTGCATCTTCTAAGTGTCCTGCCAATGAAACGCAACCTTTGGCTTGCCTTCCCCACAATATTATCTATGTGGTCTTTCCAACTGAAGTTGTTCGTAATTTTAACACCCAGGTACTTAGTTGAATTGACAGCCTTGAGAATTGTACTATTTATCGAGTAATCGAATTCCAGCAGATTTCTTTTGGAACTCATGTGGATCACCTCACACTTTTCGTTATTTAGTGTCAACTGCCACCTGCCACACCATACAGCAATCTTTTCTAAATCACTTTGCAACTGATACTGGTCTTCGGATGACCTTACTAGATGCTAAATTACAGCATCATCTGCGAACAACCTAAGAGAACTGCTCAGATTGTCACGCAGGTCATTTATATAGATCAGGAACAGCAGAGGTCCCAGGGCGCTTCCCTGGGGAACACCTGATATCACTTTAGTTTTACTCGATGATTTGCCGTCTATTACTATGAACTGCGACCTTCCTGACAGGAAATCATGAATCCAGTTGCACAACTGAGATGATACCCCATAGGCCCGCAGCTTGATTAGAAGTCGCTTGTGAGGAACGGTGTCAAAAGCTTTCCGGAAATCTAGAAATACGGAATCAACTTGAGATCCACTGTCGATAGCGGCCATTACTATGTGCGAACAAAGAGCTAGCTGCGTTGCACAATGTAATGGTCGCCTGGTCGTAGATATTGCTAATTGCTATAATCGCACTATTTCACTCCCATTTACGGAGCTTGTTAGCACTTGATGTTAGGTTGGCGCCATTAAAATGCATTGTGTTGTAGTAATCTCTGCTACTTGCTGGATCGCTGCTGTCTCTCGATGCTGATGCTGGCTCTACATCTGGTTGTCTAGGGTTAAAAACATGAGGTCCCATGTTTTTTACGTGCTTTTGATGATAAAGAATGAGCGAAACCAACAAATATGTAAACTTCAAATATTTATTACTCTGGTGGCCATCTTAATTCTACTGCCCACCAAAGACCATGACACAACACAAAGTAGTACTTCCGTTACATGTTCTTTGCATTGTTTATCCACATCAAACAATAACACACAAACACACTTTACCAAAGTGACATTCCGACTGCCTCCCAACCGTTCTTGCTGCTTGTATTTATAACATTGTCAAAGAACTACTAAAAAGAGATATAGTTTACAAGTCACATGTACATCTGTTATCATAATTTGTGCAGAAAAGTTATTAATTTGCATTGAGTGACATAATTTAACATGTTATTAAAATGACAGACAGATTTGTTGACTTGACAGAATAATTCTTTGTTACCAAAAGGCCGTTTTTTAGAAGTTTGTCAATTGACTTCTCTAATTTGCATAAATAAGTAAATAACATGAATTATTAAGAATTACATTGGTTTTCGTCTAAAATAGGATTGCTTACGTGAATACTGAGTGAAAACGCTCCTAGTGAACAAATAGGTTTCACTGGGTGATGTTTATTTAAGGAGATCCAAAATACCTAAGTTGGCCACTATTTTTCGTACTTCATATTAATTATTTAAGATGAACTTAGTGTTTTTACATGATGACATTTGCTGTATCAGTGATCAAGTGATATTAACTTTTGTGTGGGTCAGTTACTCAGTATAATTTAATGGGTTGGCTGTTTATGCAGACATGTTATGCAATCATTGTTAACATACACAATAACTTTTCTATAATCATAAATACTCGTTAAACTGGTTGAATTTGGAGGGTATTGCATACTTCGGTACAGTAAAGCCTTTAATATGTTCCGTTACAACAAGAACGATGTTTTCTGGAACCATGCTGATTACGTATCAATAAATCGTTCCCTTCGAGGTGATTCATAATGTTTGAATACAGTATATGCTCCAAAATCCTACTACAAACCGACATCAATGATATAGGTCTGTAGTTCGCTGGATTACTCCTACTACCCTTCTTAAACACTGGTGCGACCTGCGCAATTTTCCAATCTGTAGGTACAGATCTATCCTTGAGTGAGCAGTTGTATATGATTGCTAAGTAGGGAGCTATTGTATCAGCATAATCTGAAAGGAACCTAATCGGTATACAATCTGGACCTGAAGACTTGCCTGTACCAAGTGATTTGAGTTGCTTCGCAATCCCTAAGGTATCTACTTCTAAGAAACTCATGCTAGCAGCTGTTCATGTTTCAAATTCTGGAATATTCCATTTGTCATCCCTGGTGAAGGAATTTCGGAAAACTGCATTCAATAACTCCACTTAAGCGGCACAGTCATCGGTAACAGTACCATCGGCACTGCGCAGCGAAGGTATTGACTGCGTCTTGCCGCTTGTGTACTTTACATACGACCAGAATTTCTTCGGATCTTCTACCAAATTTCGAGACAATGTTTCATTGTGGAACCTATTAAAGGCATCTCGCATTGAAGTCCGTGCCAAATTTAGCGCGTCTGTAAATTTTAGCCAATCTTCAGGATTTCGTGTTCTTCTGAACTTTGCATGCTTTTTCCATTGCCTCTGCAACAGCACTCGGACCTGTTTTGTGTACCATGGGGGATCAGTTCCATCTCTTACCAATTTATGAGGTATGAATCTCTCAATTGCTGTTGCTACTATATCTTTGAATTTGAGCCACATCTCGTCTACATTTGCATAGTCAGTTCGCAAGGAATGGAGATTGTCACTTAGGAAGGCTTCTAGTGACACTTTATACACTTTTTTAAATAAAATTATTTTGCGTTTGTTTCTGGTGGATTTGGAAGAAACGGTATTGAGCCTAGCTACAACGACCTTGTGGTCACTAATCCCTGTATCAGTCATGATGCTCTCTATTAGCTCTGGATTGTTTGTGGTTAAGAGGTCAAGTGTGTTTTCGCAACCATTTACAATTTGCATGGGTTCGTGGACTAACTGCGCGAAATAATTTTCGGAGAAAGCACTTAGGACAATCTCGGAAGATATTTTCTGCCTACCACCAGTTTTGAACAAGTATTTTTGCCAACATATTGAGGGAAGGTTGAAGTCCCCACCAACTATAACCGTGTAAGTGGGGTATTTATGTGTTACGAGACTCAAATTTTCTCTGAACTGTTCAGCAACTATATCATCGGAGTCTGGGGGTCGGTAGAAGGAGCCAATTATTAACTTAGTTCGGCTGTTAAGTATAACCTCCACCCATACCAATTCGCACGGAGTATCTACTTCGACTTCACTACAAGATAAACCACTACTGACAGACACAAACACTTCACCACCAATACTGCCTAATCTATCTTTCCTGAACACCGTCTGAGACTTTGTAAAAATTTCTGCAGAACTTATTTCAGGCTTTAGCCAGCTTTCTGTACCTACAACGATTTCAGCTTCTGTGCTTTCTATTAGCACTTGAAGCTCAGTGACTTTCCCAGCACAACTACAACAATTTACAACTACAATTCCGACTGTTCCTTGATCCAAGCACATCCTGCATTTGCCATGTACCCTTTGAGATTGCAGCCCACCCCGTACTTTGTGCAAAGTCGTATTCCTCTTGTGGATTCCATGTAGGGTGTATCACTTACTGTGTCAGCTTTCTCCTTTACAAGAACTGGCTTCTCTTACTTTTGATCACATGTGCAGTGTACCGTATTTACTCGAATCTAAGCCGCACTTTTTTTCCAATTTTTGTAATCCAAAAAACCGTCTGCGGCTTAGAATCAAGTGCAAAGTAAGCGGAAGTTCTGAAATATGTTGGTAGGTGCCGCCACAACTAACTTCTGCCGTCGAATATATGTAGCGCTACACAAGCATGATTTGCAGGCACAAAGATAAATACTGGTGCCAAAACCTCTGCATCAGTAAATAAATTTAAAAAAGGCGGAAGACGAGCTTTTTTCTCCGCCCCGAATTTCGACCACTGCATATTCATACATTATCCAACGAAGTAAATACAAATTCCGTATTGTTCATCTTCGAGTGTAGCAGCTTTTCAATGTACTACGGAAGTCCGACTGGCAAGACTGTTTGCGATGTTTGTCAGTATGGCCAATTCTACGTTCTGAATTTTTTCCTACCTGTGAGAAGAGATGGTTGCTAATGGGAACTTTTGTGAATCACATGCAGTATTGTCTTCACCATAAGAATAATACGAATATAAAAATTTTGCCATGTATTCTTTCGTGTTTGCTGCTATCTCATTTAAATCCTGTCTGGCTAATAGACTACGAAACTAGAGTGAGACAACAGCAAACGCGGAAGTATACACATATCATGTTTATATTCGTATTATTCTTATGCCTAATAGGGATACAGTCAGAAATGAAGCACGGCAATTGACTAGATTTTTGAATCTAAGATGACTAATTTCTGTGCAGAAAGTAATGTACTAAAGAGGCGTCTGCAAAGATTTTCAAACGGAGAAAAATTTTCGCTAAACTCTCGTTCAGAACATATTCTATCATACGCAGTTTATTACTTGGTTGTTGTTGATCATTAACAAAGAAAGCAGCAGTGTAAATAACAACAAATAGCAGTCTCTTGCCATTGTTTCGCTACTGAGACAATTCCTCTCTTTTTTTTTATTGTAAGCGGCGGTAGCACGCACAAAAGCAAACCATGCCGCGAGCGGCGACAGGTCGTAAACATTCATTATCAGAATGCGACAAACAATGCATGACACAGTACAGTAATGTATTTTCAGCTCCGAGTGACGTAAACACCTATAACAAAGAGAACAGCACTTATCAGATCACAGAAAAATAAGCAATCAATTCAAACCAGACGAAGCACGTGAAAAACGAAGGGTACCCGTATAAATACGGACGGAGCGCCTGACGCATAGCAATGGTTACCTGGTAAAGCTTAACTGCTAAGCTTACGGCTCGAACCAAACTACTGTAGCTGTATCGTTATTCATTCGACCTAAATTGTGTCTCATATTACAATGGACCAACTTTGTTTCGCTTTGGAGGTGCGGCCTAAAGCTTCTCTCCCCTTGAATTTTGAGTCTCAAATTTCAGGTGCGGCTTAGATTCGGGTAAATTTTTTTTTCCTTAATTTCAAGTCTCGTTTTTCAGGTGCGGCTTAGATTCGAGTGCGGCTTAAATTCGAGTAAATACGGTATGTCCAACTACCATTGCAAATGAACACGTCATAGCAGTGCAAGTTAAATTCTACTGATGCCACAAAAAACCAAACCAGTCACACAGGATCTGGGCAGCCAAACTTCACGGCCTGAGCCATAAGTGTCAGTTTGTTACTGATGCCCATAATGACTCTGTTCAGACTCTGTGGTGCACAACACAATTATCTGCATAGCTCCAGAGAAGGAAGTGCGCCAGATGGCTTTACTCTTTGAAAATCCACTGTTGGGAGAAGTTTTACAAATACCACAATCTTTTGAAGTTTCTCAAGCAGCAAGTGACAAAACTGACAGTAGCGTCACAAGATGTGCCCACTAGGTCGACAGCTAGCTTGCATAAGGAAGCCGCAGTGGCGGCAGTAAACATGCGGGCCCAGTGCCTAGAAGACCAAGGCCAGACCGAGCAGCTGCGACCGCCACAACACCAGCATCAGCATTTTCTGTTTCCTTGTTCTTTCTTGTTTGTCCAGCATGGACATTCGGTGTGCCCTAAGCACTTGCAGAGAAAAGGCCACATTGCCTCTGTGTATCGTCCGCCAAAGGTTACTCAGGATATGGACATTTGGCTGCAATGCTTGTGACTTCTCCCAAGTTGTTTATCGAGTTAAGAGTGTTTTTTCCCCAAATGTTCCAGCTACAGGTTGACACAGGTGCTGCAGTTACGTTATTGAATTCTCAAACCTATGTGAGTTTAGGCTCACAGCCATTGCCACCAGTCCTGCTTAAGCTGGTCAGTTATAACAAACAGAACACAGTGCTGTTGGGACATTTTCAGAATCTGCCTCTTACAAATCAGTGGTACGTTCCATTACATTTTTGGTAGTCGCTGATGCCAGTGTTGAGAACTTGTTCAGGGTCAATGCATTTCAGGTGCTTAGATTTTCCATCACTGACGCAGTTCACCTTATGTCCAGTCAGGTACCCTATTCTCAATTGGAAACACTGTGTGAGGAGTTTTTGGATTTGTTTTCGAAAGGTATATGGTGTACTATGAATTTTTCTGCTGTCATTTCTTTGGAGACCATGACTCATTTTTGTCGGGTGTGTCCTATTCTTGTCACTGTGAGAGATCAGGTGAAAGCAGAATTGGACAGTCTTCAATCTCTAGGGGTGGTGCAACCTGCTATGGCTAGTGAATGGTTGTCTCTGATGGTTGTAGTTCAGTAGCCGCTGGGGAAACTTCGCCTCTGTGGTACTTCAGTACTACTGTCAATGTGTAGTTGATCATGGATAAGTATCCTCTCCCATGCCAGGAGGAACTGTTGACAAAAATATCGGATGGTCAGTGCTTTTCTAAAATTGAATTGCCTGAAGTGTACCTGCAGGTTCCTGTGGATGAAGAGTTTTGGCGCATTCATGTTTTGAATGCTCTTTTTGGTCTCTATCAATATTTGCACCTTCCTTTTGGTGTGGCTAGTGCAGCAGCTATTTTCCGACAATTTTTAGAGCAAGTGACTATGCCTGTCCCAGGTTGCATTAATTATCTGGATGATATTGTTGTCACGGGCTCCTTCATAGCCGATAACTTGAAACATTAGCACACTATGTTTTCTGTCTTACAGTCCACATGCTCAAAGTGTAACCTCATGAAATCTCAGTGTTTTTCAACCGTCTATTGTTTATTTTGGGTTTGAGGTCTCACGGGATCGGATTCGATCTCTGCTAGACCACATCTCCGCTGTTATGTTTATGCCTCACCCCTCATCCACGAAGAAGCTTCAGGCCTTCCTAGGGAAGATAGCCTACTATCATAAATTCTGGCTAGGGCTGGCCACATCAACCCACGTGTTGCATCTCTTGTTACACAAGAATGTACAGTCTTAGACAATAAAACTGACCGCCGGCCGGCCACCACAGAGACTAAGTCCGAGTCATTCACTTAAGGTGGCCAATAAAACTGACCACCCCTGACAACTCTTAAGTCCGGCCATATGCACAATCTGGCAACACTGAAAGGTGCGGAAGTGTTAGGAGGAAGTGTTGCCTACTTCCGAGACATTGTCGGACTATGTGAGCCCGTGGTCTAGCGGCAAGCGTCGTGCGTTCTAAACTTATAGTCGCCTGTTCCCGTCCAACTGCATTTTTTTTTTTACCACATTTCGGTCTAAAGTTATGAGTCTGATTGAACATCGAAGATAATTCGCTTAGCATTCTACCCACCAGCAATAACAAGTATTCCAGAAACAATTCCGCAGGACAGCTCGTGGCTACGCCGCGATCATAACATCTTACGCTCTAGCGTTTCCACGCGCTGCAGCGGCTACCGGCCACTGGCCAGACGCCACCCGCCACCTGTATAATCAGGCGCCACCCATGTGAACGCGGCGCCACGCTGTTAGTGTATCTATCAACTGTCATTTTCGAATTTGAAGTTCTAGTTATCATCTTGCAGTTAACCATTGGATTTTGCATACATGAAAATCATGAACTACAGTTAAGCATTATAAAATTGAGTCGTGAGTGGAAATAGGTGTAACATCTGCAACACAACATTTACTTTTGTTATAACACAGGGGTGAATGCAGAGGAGGCAGCTAGAAAGATTTGAGTTGTGTGTGGAGCGAGTGCTTTTGGGAAAAATACGACAGAAAAAGATATTCCTGTTTCAACAAAGATCGTTCTGGCATGAATGATTTTCCACATTAAGGAAGTCTCGACTACTGATATATGTGATGGATTACCATTTTACCATCAAGCCACATTTGCATTCAACAGGAAAAGTTCAGAAGTCTGGTGTAGGAGTACTGCATGCTCTAATTCGAAACAACAAAAATCAACGGAGTGACTATTATTGAACGTCATCAGGTCGCTCATTGAGCATTCGTATGCAGTACTGTTACTGGTGACGTGTTATGATGCCTTTATCGTTAACTTCCTAAGAAGAAATGAAAGGCTGAGCCCCTCCAAAAGGCATAAACTCGAGCAAAGAGTAGTGTGAACATAATATTTTACATCTGATAGCTCCAAAAGTGTGTTTTGGGCTACGAATTCTGCCCCAAGGGCTGTGTGCAACACAGCTGGAATTTGTTGCCAACAACTGAGAAACCTTTCGGTCTAAGTGTAAGAAAATCGAGCAACACAACTACATTACCTGTGCTACTGCATGATAACGCACTTCTTGATTTGCGAAACAAAACTATCCAGGAGATTGATAGGAAAGTCGTTTCTCAGGCACTTGTATTGATAGAGAAGTCCTCTCTCAAGCACTTGTCCCTCTCGTCATATATTCGTAAAGTTTTACCTTTCCCGCTCTTGATCGATCAACCGTCAATGCAATTCATTTCTAGACGAAAATACTCTTAAAACTACTCTGGTATAATGATATCGTTGGAACCAGTAGGTTTCTACTGGCGTAGAATTTGTAAACAACTTCAGCATTGTCAGATCGTTTTAGATATCGGGAAAGAAAATTCTGCTGCTGATTAATTTCTCTTTCATGATTACTGTCGCGTTTAGTAAACGAATGGAAAATCCAATTAAAATATTCACTGTACTAATACAAATTAAATTCAGCTTACTACAGAAACATCACGACGGCAGACTATCTTTATAAAGCATTAAGTGTCTGTAAGACGATTGAGCCTATTGTAACACGAATTAGTAGGACATTACCGACTTTTGACTTCGAAAAGATGTGTATTTACTTCATTTCCTGTATCATTCACAATTATTATGAAAATGTGGCTTTTCATTGATATAATTAGGACCTCAGACACATCCATGTCCGAGACAGGATTCATATTTAGTCAAATAACGAATGGTCAATATACAAGTATGCCGGCCGGGGTGGCCGAGCGGTTCCAGGCGCTACAGTCTGGAACTGCGCGACTGCTACGGTCGCAGGTTCGAATCCTGTCTCGGACATGGATGTGTCTGAGGTCCTTAGGCTAGTTACGTTTAAGTAGTTCTAAGTTCTAGCGGACTGATAACCTCAGAAGTTAAGTCCCATAGTGCTCAGAGCCATTTGAACAATTTATGAAGTATATGAGTATTTACGAATAGTACAAGCAGGATTGCAGCGAACTGATCACTTAACCATGTGCAAAATGGAGTACCTGTGTGATGAGTTATTCCAGCTGCATAGCTGAGGGTAAGATTTGTTAAGCATTTCATTGCAGAATTAATGTAATATCAGCACGATAATCTCTGCAGTCATATTGTATTAAAGTGCGCGTCATTTACGACGGCGGCCGAGTTTAGGTTCGTTCTGCGCATCTAACGTCACAAAACACAGTCGGCCAATGAACAGAGAACGACGTTGCCAGAGCTCAACTGCAGTACAAATCACGGACAAGTGTCTTCAGTTTAAGAAACGTTCAGTCATAAATAAAGTAATTGAACAAAAGCAATGTCTCGATAGCAGACTTTCTGTAAATGAAAGTTTGGAAAAAGCATTCTTTATACCAATTGCTTCATATTCTATTAATTAATTAAACCAAACAAGCATAAGCCTCCTAATTCAGGCGACAGCAAGGAAATTCATTCTCACTAACCGCTTTTTCGCAATAAAGAGCAGCTTAATTGTTTATTTCCTATTGAACTTCGACGAAACGTGAGCAATTCATAGTCATACCAACAGTGTTTGTCGGTATTTTGCGTGACTCTTTAAAGTCCTCCAGGACTGCGTTAGCATAGTGGTTAAGGTGTTTGGCTTTCCAACAAAAAGTTCTGAGTTCAAATCTTGTTCGGAGCTTCATATTTTCTTTATTTAAAAACAATATCGAAGTGTCTTACTTCATGAATTTTATTAGTTTGAATGTAATTTTTTTTAATTTCTAGTGGCAACTAAAATCGACCATACGGAAAGTATACGCTCTGGACTTTAACCACTGCAAACTCTTCAAAATTTCGTGCAATGGTTTGCTAAATTTAATGCTGCACAATAACTGCGCTGAACATCGAAACAAAATTAAGTCATTTATGGGGGGAAGGTATCAATCAAGAAGATGTGTAAAAATCAAATTTTTGGGCCAAATAGTTTTTGTGAAATCGAATAAATGTGTCAAAGCGGTCGGAACACCATGTGTCTGCACAGGCGAGCAGTGCAGTGATGGCAAAATCGTGTACAGCGCGGAATGCGGGGAGCACGTCTCTGTAGCAGCGAAATGGTTAATGCGGCCGTGGTGGCTTTACTTCATAAACTGCGCGTAAGTTTGCGAACTATGCTATACTATGGCGCTGCTTCTCTTGGCGCGTGCAACTAGCAACGCAGCAATCTCCCGCATCTGGGCGGGCATGCACGAACTGCCAAGATAAAAGAATTGAACTATAGGAGCCCGCGATTGGAGTACTACGTTCGTTAAATCGGATTACTCAAGCTGAGGCCAAATAAATACAAGCGACGATGCCACAACACTATCTTTACTTAAGTAGGTAGTCAGCGCTAAATTATGTGCGCCACCATTAACGTTACTCCAAGCAGTTTGACAGCATAACACCACCACAACTACTGACAACCTGAACATTATCAACACGCAGTTGTGACACTCAGTGATTACAGGTTGCTGATGTTTGTCAAGAATAGCGGAAAGCGCCTCTGAAGTTCCATTTGCATTACAACTAGGACGGAGAGAATGCTAAATAACAGTAATAGGTCACCCAACGAAGAGAAGAGTCCACGTATTGTCTCAAGTTCTTGCAGTTTGATATTAATGCAGTTCCCAATAGCTTCACCCTAACGGGTTCTTTTGGCTATTGAAATACTCATATGGGAATTATAAAAGTGTAATTGCTAAAACGCTCAAGTACCTTAATAACACCTCATTCTGAATTGAATACGACTCGGAAGGCAATGTTAATTTGACGTTTTCATCCATCTCCTGACATATGAAGTGCACGCACAGTTGTGTTGCCTGCCGCAAGGATTCTGTGAAGTGTTGTGGCAGCTGGCAGTCATTGCTGAATACAGACATGTGCAAATGTCCTCACTGCTCTAGCGGAACTCATCTTTGTTGCATTTTTTCCATACCGTAATTGGAAAAAATAACATAAGGCTTGTTCTGATGAAGAACTTGATGCCCACAAGTCCTTAAATAAGAATCTCCTAGCGGGAGTAATGCATGAAAGGAAACAGACTGTTGGACAAAATGGACAGCTCCCTGCTTTTGGCGTTTCCGATAGCGCCTACGATAAGAATCTGGTGTCATATTATGCTTCAGAACCCTAAACTGTTTATTTTTTTACTTCATACTAAAACAAAAGTTGTGATATGAGAAGAGGAAATGACTTATATGCTTCTCAGGAACTTTAGTTTTTCGTGTTTATTTTCTCACTTCATATTAAAACAAGGGCGTTAATATGAGAAGAGGAAATGAAATATACGCTTCCAAGACATAATATTTCCTTGTGTGCTATTACTGCATACATGAAAGCCCTGCAGTTAATTTTTGTATGTTGAATAAATTTTGATAGCACCTCACATTCCCTTGTGAGAAGGTTCCTATTTTCTTGGAATTCAAATAGAGTGGACATTTCATCACTGGTTAATATTCTGATGACTAATTACATAATACCCGTTGCAATTGCTCCATGGCACCTGTGAGTAGAGTCTCACGTTGGTTACTATAAGAACACGCAGGCAGTGATATCCGCTCACTGCAGTCAGAGCCAAGGTGATTTCTTTCTGTTGAGGGCGAAGCGTCTGCTGCAGTATCCACGCTCAGCCAACATAAACAAAGCGCGGCGGCATTGGGCACTGCTAATCGCTGCACATGTCGCGAGCCTCGACAAGAGCGCACAGTATCTGCTAACGATATTATGGAGTTAATACATCTTACTTAACGTAATACGCAGGACATGGGTTGGGTAAAAATTCAGTTTGTAACTTCCCATCGCATTAAAATACTTTACAATCATATTTGATGCAATATTTATTGTTGGTTGTCTCTCTAATGTTAATAGTATTAATTCAGATTGTGCGTTAACACGAAAACACACACACACACACACACACACACACACACACACACACACAGTCATTGATTCCAGTGAGGGTGACAACTACTGTGTGTTGAACAACACATGCACCAGTCAGTTCCTCCGTTGGCGTCGAGTGGATGAGATTTTTCAATTACCTTGCATTGCAAGAATTGTAAGGAGGGGACTGAAAGTAAATGGACTTGTTGTATGCTAAAGAGCTGCGACAAAGCAAAGCTAGACCGATTATCAGATAATAGTCCACATGGGTTTTGTGGACGAGTATACTTTTAGTAACCAACCCACCCACGATCATTACGTAAGATTTCTTGAGGGCATAAGGGAATTGATTACATTAAGTCGTCGACAGTGTAGCGTGATGGTTTACTTCCCACCATACGTTTTCTATATTCGTCCAAATGTCGCTTGCATTTGTAGGTCCACGTGGCAATGACCTTGTTACCTCTGCCCACATATTCTCTATCTGGTTGATGTTCGGTGTTCGTGGAACAAACGGCAACAGCTTTATACTCTCTTGGCCCTGAAACCAATCTCGCATTGCTCTGCTGTGATGGATGGGGCTCTGCTCCTGTAAATAAACTGTTACCTCCTTAGTACATATATTTATATTTAAATAATGTATTTGTAACAAGCACATTGGATTATTATTTTCCACAGTGTTTAAGAATTCGGGCCCTGTCATAGACAAGTGATCTGGATTCAACAGTCCAATTAAGAATGTGGTTCACCCAGTCTATCATATGATGAGAGAGAGTGGTAGTCGGATATCCACATTAAGACTGACTGGCTGAATCCGATTAGGACGATCTTGTACCGAAATGAAATTACAGAAGTCGGATAATTTGAACGTCTGTATTGCAACAATGCTTCGCACATAAATTCCTATGATGGAGTAACAGCTAGCAACTGTCTCAGAAAAAGTGAGAAATATGTCTACTAGCAGCAATGTAACGTAATTATAACCCATATTTATGTGATGGAAATATTGAATCGAACAATACACATCTATTTCAGTGGTGGAAAGATAGTCCATAGCAGATTTGCTGATGACATAATGACAATAATAATAATAATAATAATAATAAAAATCCCGTGTGGCCGATGGGGTAAACCCTCCCCCATATGGGTGGTACCGAGGAAATCAAATACTTGGGGTGAACCAAATACTAACACAATCCTGAACGGCTTACTCAATCCGTTGAACCCAAAATCCAGACACATCTGAGTGAAAATCACCGCTACTCTGGTCACCATCTGTTAGCTCAATGAGCTTGGCTGAAAATAGTTGCTTCCAAAGGCTTCAACACCCTCTGGTCCTGTCCAGTCCTGGTATCGCCCAGGCCAAACCAATGAAACACAAGAAAACATCAACTATGCAAGCAAAGGTAACTTTACCCCAGGTGGTACACAACCTGGCCACCGATAGGCAGCAGTTGGGTTTTCGCACTCTGGGGAGTCCAGGTTAGCACGGCAGAGAATATCGAAAAACTCTGGTAAATTTCCCTACAAGCAGAAAACATTCAATTGAAAACTAAACATCGATACATTGATCCAAATAAGAAACCTAAATAATCTCACAAAAGAAATCGACCGCCAAAAAATTCTCATCCTTGCTCTTCAAGAACCATGACTAATTGACAATTAAAACTTGCATTACAGAAACCATTGCATCTTCAAGAGCAAAATACAACAAAAGGTAGCGAAAGGCGCACCAGTCTTCAGCATTGCATTTCTCGAACACAGATCTACCATCAGCTCTGTCGAAGAAATCACACCCATCAACAATCGAGTTATGACTATGCTCATTCAGAGCCCCTATAAAAAATATACACTCATAAATGCACATGCCCCCACCAACATCGAAAATATGGAAAACACCGAAAATCTCGAAAAAGTCTGGAACACCTCGAAAATACTATGACGTGAAAATACTAATGGGAGGCTTCAACTCTCTATTTGGGACAGAAAAAACCTGCAGTTCTAATCATTGGTACAAATTCAACACACCGAAATGATTAGACCAACGGCACATGTCTGACTGACATTTGCCAACAATTCAACCACAAAAGAATGTCTTGCCACTTTAGGAAAAAGCCTGTTCCCAAGAAACATGTTTGGCTACCAGGAGCAAGCTGCTTTCGTTCACCTTTCGAGACTCGCTCAAAGCCAGATTTTTAATTCTTATGGAGCAGAGCTACAAGCAGGCAGATACAAACGCAATAAGGGAATCGTAAGACAATGTTCGAGCAAAATGCGCCTTGCTACTTTCAGTAACCCTCAGTGTCAGAGCGAAATCCTTACGGTACTGCCAAATT
Source organism: Schistocerca cancellata (assembly GCF_023864275.1). Lineage (NCBI taxonomy): Eukaryota > Metazoa > Arthropoda > Insecta > Orthoptera > Acrididae > Schistocerca > Schistocerca cancellata. Next base: position 256,574,908 of record NC_064626.1, read on the forward strand.
CATGACGACGACATATTTTTTGTTGTTGTGAATACATAATTATATCTATGAAATGCCACATTTTCATAACAATTGGGAATGATACAGGAAATGAAGTAAATAAACATCTTACAGACACTTAATGCTTTATAAAGATAGTCTGCCGTCGTGATGTTTCTGTAGTAAGCTGAATTTAATTTGTATTAGTACGGTGAATATTTTAATTGGATTTTTCCATTCGTTTACTAAACGCAACAGTAATCATGAAAGAGAAATTAGTCAGCAGCAGAATTTTCTTTCACGATATCTAAAACGATCTGACAATGCTAAAGTTGTTTACAAATTCTACGCCAGTAGAAACCTACTGGTTCCAACGATATCATTATACCAGAGTAGTTTTAAGAGTATTTTCATCTAGAAATGAATTGCGTTGACGGTTGATCGATCAAGAGCGGGAAAGATAAAACTTTACGAATATATGACGAGAGGGACAAGTGCTTGAGAGAGGACTTCTCTATCAATACAAGTGCCTGAGAAACAACTTTCCTATCAATCTCCTGGATAGTTTTGTTTCGCAAATCAAGAAGTGCGTTATCATGCAGTAGCACAGGTAATGTAGTTGTGTTGCTCGATTTTCTTACACTTAGACCGAAAGGTTTCTCAGTTGTTGGCAACAAATTCCAGCTGTGTTGCACACAGCCCTTGGGGCAGAATTCGTAGCCCAAAACACACTTTTGGAGCTATCAGATGTAAAATATTATGTTCACACTACTCTTTGCTCGAGTTTATGCCTTTTGGAGGGGCTCAGCCTTTCATTTCTTCTTAGGAAGTTAACGATAAAGGCATCATAACACGTCACCAGTAACAGTACTGCATACGAATGCTCAATGAGTGACCTGATGACGTTCAATAATAGTCACTCCGTTGATTTTTGTTGTTTCGAATTAGAGCATGCAGTACTCCTACACCAGACTTCTGAACTTTTCCTGTTGAATGCAAATGTGGCTTGATGGTAAAATGGTAATTTATCACATATATCAATAGTCAAGACTTTCTTAATGTGGAAAATCATTCATGCCAGAACGATCTTTGTTGAAACAGGAATATCTTTTTCTGTCGTATTTTTCCCAAAAGCACTCGCTCCACACACAACTCAAATCTTTCTAGCTGCCTCCTCTGCATTCACCCCTGTGTTATAACAAAAGTAAATGTTGTGTTGCAGATGTTACACCTATTTCCACTCACGACTCAATTTTATAATGCTTAACTGTAGTTCATGATTTTCATGTATGCAAAATCCAATGGTTAACTGCAAGATGATAACTAGAACTTCAAATTCGAAAATGACAGTTGATAGATACACTAACAGCGTGGCGCCGCGTTCACATGGGTGGCGCCTGATTATACAGGTGGCGGGTGGCGTCTGGCCAGTGGCCGGTAGCCGCTGCAGCGCGTGGAAACGCTAGAGCGTAAGATGTTATGATCGCGGCGTAGCCACGAGCTGTCCTGCGGAATTGTTTCTGGAATACTTGTTATTGCTGGTGGGTAGAATGCTAAGCGAATTATCTTCGATGTTCAATCAGACTCATAACTTTAGACCAAAATGCGGTAAAAAAAAAAATGCAGTTGGACGGGAACAGGCGACTATAAGTTTAGAACGCACGACGCTTGCCGTTAGACCACGGGCTCACATGGTCCGACAACGTCTCGGAAGTAAACAACACTTCCTCCTAACACTTCCGCATCTTACAGTGTTGCCAGATTGTGCATATGGCCGGACTTAAGAGTTGTCAGGGGCGGTCAGTTTTATTGGCCACGTTAAGTGAATGACTCGGACTTAGTCTCTGTGGCGGCCGGCCGACGGTCAGTTTTATTGTCTAAGACTGTACCTATTTGCTAGACTCTGGATTGTGAACATGTCTTTCAAATGTTGAAATCCAAACTACTGTCAGTGCCTTGTTTAGATATGTTCTCTCTGGACCAGCCCATAGTTTTGGTGACTGATGTCTCACAGTACGGCCTCAGCAAGGTCCAAATACACTGAAATGTCAACAGCTGTGAACAACAGGTTCTTTTTGCCTCTAAATCTCTTTACTCTGGCCCAGCAGCATTACTCTAATAGAAAAAGAGGCTCTTGCCATAGTCTATGCTCTCCAAAAATTTCAAATTTTTTTGCATGTCCCCAAGATTCACCTTATTACTGATCATAAACTTTTGGTTCCCTTGTTCAACCCTCGCACTTGCTTGCTTGACAAGGCAGCACACCACCTACAATAATAGGCACTATTCTTGTTGTACTACAATTATAAAATCCATTTTCAACCTACATCAAACCTACCAATGCTGATGTCTTCTCCTGCCTTCCTGTGGGTCCTGATCCCACCTTTCATCATGAAGAATTGCTTTGCTTCCATCTTCATATTGAAATGCAGGCCACAATTCAGGGTTTCCCAGTTATGAACTCTTGCATGGGAACTGCCGTGTCCACTAACCCAGTTCTCTGCCAGGTGGTTCAGTTGTTCAACATGGCTGGCCTGATAAACTGCCACATCAGGCTTCGGACTCTCTGCACAACAATTTTTCCTTATGGTGTCACCTCTTTGTTTTCAATGGTGTTTTGCTGTTATCCATCCAGACCTCTCTCCCAGAGTAGTCATTCCTGCCATATTATCACGTGAGGCTCTACTCATTCCCCACCAGGACCATTGGACAGTTTCACAAACTAAACTGTTAGCTAGGAGACATGTATTTTGGCCAGGGATTGATGGCGAAATTGGCCACTCTGCCTTGGTCCGTGAACAGTTGCCTGACAACAGGCATCTCTCAGGGCATCTCTGTTCCACTGGCCCACTCCATGCCAACCATGGGAAAACATTCATGTAGACTTTGTGGGTCTCTTCTTAAATTCCTATGGGCTCTTGGCTGTGGATTCATTTTCCAGGTTTCCTTACATCCTACGGTGTATGTCAACTTCAGCTGAGGTCACAGTTCATACACTTTTGAGGGTTTCTTCTGTTGACGGTTTTCCTTGTACCTTAGTTACTGATAATAGGCCCCAGTATTTTTCTCGCACCTTTCAATTGTTTTGCTCCCAACACGGCATTCTTCATGTTATGGTTCTGCCATTTCACTCTCAATCAAATGCTGAGGCGGAACAACTGGTGCGTACATTCAAGTCCCAAATAAAAAACTTTTTTTGTGAATTGTTTGCCAGACTATGCTCTGTCCATTGTATGAGCACCTGTTGTTTCATGCCTATGGGAGAGCAGAGCCCAGCTGAGTTGCTTTGTGGCCATCAGCCATGCACGCTCCTCCACATTATGCCACCTGTGCCACACCTGCCATTGTCAGGTTCGTCCGGCCACTCCATACCAGGATTTCCAGTATGGGCACAAGACTTCGGTTACCAGTCCAAATACATGCCAGCCACTGTTGTCTGCCACCAGGGAAACTGACTTTGTGAAGTCCATATGGCCAAAGGGCTGGTCATGCATTGCTTTCATCAGTTGCACTCCTGCTCACCATCAGAAGCTACCAGTTTGCAGGTGCTGCTCCCATCGCCACAGCCCTCCACCGACCTCCACTTCAAGTCCGTTGTTGCATGCTGTGAAGGTGCCCCTGTCCCATTGGCTGCCTCCTCTACGTGTAGAGCCCTGGGGTTCCAGCTTCCTGGCACCAGGTGCCAATCTGTCTCCGGCCTTGGCTCCATTGCCACAGCTTGCTGTTTGGGTCAGGCTGCCTCCAACAGTTCTCTCACCATCATTGCCTCAGCCATCATTGCTGGTGGATACAGCCTTATCTCATCTACACTGGGACCTTCCTGCTGATGGTGATACAGAGATGGCTGGTGATGGCACCTCCTCTGCCGTACTGTCGTGGGGCATCTCAGTGCGTTCCAGCCCTACAGTACAGTGCCCGACCGGCACATCATCCCGCCATTTGCACCAGCTGCTGCCACTACACATCCAATGGATGTGGCTCTTACCAGGTCACTGGCATCTCCTCTATTGTATGGGCACACCCTCTCCGCATGAGGGAGAGGTTTGCTACATCAGCTCACTATCGGATGTGTGTGTGAGAATGCCAAGTGTAGTGTCACTGTGCGTATGTACTTAAATCAACTACCAACTGTATCAGCATGGTACAGCCTCTAGAGGCTGCCTATAGGAAGTGTGTGCACAGCACAGTCTCTGCCATGCCATATATCAGTGAGTGGTGCTTATATATATGCCGAGCAGTGCTGAATCATTCCCACTATGATCTTTCAGTTTTTACTCCTCACATCAGTTGTTCTGTGTATCGATTATGTTGCACCTTCTGTATGATTCTTTTGTCTTGTAATGTGTGGAGTCACAAGAGGCTTATTTCTGTTATTGTTCAGAGGTTTATGAGAAAAGCCATATTTGTGTTACTTGGATTGGTTTTGTGTGTTACCTGGTTACTACAGACACAGTGAACAAATAAGGACAGTCTTATATAATGCTGAAATCAATCACATATGGTTCATATAAATAACAAAAATAAAGGCAGTTGATTGGAATATGTCAAACATATATTATTAACATACAGTTTCGTGCCCAAGAATTCCATTTTTCAAAATGGATCCCACAAAACATGCATTCTCTCCTTTTTTAGTAATATATTTCAGTTTTTGTGTCTGTGTTGTTGATGAGGTTTCATTATATTCTTTTTCATTATTATTGTGATTTAATAATTACCAGTTTGCTTTTGAGTCCTGTTTCTCTGTGGTTGAGGGCATCATCAGATAACATTTCTGTGTTCTCTGTATATTTCTGACTGATTTTTTCTGTATTTAAATAATACAGATTGCCCAAAAATGTTCTAGAAGCCAGAATCTGTTTTTAAAAGCATTTTCTCACTCTTATGTAGTTTAGTAACACAAGCATCTGTGTGGATATTAAAGCAAATCTTTTCCATCCATGGTTTTCCTCGACGTGTATTCATAGATTTATTGTTGAACCTTATAATAGTATTCCCCTTTTTTGTTGACTGGTTTGACGTGGCCCACCATGAATTCCTCTCCTGTGCTAACCTCTTCATCTCAGAGTAGCACTTGCAACCTACATCCTCAATTATCTGCTGGATGTATTTCAATCTCTGTCGCCCCCTACAGTTTCTGCCCCGTACAGCTCCCTCTAGTACCATGGAAGTCATTCCCTCATGCCTTAACAGATGCCCTATCACCCTGTCCCTTCTCCTTATTGTGTTGTTCACATATTCCTTTTCTCTCTGATTCTGCGCAGAACCTCCTCATTCCTTACCTTATCAGTTCACCTAATTTTCAACATTTGTCTGTAGCACCACATCTCAAATGCTTTGATTCTCTTCTGTTCCGCTTTTTCCACAGTCCATGTTTCACTACCATACAATGCTGTACTCCAGACATACATCCTCAGAAATTTCTTCCTCAAATTAAGGCCAATATTTGATATTAGTAGACTTCTCTTAGACAGGAATGTCCTTCTTGCCAATGCTAGTCTGCTTTTGATGTCATCCTTGCTCCATCCATCACTTGTTATTTTACTGTCTAGGTAGCAGAATTCCGTATTTTCATCTAATTCATGACCATAAATTCTGATATTAAGTTTCTCGCTGTTCTCATTTCTGCTACTTCTCATTACCTTCAATTTACTCTCAATCCATACTTTGTACTCGTTGGACTATTCACTCCGTTCAGCAGATCATGTAATTCTTCATCACTGCCACTCAGGATAGCAATGTCTTCAGCAAATTGTATCATTGATATCCTTTCACCTTGAATTTTAATTCCACTCCTGAACCTTTCTTTTATTTCCATCATTTCTTCCTCAATGTACAGATTGAACAGTAGGGGGAAAGACCACATCCTTGTCTTACACCATTTTTAATATGGGCACTTTGTTCTTGGTCACCCACTCTTATTATTCCCTCTTGGCTGTTGTACGTATTATTTATGCTCTGTCTCTCCCTATAGCTTACCCCTACTTTTCTCAGAATTTCAAACATCTTGCACCATTTTACATTGTCAAACACTTTTTACAGGTTGACAAAGCCTATGAACATGTCTTGATTTTTCTTTAGTCTTGCTTCCATTATTAACCGCTACATCAGAATTGCCTCACTTGTTCCTTTACCTTTCCTAAAGCCAAACTGATTGTCATCTAGCGCATCCTTGATTTTCTTTTCTATTTTTCTGTAAATTATTCTTGTCAGCAACTTGGATGCATGAGCTGTTAATCTGATTGTGTGATAATTCTCGCACTTGTCACCTCTTGCTGTCTTCAGTATTGTGTGGATGATGTTTTTTCGAAAGAGATGATATGTCGCCAGATTCATACATTCTACACACCAATGGGAATAGTCGTTTTGTTGCCACTTCTCCAAACGATTTTACAAATTCTGAAGGAATGTCATCTATCCCTTCTGTCTAATTTGATCTTAAGTTCTCCAAAGCTCTTTTAAATTCTGATTCTAATACCGGGTCCTTTATCTCTTCTAAATTGACTCCTGTTTCTTCTTCTATCACATCACACAAATCTTCCCCCTCATAGAGGCTTTCAGTGTATTCTTTCCACCTACCTGTTCTCTCATCTGCATTTAACAGGGGAATTCCCGTTGCACTCTTCATGTTATCACCCTTGCTTTTAATTTCACCGAAGGTTGTTTTGACTTTTCTGTATGCTGATTGTCTTACCTTCCCTGCACTTCCTATTTATTTCATTCCTCAGTAACTCATATTTCTGCATTCCTGTGTCTCCTGGAACATTTTTGTACTTCCTCCTTTCGTCGATCAATTGAAGTATTTCTTCTGTTACCCATGGTTTCTTTGCAGTTACATTCTTTGTACCTATGTTTTCCTTCGATCTTCTGTTATCACCCTTTTTAGGGATGTCCATTCCTCTTCAACTGTACTCCCTACTGAACTATTCATTATTGTTGTATCTATAGCCTTAGAGAACTTCAAGTGTATCACATCATTCCTTAGTACTTCCGTACCCCACTTCTTTGCATATTGATTCCTCCTGACTAATGTCTTAATCTTCAGCCTACTCTTCATCACTACTGTGTTGTGGTCTGAATCCATATCTGCTCCTCAGTATGCCTTAGAATCCAGTATCTCATTTGGGAATCTCTATCTGACCATGATGTAATATAACTCAAATCTTCCCGTATCACCCAACCTTTTCCCAGTATATCTCCTCCTCTTATGATTCCTAAACAGAGTATTTGCTATTACTAACTGAAGTTTATTACAGAACTCAATTAGTCTTTCTCCTCTCTCATTCCTTGTCCCAAGCCCATATTCTCTTGTAACCATTTTTCCTACTCCTTCCCCTACAACTGCACTCCAGTTCCCCATGACTATTAGATTTTCATCTCCCTTTACATACTGTATTACCCTTTCAATATCCTCATACACTTTCTCTCTTCATCTTCAGCTGGCGATGTCTGCATGTATACCTAAACTATCGTTATCGGTGTTGATTTGCTGTTGATTCTGATAAGAATAACCCTATCACTGAACTGTTCACAGTAACACACTCTCTGCCCTACCATCCTATTCATAATGAATCCTACTCCCGTTATACCATTTTCTGCTGCTGTTGATATTACCTTATACTCATCTGACCAGAAATCCTTGTTTTCTACCCACTTCACTTCACTGACCCCTACTATATCTGGATTGTGCCTTTGCATTTTACCTTTTCAGATTTTCTAGTTTTCCTACCACATCCAAGCTTCTGACATTCCATGCCCCGACTCGTAGAATGTTTTTATTTCATTGATTATTCAGTCTATTTCTCATGGTAACCTCCTCCTTGGCAGTCCCTTTCCCAGAGATCCAAATGGGGGACTGTTCTGGAATCTTTTGCTAAAGGAGAGATCATCATTACACTTCTTCAGTAACAGGCCACATGTCCTATGGATACACGTTATGTGTCTTTAATGTTGTGGCTTCCATTGCCTTCTGCATCCTCATGCCTCTCTATGGCAATATTATTCATAAAATGTTAATCAGTCATATAATATTACAGACGTTACATTACGTGTCATTAATGCAGTGGTTTCTATTGCCTTCTACATCCTGATGCCATTGATCTTCATTGATTCTTCAGGCTTCAGGAGCAGTTTCCCACCCCTAGGACAAGAGAGTGCCCTGAACCTCAGTCCACTCCTCTTTTACAAGGCCCTTGGCAGAATTAGGGTTACTTCTTATGCCGGAAGTTTTCCTACCACATCCAAGCTTCTGATTATTAATGAAAATTTAAGCAGTGACAGGATTCGAACCCGAGACCAAAGACATTTTGATTATGAATCAAAGACGCTGCCCCAAGACCATGGGACCTTAGTGACCAATTAATCCAATGGGTTTTATTCTCATCATCTATTATTTTATCACATGATGCACTCTTGACATCTTTAATTAGTTCATATGTTGCATTCACTAAATTCTTATTTAATTTCCATTAGCATGTTGTGTGAGAGTTCCATCTGTGCCAAATATATGACAACATTTCTAAGTATTCAGATAAAAGAAATCATGGAATAGCTAACATTAATAGTAATTGTCATTTAATTTTCTTTTGTATTGCTAGTATTTTTACAGTATCATTAAAATTAAGAGGTACATAACCTACACTCCTGGAAATTGAAATAAGAACACCGTGAATTCATTGTCCCAGGAAGGGGAAACTTTATTGACACATTCCTGGGGTCAGATACATCACATGATCACACTGACAGAACCACAGGCACATAGACACAGGCAACAGAGCATGCACAATGTTGGCACTAGTACAGTGTATATCCACCTTTCGCAGCAATGCAGGCTGCTATTCTCCCATGGAGACGATCGTAGAGATGCTGGATGTAGTCCTGTGGAACGGCTTGCCATGCCATTTCCACCTGGCGCCTCAGTTGGACCAGCGTTCGTGCTGGACGTGCAGACCGCATGAGACGACGCTTCATCCAGTCCCAAACATGCTCAATGTGGGACAAATCCAGAGATCTTGCTGGCCATGGTAGTTGACTTACACCTTCTAGAGCACGGTGGGTGGCACGGGATACATGCGGACGTGCATTGTCCTGTTGGAACAGCAAGTTCCCTTGCCGGTCTAGGAATGGTAGAACGATGGGTTCGATGACGGTTTGGATGTACCGTGCACTATTCAGTGTCCCCTCGACGATCACCAGTGGTGTACGGCCAGTGTAGGAGATTTGCTCCCCACACCATGATGCCGGGTGTTGGCCCTGTGTGCCTCAGTCGTATGCAGTTCTGGTTGTGGCGCTCACCTGCACGGCGCCAAACACGCATACGACCATCATTGGCACCAAGGCAGAAGCGACTCTCATCGCTGAAGACGACACGTCTCCATGCGTCGCTCCATTCACGCCTGTCGCGACACCACTGGAGGCGGGCTGCACGATGTTGGGGCGTGAGCGGAAGACGGCCTAACGGTGTGCGGGACCGTAGCCTAGCTTCATGGAGACGGTTGCGAATGGTCCTCGCCGATACCCCAGGAGCAACAGTGTCCCTAATTTGCTGGGAAGTGGCGGTGCGGTCCCCTACGGCACTGCGTAGGATCCTACGGTCTTGGCGTGCATCCGTGCGTCGCTGCGGTCCGGTCCCAGGTCGACAGGCACGTGCACCTTCCGCCGACCACTGGCGACAACATCGATGTACTGTGGAGACCTCACGCCCCACGTGTTGAGCAATTCGGCGGTACGTCCACCCGGCCTCCCGCATGCCCACTATACGCCCTCGCTCAAAGTCCGTCAACTGCACATACGGTTCACGTCCACGCTGTCGCGGCATGCTACCAGTGTTAAAGACTGCGATGGAGCTCCGTATGCCACGGCAAACTGGCTGACACTGACGGCGGCGGTGCACAAATGCTGCGCAGCTAGCGCCATTCGACGGCCAACACCGCGGTTCGTGGTGTGTCCGCTGTGCCGTGCGTGTGATCATTGCTTGTACAGCCCTCTCGCAGTGTCCGGAGCAAGTATGGTGGGTCTGACACACCGGTGTCAACGTGTTCTTTTTTCCATTTCCAGGAGTGTATTTAATATGTATCAAATCATTTTCAGACATCGAGAAAAGAACTGGAGTCAGATCATGGAGACCCTGTGACATTGCTGAATGCATTACGTGGATGGCTGGAGGTAAAAGCAGAGAGAGGGAGCAATTCTCGCACTTGGTGTCGTCGTAGAGGATTGGAAGAGCAGCGCTTTTATGAAATGGTAAAGTTGCGCAGGCAGTTTAAAGAGCTGCTTCAGGTGAGAACATTCCGCTATAATTCTCTTATATTAAAGTAACACCACTTTTTAGATATGTATGTTAATGTAAAAACAGTTTTCTCATTACAATTGTCAGCTTAAAGAGCTGCTTCAGGTGAGAACATTCTACTATAATTCTCTTAGACTACAATAAAATAATTCAATGTCCAAATGTTTGTACAAGGAGCTGTTATTCTTTAGCTATACAGTTCAGTTCAATAATAATTCAGTGATACAGTTCAGTAATACAGCGGTTATAAAAATGATTAGTATAATTTATAATTGTATAAATGGTGTTCTGCTCTTCTGTCTGTTCATTATTTCTTCATTCTTTCAGAAATTATTTTTATTTCCTCATTTGAGATCGCCCTTCCTGTAGTCATTTCATTGATATTTGCTTGTAGTCTGGTTTGTGTGTCTTGCAGTATTTTCATTTTGTCAGTTTATTTTTTAGGCTATCTAATGTAACTTGGAGTTTTATTATACTTTTTTAATTTCTGTAATCTATTTAATGTTGTGCTTACTGATCCACATTTTTTAATATTATTCTCTTACTAATTCCGTTTTCTGGTGTTCTCATCAACTATCTAAAGAATTACCTCCGTCTCTTGCTCATCGTGCTCATTACTGGCTCTATTTTGTTGTATACTGTTTCATTTGAAGCTATTCCACAATGTCCATTTGCTTGACATTGTTTGTTTATACATGTTCTAAGTATTATTCTTTCCATCAGTTTCTGCTGTATTTGATGTTTTGAAGACAGTTTCAGCCGCATATGTTATCTCTGGTTGTGCTGTTATAATGTTTTAATTTTCCAGTTGTCGATAGGTTTTTTTTTTTTTTTTTTTTTATGTGTTTCTGGTTATGTAATTTACTTTGTTCAGGTTTTTTATTCTTTTTTGCCTTGTCACTTTCCTATTTCCTTTATGATATGACATAAATATTTATATTTATGAACAGTTTCAATTTCCAGTTCTTCTATTGTAATTTTGTTTGCAAGTGATGGATCAGTTAACATAATCTTTGTTTTTTAAACTATATTCTGAGACCAATTTTCTGTGCTATTTCTTATATTGATTTAAATTGTTGTGGGTTTTGTGAACATTATTGGCAAGGAGAGCCCAATCATCAGTGCATCCCAAGCAGTTCAAACATATCATTTTTCACTCTTCCAATTCTTATGTTCTTTGGTTTATCCCTGTACCATACTCTCATTTATATTCCAGAGCTCAGTTGAATAGTAAAGGTGATAGGTAGCCACCATTTCTTAGCTTGTTTCTATGAGGAATCAGAAATTTGTCCTCTAAACTGGACTTTTGATTTGGTGCGGTTGGAGTAAATTATATTGGTTTAATTAGTCTTGGCTGAAGTCTTAGATTCCTTAGAATGTTTAAGAAGATCTACAGAGACAACCACATGCCTTCTTAAAGTCTACAAGTGTTACTGACAGATGGTTGTTGCATTTCCTGTAGTATGCCATAATTTTAAACTAATGATCTTCTCTGCATAGCTTCTCCATCATCTGAAATCTGCCTGGTATTCCCCTAACTCCTTATTCTAATTGTTCATTGATTCTTCCACTTATGATCTTAGATAAAATCTTGTGTGTGTTGTCTTATTGGTGAATGATTGCCATGGTCCAGTGTTCAGGGAATTGTTCAGTTATCCAAATTTTTGTTAGAGGTATGTGTAAGGAGGTCTTGACTGTGTCACTGGAATATCTTCCCATTTCAACAAAGCTGATTATCTTAATATACTTTATATTTTTCATCTTTTCAGTGTTTTTTCTATTTGCGAAGTTGGAGGGTCTAATTTGTTGTGTTTAATTTTTATTGAGATATGTACATTGATTTGTCAGACTTTTTGGTTCTTCTCCGTTCAGAAGTTTATTGAATGCTTTTGCCATGATTTCAGCATTTTGTTCATTACTGTGTGTCATTCTTCCATCTCCGTCTTTCAGTATAAGCGTAGGGGATTCATTTGGTTGTAATTGTTTCCCAAACATTTTGTAGTAGTTCCTGGGATAGGTTTTGTGGTAATAACCATCTATACCATATAGTGGAGATGCTGTGAGCTGAGTCACAGCATCTCCACAATATGGTGAGTAGCAACTTTCCTTTTCATAGTATTGTTAATCTTGTACAGAGTTTATTATGTCTTTATGAAACCTTCTCTCGATTCCCTTTAGTGTTTTGCATGAATTAGTTGCTTTCATTTTTGAGGTTGGTGGCATTTTCTTCTGTTTTGTGTGTTTGAAACTTTAACTGTGCTTGGTGTCTTTCTTCATGGAATTTGCCACATTCTGGTGTCCACGAAGTGTTTCTTCGTGGGTTTGAGGAAGATAAATTCTCAGCTTGTTTTTTGAGACTTGGCACCATTTCCTCTAGGTCATCCATCAATTTGTTGTTTTTTGTCATTTTTAATGAGCTGTGTTGATCATAGTTCCTGAGTGTGTTATTGGGTTTTCCATTTTTTTCCTTTATGGAGTGTATTGGAGTTTAATTTTAATTGTGTAGTGGTCTTGGCCTGTGTCTGCTCCTCTCAATACTTTAATATTGTAAATTTCCTTACAAAAATTTTTGTCTGTATGGATATGATCTAGCTGCCATTCTCCCTTTCTCCAGTGCAGATGTTTCCACGTTTTAAGGTTATTTGGTTTTATATTTTCTTTCTTTTCCCTACTGAGCATTGTAGCCTTACAATTTGTTCAAGACCAAAATTCAGCTACCTCAACCTTTGATTTTGCTAGATTTTTTGTTTTTGTTTTTTTGTTTGTAGGAGTGTGAGCACTTATTATTGTGTAAGTGTTATACATTGTTTTAAAAGTTAAGAATTCCAATTCTTGGCATTATTGCTTGAAAATCAATCATTGTATTTATTATTTTTATATTTACTATATATCATGTTGCAAATTGAGAACATTGCTTCATGACCCTCTGCCGTGGCATCCCTTTGTAAATTCTGTATCCTTATGATTCAAACAGGTCTTCTGTCATGTTTTTTATTTCTTGAAGCTTCACTATTAAAGTTTTTCATTGCTGAATCATCTGTGGAGTTCTTGACTTTTCCAGTGTTAAGTAGTGAGTTTCTGATGTGTGCTGCTGTGTAGGTTATTTCCTTATGTTGAATCTTCTTATTGTGTGTTAGTGTGCATCCGAGTGATTGCAAACACTCCAATTCATTGCTGTCTTCTAGTTGGCTACTCACTGAATCTGACACAGCCTTTACTTCCATTTTTGGGCAGGGTGGTGGTATTTTTTTCCTAAAAGACCATTCCATATCAGACTTTCAAAGATATTTAACCTTAGTTGAAGTAAGCTATGGTTTTTAACTGCAGATGGTGTATTTAGTCCACAAGAGCTATTTTATTCTTCTAAAGTCTGACAGCAAGCCGGTGAGAATGTGCCACATAGGAGTATCATTACTCCTGCTTCTATGACAGCATTAATAGGTATGTGGAAAAAACAAGCCTCTTTAAAAAGATTTTTCTCTTTAGCTGTCTTCCCTGTCTTGTGGCTGTACTCAGTGTTTCTACACCTCCCTTTGTTGATGCAACAATTACATAATTATTATTGTATCTCACCCCCTGCAGGTTCGGGGGTAAGAATAGGCCCGCGGTATTCCTGCCTGTCGTAAGAGGTGACTAAAAGGAGTCTCACATGTTTCGGCCTTATGTGATGGTCCCCTCTCGGGTTTGACCTCCATCTTTCTAAATTATTCTGAAGAGCGAGCCAATTGGGGAAGGGCGCCTTACATGGTGCACTGTATCTGTCGTGCAATTAGACCTTTAGCCGGCTTTCTCGTCGTTGCAATGGTGTCCCGCTCGTTTTCGATCTCTTGGGCGGGGATACGTCCCTGGGTGCGATTACCACACTGCACTCTGCAGTGTTTCTTTTAACTGTGACAACGACCTTGGACATTTTTGCACCTAAGATCCAGCACGGTAGCCAGTCCGTTGTGGTGGGGCCGCCATGTACCCTGTTGGTTGTAGCCCCCTGACAACACAGGGATCGCTCTACTGATGCCTGCGCCGTTAACTCCCCACGTATGCCAAGGAGTAGATGCCCATCTCCCTGGGGCATCAGGACTCCCGGCAATGGCCATCCTGCCAGGTGGCTATTGCTGTGGCTGGGTGGCGCCCATGGGGAGGGCCCTTGGTCGGAGTAGGTGGCATCAGGGCGGATGACCCGCAATGAAGCGTGGTACATCATCTCTCGCTGGTGGGCCTCCACCAGCAGTCTCTAAGCGATCGAGGTCTAACCTCAATGGAAAGAAATTTGATCTGAGATCATTTCCCTCCCTGGCCACTCCATGGGAGGAACGTATGGCAAAAGAAGGCAGTGGAGAATATTCACCCCGGTTCCTTGTGTGTACGCGAGTTGATGGGGAATCGTTTATGTCAACCAAGCCCCAGTTTTTTGTGGAGCATTTAGAGGACAAGTTCGGGGAGGTGGAGGGCTTGTCCAAAATGCGCTCTGGTTCAGTACTCATCAAAACAGCATCCTCTGCCCAGTCACAGAGGTTGCTCAATTGTGACAAGTTGGGGGATGTTTCCGTTAGCATCACGCCACATAAGAGTCTTAATATGGTCCAGGGTATTATATTCCACAGGGATCTTCTTCTGCAGTCCGACGATGAACTACGAGCCAACCTAGAACGACGAGGTGTTCACTTCGTCCGGCGCGTCCATCGGGGTCCGAGGGATAATCAGGTGGCCACCGGTGCCTTCATCTTGGCCTTCAAAGGTGATGTTTTACCCGAAAAGGTCAAGGTGATGGTTTACCGTTGTGATGTGAAACCATATATCCCTCCTCCGATGCGGTGTTTTAAATGCTGGAAGTTCAGGCACATGTCATCTCGCTGTACTTCCAGCATCACGTGTCGGGATTGTGGACGTCCTCCGCATCCCGATACTCCATGTGCCCCGCCTCCTATCTGTGTTAACTGCGGAGAACACCATTCCCCGTGCTCGCCGGACTGTACGATATTGCAGAAAGAAAGAAAGATAATGGAATATAAGACCGTGGACCGCCTGACCTACCCCGAGGCTAGACGGAAATATGAGAGGCTCCATCCTGTGGCAATGACGTCGACCTACACCGCTGCTGCAACGACGGTTCTCCCATCCTTACGAATCGGCTCTAAGAGCGGTCAGCATCCACCAGCCCCCTTGCTTGTGGGGGGCACTTCACAACCTGTTGCTCCTGCTCCATCTCCTTCAGGAGCAACACCCCCCAAACCATCAGGGACATCAGTTCCCCCTTCCCAGCCGGAGAAGAGTAAGACTTCTTCGGCTACTCTAGCAAGAAAGGAGTCCCTTGGGGACCTCCCTTCGCAAGTTCCGACCAGCGGCACAGCAGACACCCGCAAGTGGCTCAAACAACCACCAGTCCCTGGTCGTAGGGCCTCATGGTCGTCCTCCGTCCCTGAGACTGACACTGTGAAGCCCTCCAAGCCTGAACCACCAAAGGCACAACGAGAGAAACAGAAACAGAACCAGAAGAAAGTCCCCAAGAATACCAACATTGCAGTGGCACCCGTCCCACCGCTTCCTACAAGCTCTGCATCTGAGGACGAGGTGGAGATTCTGGCGTCTGCTGAGGACCTCGATCTCGCCGATCCTTCCGGCGCCATGGCAAGCACTGGCACAGGTGCTCAAGCGGAGGCAGAAGGTGACCCAGCGGCGTAATCTGCCTACCCAGTCCCGTCACGCCTTTCTCAGACATGGACAATACCATCCTTCAGTGGAACTGCAGCGGTTTCTTCCAACATCTAGCTGAGCTGTGCCAACTTATCAGCCTTCACCCTTTCTTCTGCATTGCACTTCAGGAAACATGGTTGCCAGCAATGCGAACCCACGCCCTCCGTGGCTATCGGGGTTATTATAAAAACCGGTTAGCTTATGAAAGGGTGTCTGGTGGCATCTGCATCTATGTCCTTAACTCTCTCCACAGCGAGTCTGTCCCTCTACATACAGCTTTAGAGGCTGTCGCTGTTCGGGTGTGGACGCCACAGGCTGTTACTGTCTGCAGTCTGTACCTTCCACCAGAGGGTGTTGTCGCGCAGCATGTCCTGGCTGCGCTGATAGCCCAATTGCCGCCACCTTTCTTGTTACTGGGCGACTTTAACGCCCATAACCCTCTGTGGGGTGGGTCAGTGGCAACAGGTCGAGGTGCCACTATTGAGTATTTATTGGCGCAGCTCGATCTCTCAATCTTAAATGACGGTGCCTCCACACACTTCAGTGTGGCACATGGCACATACTCCGCCATTGACCTATCGCTCTGTAGCCCTAGCCTCTTACCATCTGTCCAATGGAGTGTGCATGACGACCTGTGTGGTAGTGCCATTTTCCAATCTTTCTGTCACTGCCACGGCGCCACTCTTCTGGGCGCCCCAGCAGATGGGCTATGAATGAGGCTGACTGGGACTTGTTTTCCTCCACTGCCGCTATTGAGCCTTTCTCTAGTGCTGACATTGATGTGGTGGTTCAATTGGTCACCACCGGCATCATTACTGCTGCCGAATCTGCCATTCTCCATTCTTCTGGGTCACCTCGGCGGAGGGCTGTGCCTCGGTGGTCGCCTGAGATCGCTGAAGCGATTAAAGATCGCTGGCAGGCGCTCCAGTGTCACAAGCGACATCCCTCCATAGACCACCTTATCGCTTTTAAACGGCTGCGTGCGCGGGCCCGCCTCCTTATCCGCCAAGGCAAGAAGGAGTGCTGGGAGCAGTGTGTGTCCACCATTGGCCTCCATGTCACTCCATCGCAGGTCTGGGCAAAGATTTGACGCGTCTACGGCTATCGGTTTTATGGCGGTGGTGCCGCGACAAACACTTAGCTGTTGAAACGGCTTACAAAGTCACCGCCACACTTTTAATAGCGGGCCGACCGGTCCGCTGGAACAGTGAACAGAAAGATGAAAACCCAAACACTCTGATTAAATAACAGTCGGTACTTATCTTTATTAACGAAGATACAGAAACACAGTAGTGAACTCCGTGTCTACAGAAATCTGTCTAGATCGAGTCGGAGCGGCTAGGTCAGCGTCGGCTGATGACAAACATCAACTCTGCTGCGATGAACACACAACGGACTCGCAAGTACACAAATCGGTGGCGAGCATACCACTGAGCGGCGAACACAGAACTGTCCTAGCGCTCGCGACTCCAGCGCTTAAGAAGCCAGAAGCCAGCGGTGGCGCGCGCAGACTTGCGGCGATTTCCTGTATCGCTGGCGCTGCTTATGCGGACGGCGTCCGGACTTTGATGCTGCCAACCTTTTGGCAGTGAGCTCGGTTGGCATTACTGGCTAGGATATAACAATCGGACCCCTGCCAGCGTCCCTGCGCTCTGACTGAATGGAGCAGTTTGTACAGACTCCGACGTCATTGCAAGCCGCTTGGCAGAGCATTTTGCTATGAGTTCCGCTTCTGCGAATTACCCCCTGGCCTTCCGCTCCATTAAAGAGCGGATGGAACGTCGGAGCCTTTCGTTTCGCACCCACCATCCAGAATCGTACAATGTCCCATTCAGTGAGTGTGAATTCCGCAGTGCCCTTGCCGCTTGTCCTGATACCACTCCTGGACCAGATAGCATCCACTGCCAGATGCTGAAACACCTCTCAGTGGACTGCCAGCGACGGCTCCTCGACCTTTACAACCGTATTTGGGTCGAGGGTGAGTTTCCGTCGCAATGGTGGGCAAGTATCGTTATCCCCATTCTGAAACCAGGCAAGAACCCTTTGGAGGTGGACAGCTACCGCCCCATTAGCCTCACCAACGTTCTTTGCAAGCTTCTTGAACGGATGGTGAGCCGGCGCTTGAATTGGGTACTGGACTCTCGGGGCCTTCTGGCTCCGTCTCAGGGTGGGTTCCGTAAAGGCCGCTCCGCCGCCGACAATCTGGTGAGCCTGGAGTCGGCCATCCGTACTGCCTTTGCCCGCCGTCAGCACCTGGTCGCTGTCTTTTTCGACATGCGGAAGGCATACGATACGACATGGCGTCATCACATCCTTTCTACGCTTCATGAATGGGGTCTTCAGGGCCCTCTGCCGATCTTCATCAGAAAATTTCTGTCGTATCATACCTTCCGCATGCAAGTCGCAGCCTCATATAGTTCCACCCATGTCCAGGAGAACGGTGTGCCACAGGGTTCCGTTTTAAGTGTCTGCCTGTTTTTAATAGCCATTAACGGGCTCGCTGCGGCCGTGGGAAATTCTGTCTCTGCTTCCCTGTATGCTGACGACTTCTGCCTTTATTACAGCTCTACTGGCATTGCAGCTGTTGAATGTCAGCTACAGGGTGCTATCCGCAAGGCACAGTCTTGGGCTGTAGCTCATGGGTTCCAGTTTTCGGCAGCCAAGACCTGCGTTATGCATTTCTGCCGGCGACGCACTGTCCACCCGGAGCCGCGGCTTTATCTTGCCGGCGAACTTCTTTCAGTGGTGGAATCACACAGGTTTTTGGGGGTGGTTTTCGATGCCTGGTTGACTTGGCTGCCTTATATCCGGCAGCTTAAACAGGCATGTTGGCGGCATCTAAACGCTCTGAGATGCTTGAGCCACACCCGCTGGGGCGCCGACCAATCTACCCTGTTGCGGCTCTACCAGGCGTTAATCCAGTCCCGTCTGGATTATGGGAGCCTGGCCTATGGCTCAGCATCCCCCTCTGCGTTGAGGGTGCTGGACCCAATACTACACAGCAGGATCCGACTTGCCACTGGTGCCTTCCGCACCAGCCCTGTGGACAGCATCCTTGTTGAGGCAGGTGTGCCTCCACTGAGGTTACGACGCCAACAATTACTGGCTGCTTATGCTGCCCATGTTTTTAGCTTGCCCGGGCATCCAAATTACCGTGTCCTGTTCCCGCAGTCAGTCGTCCATCTGCCAGACCGTCGGCCCCGGTCCGGTTGTCCGATCGCCGTACGCGTCAAGGAGCTTCTCTGCGGGCTTGGGTTTCTCCCTGTTCCACCTCCTTTCCGGGCACCTCTGCGCACACCCCCGTGGTGTGTTCCTCGCCCTTGCCTTCGGCTAGACTTGGCACAGGTCTCAAAGGATTCGCTCCCTCCAGAGGCCTCCCGCCGCCGCTTTTATTCCATCCTGGCCACGTATCAGGGCTCTGGAATTGTTTACACCAACGGTTTGATGGTTTCTGGTCGTGTCGGGTATGCGCTAACTCTAGGGGACCATTCCGAACAACGGTCCTTGGCGGCTGGCTGCAGCGTTTACACTGCTGAGCTGGTCGCCATCTTTCGTGCCCTAGAGTATATCCGCTCCTGCTCAGGTGAGTCCTTCGTTATCTGTAGCGATTCCCTGAGCGGTTTACGAGCTCTCGACCAGTGTTTTCCTCGTTCTCGTCTGGTGATGGCTATCCATGAGTCCCTGCATAGTCTTGCGCGTTGCGGCCGCTCTGTGGTCTTTGTGTGGACGCCCGGGCATGTCGGTATCCCAGGCAATGAAAATGTTGACCGCCTGGCCAAACAGGCCACCAGTGAACCCACTCTAGACATTGGCCTTCCGGAGACTGATTTGAGGGCAGTCTTCCGCTGCAAAGTTATCTCGCTTTGGGACGCTGAATGGCGCGGTCTGGCCACCCCTAACAAACTCCGTGCCGTCAAGGAGACGATGACTGTGTGGAACTCCTCCTTGCGAGTCTCTTGCAAGGAGTCTGTCATCCTCTACCGACTGCGTATTGGGCACGCGCGGAAGACCCATGGCCACTTATTGCGCCGTGAGGTCCCTCCTCTCTGTCGCTGCGGCTTGGCATTGACAGTGGTCCAAATTTTGTTGGACTGTCCACTTTTATCTGTGCTCAGGCAGTCGTTTGTACTGCCTGACTCGCTCCCTGCCCTTTTAACCGATGACTCTGCTATGGCTGACTTAGTTTTACATTTTATTCGAGCAGGGGGTTTTTATTATTTAATCTGAGTGTTTCTGTTTTATTTTATTGTTTTGTGTTGATTCGGGCCTTTGGCCTACGGTTTTAAACTAAGTTTTTTTAATGTGTTTTCGGTAGTTGGCTTTTCCTTTTTTTATTCCTATGGTCGGCCAACTACCGTCACACTCCGTGTGATTTCATTTCGTTTTGTCTGGTCCTTGTCTATGTTTCTTTTGTTCTGTGTCGTCTGTCTCCTATTTTGTTGAACATTTTTTTTTATTCTCTGTGGGTATTTTTAGTATTTTGGAAAAATGGACCGATGACCTCTGCAGTTTGGTCCCTTTAATCCTTAAACCAACCAATTATTGTATCTCACCAAAGTAACTCCTTGGTTCGGACCAGTCACCAGGCAGTGAAGTGTTATCAACTCTGTTTGATCTGATGGTACTGGTGCCATTATATCCTGGATTCGTCAGTGCTTTCAATGTTGTTGTTGTGGTCTTCAGTCCAGAGACTGGTTTGATGCAGCTCTCCATGCTACTCTATACTGCGCAAGCTTCTTCATCTCCCAGTACCTACTGCAACCTACATCCTTCTGAATCTGCTTAATGGTCTCTCTCTACGATTTTTACCCTCCACGCTGCCCTCCAATACAAAATTTGTGATCCCTTGATGCCTCAGAACATGTCCTACCAACTGATCCCTTCTTCTAGTCAAGGTGTGCCACAAATTTCTCTTCTCCCCAATTCTATTCAATACCTCCTCATTAGTTATGTGGTCTACCCATCTAATCTTCAGCATTCTCCTGTAGCACCATATTTTGAATGCTTCTAATCTCTTCTTGTCTAAACTATTTATCGTCCATGTTTCAGTTCCATACATGGCTGCACTCCATACAAATTCTTTCAGAAACGACTTCCTGACACTTAAATTTATACTCGATGTTAACAAATTTCTCTTCTTCAGAAATGCTTTCCTTGCCATTGCCAGTATACATTTTATATCCTCTCTACTTTGACCATCATCAGTTATTTTACTCCCCAAATAGCAAAATTCATTTCCTGCTTTAAGTGTCTCAATTCCTAATCTAATTCCCTCAGTATCACCCAATTTAATTCAATTACATTCCATTATCCTCGTTTTGCTTTTGTTGATGTTCATCTTATATCCACCTTTCAAGACACTGTCTGTTCCGTTCAACTGCTCTTCCAGGTCCTTTGCTGTCTCTGACAGAATTACAATGTCATCGGCGAACCTCAAAGTTTTTATTTCTTCTCCATGGATTTTAATTCCTACCCTGGATTTTTCTTTTGTTTCTTTTACTGCTTGCTCAATATACAGAGTGAATAACATCAGGGATAGGCTACAAGCCTGTCTCTCTTCCCAACCACTGCTTCCCTTTCATGCCCCTCGACTCTTATAACTGCCATCTGGTTTCTGTACAAATTGTAAATAGCCTTTCACTCCCTGTATTTCACCCCTGCCACCTTCAGAATTTGAAAGAGAGTATTCCAGTCAACATTGTCTAAAGCTTTCTTTAAGTCTACAATTGCTAGAAATGTAGGTTTGCCTTTCCTTAATCGTTCTTCTAAGATAAGTCTTAGGATCAGTATTGCCTCATATGTTCCAACATTTCTATGGAATCCAACCTGATCTTCCCCGAGGTCGGCTTCTACCAGTTTTTCCATTCATCTGTAAAGAATTTGCGTTAGTATTTTGCAGCCATGACTTATTAAACTGATAGTTTGGTAATTTTCACATCTGTCAACACCTGCTTTCTTTGGAATTGGAATTATTATATTCTTCTTGAAGTCTGAGGGTATTTCACCTGTCTCATACATCTTGCTCACCAGATGGTAGAGTTCTGTCAGGGCTGGCTCTCCCAGGGGTATCAGTAGTTCTAATGGAATGTTGCCTACTTCCAGGGCCTTGTTTCGACTTAAAACTTTCAGTGCTCTGTCAAACTTTTCACACAGTATCATATCTCATATTTCATCTTCATCTTCATGCTCTCCCATTTCCATAATTAGTCTTCATGTACATTGCCCTCATATAGACACTCTATATGCTCCTTCCACCTTTCTGCTTTCCCTTCTTTGCTTAGAACTGGTTTTCCATCTGAGCTCTTGATACTCATACAAGTGGTTCTCTTTTCTCCAAGGGTCTCTTTAATTTTCCAGTAGGCAGTATCTATCTTACCCCTAGTGATAAATGTCTCTAAATCCTTACATTTGTCCTCGAGCCATCCCTGCTTAGCCATTTTGCACTTCCTGTTGATCTCATTTTTGAGACGTTTGTATTCCTTTTTCCTCCTTCATTTACTGCATTTTTGTATTTTCTCCTTTCATCAATTAACTTCAATATTTCTTCTTTTACCCAAGGATTTCTACTAGCCCTTGTCTTTTTACCTACTTGATCCTCTGCTGCCTTCACTATTTCATCTCTCAAAGCTAACCATTCTTCATTTGCTGTATTTCTTTCCCTCATTCTTGTCAATTATTTCCTAATGCTCTCTCTGAAACTCTGTACAACCCCGGTTCTGTCAGTTTATCCAGGTCCCATCTCTTTAAATTCCCACATTTTTGCAGTTTCTTCAGTTTTAATCTACAGTTCATAACCAATAGATTGTGGTCAGAGTCCACATTTCCCCTGGAAATGTCTTACAATTTAAAACCTGGTTCCTAAATCCCTCTCTTACCATTATATAATCTATCTGAAACCTTCCAGTGTCTCCAGACCTCTTCCATGTATACAACCTTCATTCATGATTCTTGAACCAAGTGTTTGCTATGATTAAGTTATGCTCTGTGCAAAATTCTGCCAGGCGGCTTCCTCTTTCATTCCTTACCCCCATTCCATATTCACCTACTACGTTTCCTTCTCTTCCTTTTCCTACTATCGAATTCCAGTCACCCATGACTATTAAATGTTCATCTCCCTTCACTATCTGAATAACTTTTTTTATCTCATCATACATTTCATCAGTCTCTCGTCATCTGTGGGGCTAGTTGGCATATAAACTTGTACTACGGTGGTGGGTGTGGGCTCCATGTCTACCTTGGCCACAATAATGCGTTCACTATGCTGTTTGTAGTAGCTTACCTGCACTCCTATTTTTTTTATTCATTATTAAACCTACTCCTGCATTACCCTTATTTGATTTTGTATTTATAACCCTGTATTCACCTGACCAGAAGTCTTGTTCCTCCTGCCACCGAACTTCACTAATTCCCACTATATCTAACTTTAACCTATCCATTTCCCTTTTTAAATTTTCTAACCCACCTGCCCGATTAACGGATCTGACATTCCATGCTCCGATCCATAGAATGCCAGCTTTCTTTCTCCTGATAACAATAGCCTCCTGAGTAGTCCCCGCCCGGAGATCCAAATGGGGGACTATTTTACCTCGGGAATATTTTACCCAAGAGGATGCCATCATCATTTAACCATACAATAAAGCTGCACGCCCCTGGGAAGAATTACAGCTGTAGTTTCCCCTTGCTTTCAGCTGTTTGCAGTACCAGCTCAGCAAGGCCATTTTGGTTAGTGTTACAAGGCTAGATCAGTCAACCATCCAGACTGTTGCCCCTGCAACTACTGAAAGGGCTGCTGCCCCTCTTCAGAAACCACATGTTTGTCTGGCCTCTCAACAGATATCCCTCCATTGTGGTTGCACCTACGGTACGGCTATCTGTATTACTTAGGCACGCAAGCCTCCCCACCAACAGCAAGGTCCATGGTTCACTATTTTATTTTATAATTCAACCAAAGGAGCTTTAGACACACTCGATCAGCTAACTGGTACATATACCGCAAACAAACAAAAAACAGTAGATGGTTCTTGGTAGTTTTCTACAATACTCTTAATGTTTCTGCTTACAATGCCTATGCCTTGTGGACGTTGATTGACCCTAACTGGAATGCAAGAAAATTGACTAGAAGGAGAATGTTTTTGGAGGAACTTGGAAAGTCACTTGTTGCAGAACACACTGCATCAAGAAAGCATTTTCCAAGAACAGAACTTTCTTTGAGAATGGGCAGGAGCATCCAAGACCCTGAAGGAGTGGCAGGTGTGGCCAATCAGTAACAACAAGAAACTCTACTAAACATGCACATTATAAGTTCTGTCCTTCAAGTAGTGACAATTAAAAAAAAAAAACATGTTGTGTGGAAAGTGTAATAAACATGTATGCAAAACACATGTTTTCTGCTTTTGTCCAAACTGCAGCGAGCCAGAGGGAAATAAAGTGATATGGGCAGACAGACAGATGGTTGTTGAGAATGATGTTTTTGGTGGAAATGTCTGCTGTTCCTAATATACTCTGCATGAGCATTAAAATAATAAATTTTCTTTTGTGAAGTTCTGTGTACTATTATTATTATTTCGTGCCTTTCTCAGATGTTATGTCTGGTTAAAAATGGAAAGTGACGTGGACCTTTATCAAGTGTGACTTCCTTTTAACTGTACGGTGTATGTTACATTGCATTTAGGAACTTTCGGATAATTGAACATGTATCAATAATTACAGATTTCTGTAGTTGTATATATACATTTGGATGTAGCTGTATTGTGTTGATGTACTGGTGGATATTGTGTGGTATGACTCCTGTAGTTGATAGAATAATTTGTATAATGTCAACTTTATCCTGATGCCACATGTCCTTGACTTCCTCAGCCAGTTGGATGTATTTTTCAATTTTTTCTCCTGTTTTCTTTCGTATATTTGTTGTATTGGGTATGGATATTTCGATTAGTTGTGTTAATTTCTTCTTTTTATTGGTGAGTATGATGTCAGGTTTGTTATGTGGTGTTGTTTTATCTGTTATAATGGTTCTGTTCCAGTATAATTTGTATTCATCATTCTCCAGTACATTTTGTGATGCATACTTGTATGTGGGAATGTGTTGTTTTATTAGTTTGTGTTGTATGGCAAGTTGTTGATGTATTATTTTTGCTACATTGTCATGTCTTCTAGTGTATTCTGTATTTGCTAGTATTGTACATCCGCTTGTGATGTGACCTACTGTTTCTATTTGTTGTTTGCAAAGTCTGCATTTATCTGTTGTGGTATTGGGATCTTGAATAATATACTTGCTGTAATATATGGTGTTTATTGTTTGATCCTGTATTGCAATCATGAATCCTTCCATCTCACTGTATATATTGCCTTTTCTTAGCCATGTGTTGGATGCGTCTTGATCGATGTGTGGCTGTGTTGGATGATACGGGTGCTTGCCATGTAGTGTTTTCTGTGATACGGGTGCTTACAATGTAGTGTTTTCTTTTTCCAATTAACTTTCTTTGTATCTTTTGATGTTATGTGATCTAAAGGGTTGTAGGAGTGGTTATGAAATTGCAATGGTGTAGCCGATGTATTTATATGAGTGATTGCTTTGTGTATTTTGCTAGTTTCTGCTCGTTCAATAAAGAATTTTCTTAAATTATCTAACTGTCCATATTGTAGATTTTTTTATGTCGATAAATTCCCTTCCTCCTTCCTTTCTGCTTAATTTGAATCTTTTTGTTGCTGAATATATGTGATGTGTTCTATATTTGTGGCATTGTGATCGTGTAAGTGTATTGAGTGCTTCTAGGTCTGTGTTACTCCATTTCACTACTCCAAATGAGTAGGTCAATATTGGTATAACATAGGTATTTATAGCTTTTGTCTTGTTTCTTGCTGTCAATTCTGTTTTTAGTATTTTTGTTAGTCTTTGTCTATATTTTTCTTTTAGTTCTTCTTTAATATTTGTATTATCTGTTACTATTTTTTGTCTGTATCCTAGATATTTATAGGCATCTGTTTTTTCCATCCCTTCTATGCGGTCGCTGTGGTTATCCAATATGTAATCTTCTTGTTTAGTGTGTTTTCCCTTGACTATGCTATTTTTCTTACATTTGTCTGTTCCAAAAGCCATATTTATATCATTGCTGAATACTTCTGTTATCTTTAGCAATTGGTTGAATTGTTGATTTGTTGCTGCCAGTAGTTTTAGATCATCCATGTATAGCAAATGTGTGATTTTGTGTTGGTATGTTCCAGTAATGTTATATCCATAATTTGTATTTATTAGCATGTTGAATAGTGGGTTCAGAGCAAGGCAGAACCAGAAAGGACTTAATGAGTCTCCTTGGTATATTCCACGCTTAATCTGTATTGGCTGTGATGTGATATTATTTGAATTTGTTTGGATATTAAGTGTGGTTTTCCAATTTTTCATTACTATGTTTAGGAACTGTATCAGTTTAAGATCTACTTTGTACATTTCCAGTATTTGTAGTAACGATGAGTGGAGTACACTACCAAAAGCTTTTTGGTAATCAATGTATGCGTAGTGTAGCGACCTTTGTTTAGTTTTAGCTTGATATGTCACCTCTGCATCTATTATCAGTTGCTCTTTACATCCTCGTGCTCCTTTGCAACAGCCTTTTTGTTCTTCATTTATAATTTTGTTCTGTGTTGTATGTGTCATTAATTTCTGTGTAATGACTGAAGTTAATATTTTGTATATTGTTGGTAGGCATGTTATTGGGTGATATTTTGCTGGGTTTGCTGTGTCTGCTTGATCTTTAGGTTTCAGATAAGTTATTACATGTGTAAGTGTATCAGGGAATGTGTATGGGTCTGCAATGTAACTGTTAAATAATTTGGTTAGATGTGCATGTGTTGAGGTGAACTTCTTTAGCCAGAAATTTGCTATTTTATCTTTTCCAGGGGCTTTCCAATTGTGCGTAGAATTAATTGTTTGGGTGACTTCATGTTGCAAAATTATCACTTCGGGCATTTGTGGTATCATCTTGTATGTGTCTGTTTCTGCTTGTATCCTCCGTGCATGCCTGTTATGTTGTACCGGGTTTGACCATATGTTGCTCCAGAAGTCTTCCATGTTTGTTATGTTTGGTGGATTGTCTATTTTAATGAGTGTGTTATCTATTGTCTGATAAAATTTCTTTTGGTTTGTGTTGAATGTTTGGTTTTGTTTCCTTCTATTTTCACTTTTTTTGTATCTTCTAAGTCGTTTGGCCAATGCCTGTAATTTCTGCTTCTTTTCATCTAATTGCTCTATTGCTTCTTGTTGTGAGATTTTACCTAACCTTTTTCGTTTTTTGTCTGATGTTTCATTTCTTATAAATTGTGTTAGCTGTCCGATGTCTTTTCTCAGTTTTTCTATTCTGTTCTGTAGCCTGTGTTGCCATACTGGTTTTGTGGGTTTCTTCTGTGTGTTGGTTTGTTCTGATCTATGCCTAGTGTGTATATTTAGTGTAGTGAGTGCTCCTATATATACCAGTAGTTGTAACTCTTCCATAGTTGTATTTTCATTTATTTTGTTGTGTATGATTGTGTTGATAGTTGTTATTGTTGTTTCAACTTGTGGGTTATTTGGTGGTCTATGCAAGAATGGTCTAATGTCTGTATTTGTGTCTTTGTATTCTATATATGTTAGCTGAAATTTTTCTTCTATATCTAACATGTGTGTCACTTCATGTTCTATTTGTGCTTGTTCTGGTGGCCATCTTAAGATTTCGTTTTCCTCTGATTGTTTAATTGATGTATGGTGTTCTTTGTTTGTTTGCTCTGGGATGTTTGAGTCCATTACTGTATTTTCTTCTTCTTCTGATTGCACATTATTTTGTTCCAGTATTTGTTGTACTTGTTGTTTGATGTTTTCAAATTCTGACTGGGGTATCCTGTTATTTTTGATTATTACACGGATCCGATCAGCTAGTCGTTGTTCTGTTAAAAATTTTAATTCTGGGTATCTGATAATAAATTTTGTGTATACTTGTGATCTGTATCTAGTTGTGTTGGTTCCTAAGTTTGTTGCTTGGTAATAACAGAACATGAGGTGTCGGTTAACTTCATCTGACCATCTCATCCTCTGTATTTGTTTTCCTTCTAGAGTGGTTGCAAGAAACATATCCTGCAAGACACCTCTATTTGGATTTAAATCATTTTCCGTGTGGCTAGTAGTCTCGTTACCATTGTGGACGGGCATAGGGTTCAAGCGTCATCCCCGACCATGACAGCGCTTGTCCGAGGCTTCATTAGTTCTGTCCTGAACCAACTAATCACACTAAAAGGGGGGTTAGCCCTATTAGCGGTTTGTTCTTTTCGTCGCCTTTTACGACTGGCAGAACATACCAGAGGCCTATTCTTTTCCCAGGCCTCCACGGGGTTTATTATTATTATTATTAAATCACTATGATCACTGTAATATAAAAACAGAGTCAGTGGCTTGTAACTGTCCAAAAAATACATGTGAGTAGAAGTTTTTTACAGCATTTTATTGTGTTGGGTCATATTGACCTGAACAGTACATTTGTAAAGTAAAAGTTAACAGAGCAGCAGGATTAAATCATTTCAATAAACTTACTTTCTTTCATTTGGAGATATGTTGCATAAGTGATTCCTATAAATTCAAAGTCTCCCTCTTAACTAGGGTGTTTAACTGATAAAAATTATGTTTATCAAAATTTACCACATGAACAACATAATGTACTGAGAGTGTTCATTGTATACACCTGCAGTATTATTTGCCGTGTGGCATTGAAAATTATGAAAAAGTGCTGTCTTGCTTGCAATACACATTCACCTTGTGACTGTTAGCAACTGACAAGGTCTGAAAATCTGAGATGTTCAGAGTTTCAGAATAAAAAAAAGTAATCTACAAGTCAGAGATAAGAGTAGGGAAGACTGAAACCAGTAATATAGCAGAAATAAAGATGAAAAGCTACAAAAATAAGCAACAAATAATATAGAAGAAGAAGCCAATGTAAGAAAAAGAAGAGGATCAAAATTGCAAAGTAAAGAGAGACAGAAAGGAAAAATAAGTATATAAATATGAAAGAGTAGAAAGCTGAAGCAGATTCCTATGCCACAGTTCAACAGAGTATCCATTGATACATCATTTTCTATATTTCTGAACAGCAGTGCTATCTTAATTAGATACTTTTTGTTTCTGAAAAATATTAAAAAAGAAAAGATGTTCTTATGCTTAGCTATCAATTTACAGATTTGTAATACATAGTAGAAGAAAAGTTTTATGCATATTTGATTGTGTACACAGGAATGTGGCCTTCTTCAAGAAGCTGACATGCCATCATTGAGCAGTGCAGAACGCAGTTTACATCATGGTGAGCGTCGCTTGCTGAAAGAGATGCAGCGTAACTACAAAGAGAAAAGCATTCACAAACCCCGCAAATTAAAACTTGATGTGTGGAGGCTGGGAAATGAAGAAGATGTGAAGGAAGATGATGTTGACATAAGGGATATTGATTTTAGGTTGAGCAATGACAGCTCAAGGCTACAGGTAACTAAATGGTTCATTATTTCATTGTAATTCTTCACATCTCCTTGTTATATTTCCCATTTTCTCCTGTCTGCCACCCAACTACAATCACCCCTCTTCCTCAACAAAGAAAAGTTAGATCTATCTTTGGTCCTAGAGGTGTATGTCAATACAGCAAGAAGTTCCAGTCAACATTCAGGTCATGATGTAACTATAAAGGCTCTCAGTAACAAAAAGCAGTGACATAATGTCACTTTATACTTACAGTGTGCTGTAATCTATTGCTAACTACTTCCTGCAACTTAACAATAAGAATCTAAGTATTAGGCTTGTTACCCAAGTAATTTGAAATGGTTCCTTTTCTTGCTAGCAGATGCCAAAATTCAAAACTGATTTCACATCACTAACTTGAACCTCACAATCCCCGTAGTTTTGTCTTTGGTAATTCTTGCTTTCAGCTCTTGGTTTCATGTTTCTCCCTTTGTGTTATTCAACTTCATTTCATCATTATGCATCATCCATGACTCTTCTTCTCAAAATCACTCCTTTTTCCGTGCTTTTTTTAGTGATCTGTTGCCATTATCCCCTTTGCAGTACATTTTTCTATCTTTTTTCCTTTTGACTATCTATCTTTCTTTTTAATGCTATTTATCATATAGTGGAGCTGCAGAGTTGCAGATAGGCACAACAAAAAGACTGTCAGAAAATGAGGTTTCGGCCAACAAGGCCTTTGTTGATAAAACATATACAAACACACACACATAAACGCAACTCACACACACATGACCGCAATCTCTGGCTGCTGAGGCCACACTGCGAGCAGCAGTGCATGATGGGAGATGCAACCAAGCAGTCGGAGTAAGGAGGGGGCTGGGGCAGGGAGGGGAAGGATCGCAGGGTAGGGGTGGGGGACGGTGAAGTGCTGCTTGTGGGAGCTAACAGGTACGAGGTGGAGAAAGGTTAGGGCAGCTAGGTGGAGTAGGGAGGTTGGACAGAGGGTGGGGGAGGGTTAGTGGAAAGGGAAGGAGGTAAAAACACTGTGGGTGCATTGGTGGAATAGAGGACTGTGGTGCTGGAATGGGAAGATGAAATGGGCAAGAGGGTTAGGACAAAGACTAAGGAAGGTTGAGGTCAGGAGGCTTCGGGAACATACAATATATTGGAGAGAGAGTTCCCAAATACACAATTCAGAAAAGGAGGTGGTGGGAGGGATCCAGATAGCACAGACTGTGAAGCAGTTTGTTGAAATGAAGAACGTTGTCTTGGGTGGCTTGCTCAGTGATGTGGTGGTCCAGCTATTTCTTGGCCACTATTTGTGGGTGGCCATTTACTGGACAGACAGCTTGTTGGTTGTCATCCCATGTAGAATGAAACACAGTGGTTGCATTTTCACTTGTAGATACCACGACTGGTTTCACAGGTAGCCCTGCCTTTAATGGGATATCCCTCAGCCTCTGTCTAACCTACTGTCTGCACCTAGCTTCCCTATCCGCTCTCCACCTCATCCCTGTATGCTCCCACAAGCAGCACTTTATCATTCCGCACCCTACCCTGTTATCCCTCGTCATCCCTGACCCAGCCCCCTCCTCACCCCTACCACATGGTTGCATCTAACATCATGCAATGCTGGTTGCAGTGTGGCCTCAGCAGCCAGAGGCTGTGGTCATTTGTGGGTGAGTTGTGTTTGTGTTTGTGTGTGTGTGTGTGTGTGTGTGTGTGTGTGAGAGAGAGAGAGAGAGAGTGTGTTTGTGTGTGTGTGTCTGCGCACGCACGCGCTCACATCCAAATGTCTATACACACACACACACACACACACACACACAAATCTGTAATTGGGTGCATGGTACTTTCATAATTGTATGTAACTGTGTTTTCTTACTGTTTGTGGCAGTTGTGAAATGCCTCTGGTTTAGCCTCTTTATTCAAATACACTATCACTGCTTTAGAAAACACTGTTCATGTCATGAAAGTTAATTAATTCTGTTATCATACTCATA
The DNA here is from genome assembly GCF_023864275.1 of Schistocerca cancellata. Lineage (NCBI taxonomy): Eukaryota > Metazoa > Arthropoda > Insecta > Orthoptera > Acrididae > Schistocerca > Schistocerca cancellata. The sequence continues at coordinate 256,606,334 of NC_064626.1, forward strand.
ATCATCTTTTGCAATTCCTGATAACTTTGTTCAAATTTCTGATTACTCTCAAAAGTGGATTTCTCAATTGCATCTACTTTTCCATGTTTCTTTTCATCTTCTGGATGATCATTTTTCAGAACTTGAGCAGATTATATGATGGAGTCTACTCTAGACATTTTTTATGTATTTCTCACAAAATATGTTATAAAGTGTCCTCTTACTTGCTGTGGGGTGCTGCTTATGCAGCAGAGTTGAAACCTCCACTGTCAAATTCGTTATAGGATTTCCCAGCTCTTTTAAGTTTCCAAAACATCATGTTATGTTGTGTTGTGTCCTGCCTACTCGTCGAATATGGCATGCCTAGGAAACCTGCATTCTTGGATCACTAGACAACAATTCAAAAAAATCACATTAATAAATTTTTAATACAGTAAGATAAGTGACAATATTTAACTTTGAGAATTTACAGTGATGTGTCGCAAGCAATAGGCGACAGACAAAATAAGAAATCACGTCAGCATTGAGATTGCCTAATACAAGTGAAATTATACAGTTCCTAAGTCGCTGCTGTAGAGTTCGTAGAATGGCTAGTCTTCAACTGGTCTACGGCCAGGCGGCGCGGCACTTATGTCCTCTTCACCTAGAGGCCACTGCTGTCTCATTGTTGTCCTAGAGAGGGGTCAGTCAGCTTACTATTGACTGACGTCTTCTTCACAGCTCTCTCTGCTCTACCATATTCTCCTGGCGTGCTGGCGCCTGACATTATGCTGGACCATGTTGAATTCCAGATTCATTGCTTAATCCAACTTTAATTACCATGTCCACAACTGTTTCACTCTCTTCAGAAAAAAATTTTTGCTTTAGTTTTCATCTTATGGAAATGACAAACAAATACTGTATGTAGTCTCTAATGGTTTTTAAATCTATTGCAATATAAATTTTAAGTTTATGTCCCAAATTCACAGCCCACTGTCCCAGAAAACACATATATTTAATGTTGTTTTGACTCTACTCACGTCAGTGCCCTATGGTACACTGAGAACGCACTGTATTCTGTTGTGAAGATCACTGGCCATTATCCAGAGATTACGAAACTAATGCTGTGGAGCAACTGTCACTGTAACTGCGAGCATCTATGTTTGGGTGTCTGTGTGGTTGTGTATGTGAATGTGTGCCCTCTTACTATCAAAACAGCAAGGATTCAAAAGCTGGTGTTAACTGTTTCTGTTACATGTTTCCATTTGGCAGACACCAACCTCTATAGGTAAATAGCTGCCTTTCCCTTATTTTATGTATTAAAGTTTTACAGACATTTACAGATTGTAGTAATGTACACCACAGAGAAGTGGATACTAATATGAAAGACTTATTCTGCCACAGCATTAAAGTAACTGATAGTCGTCCACCAAAAGAGAAGAAGTCAATTTTGTATACTGGAAAAGTTATAACTTATGTTTTTCCTGGAATGCAAAATGGTCCTTGTTAGTAATAGCTTTGTCAAGGAGAATCAATTCCAGATGAATACTTTATAAACCTTGAGTGTTGGCTGGGCGAAATCTCATCATAAAAGAGGCCTGGATTGTTCGTCGTAAAAGAGGTGTGAATTGTAAGACAGAAAAAAATATTTCATCTACTCATAAAGGTGCTTTGTCAGTGGTAAAATCTAAGTTATTTGAAGTAGGCTATGATTCTTTGGAATATCTATCCAATTCACCATATTTTGTGCTCTCTGACTATCACGTATTCCCACATCTAAGTAAGTTTTGGCTGGAAAATTGTTTGAATCCAATGAGTAGATTATATCCCTCCTGTGTACTCACTTTGCAGGTCCTTCATTACCACATCCTAGACATAGCCATAGGGTTTTCTAATTGGAAAATTACTGTAGTATTCATATTTGCCCTGAAGTCATGTAAGGCAAGAAAATTTATTTTAGTTAAACACTTTAGAGAGAAAAGATAAGAAATAGTAGCTTTTGGTTTACATTTTAAAATTATTTTTTCTTATTTTCTGCATTCACATTTGAGTAGGCTGTTTGCCCATAAAAAGCTGTATTTAGCGAAGTATGTGCACTAGCAGAATAGAAATGCAGAAAACACAGGTCTGAAAACAATTTATTGGACTCACCAAAATGAAACAATAATACAATCTCCAAAAGAACAGCAGACTCGAACCCAACTGCAGATCGACGCAAATGTAAAATAACAAATAATAATAGAAAAGACCCGACTCTTCATGGGGAGCATTCACAATAAACAATTCTACAATGTCAAGAAATTCAGCAACTATATTAAGTCCATCTGCAACAGATCGACCTGCTAGAAGAGGCATCTGGCTGTGGCTGCCAGGATGGCAGCTCTGTATACTTCCAAGTGGTGCATCAAACTGCCTTTTGCCAGCAGCGTGCTACCCTATAAAACCCGTTGGCAGATATATCTGCCAGAACTATTTGTGATCACATACCTGGCTTATCATAGTAGTCCCTGGCCTAGCTGCGACCTCTGGGGAAACTGTTCTGCAGGCTCCACAAATGGGTAGCGGTCCCTGGAGGCCATTGATTGGTGGAGACCTGGTGTTGTGTTGTGCCCACCGGTAAATATGTGAATTGACAACACAGACAACGTAGGTTTTCCTGGTGAATATATGCCCTGTGATGCAAGCATCCTGTGTTGGTTGGTTGTGAAGCAGAATGTCCATGCAGTAGGCACAATGTGTGTGAAGTGGGCGGCCACAGCATTTAGAGACATATCAGAGTATATGTTTATATTGCTAATGTAGCCATCTGTCCATAAGTGGTAACATATTCTTGTTGAATCTATAGAAATTTCTGTTTCTTTTCTTCATAGGCCCACAGCAATCATTTAAAAAATCGTAGACTTCATTCTCAAGCAGAGGTCAGTTACATTTGCACTCATTTGGAGAACATGTAACACACACATTCGTGTCCCAGCGAGATATCCGTATTGTTTTTTATTCCTTCAGACTTTGTTATTTAAATTGAATTGACATAATCTCATTTTATGCTTTAAAAGGCAGTCCCAGTTGCTTCACATTGCTTGGAAACTTCTTACACATGTATTGAGGAGAATTAAAGCACTCTGGTAAATTTTATTTTATTTGTACTGCTCAATGCCTTTCTGTTTCTTCTGTCAGTCCTTACTTCATAAGGTGCAAAAAGTGAGGTATTATTCCTGATAATTCTCATCCTTATTCCTGCACACTGTACATTGTACTTTCAGTTTTTTTTTCCGTTAAATATCCACTGCACTCACTAAACAGCTATTAGACATTAAATCCAATGTTGAAACAACACACTCATTACTTTGCTTTTAAATTCAATATTGAAACAACACACTCATTACTTTGCTTTCCTTTCTTTTTGATGTATGGACTGTGAGTGATAAACTGCTTATACAGTTTACCTCGATTTAGATTTGTCCAAAAATGTGCATAGTGTATACCTATACACATATACAGTTACCATTTTTTCTTTTTTCTCTCCAACAGGAACTCTTATCTGGTGCAACAGCCTGTAGTTACAAGGATCTCACCATGCTCAAAATTATATTGTGTGGTGGCTTCTACCCACAGTTGGCCATCCCAGATGAATTTAACAGTTGTAAGGTATTTATGAAGATAGATTTTCAATTCTAGTTAGTTGGTTCACTGATTTTTAACTAAACAGTCTTTCTTATTTTTATGCACCCCGCTTTGTCAACAACAAAAATTTTACCAAGCACAAATTATTTACAAATAAATTACAGAAAGTAATAGTTCCTGGTTCTTCCGGAAATATACTATGAAGACTTCTGGAGGTGGATACTTCTTGGCCAGTACAGTATTTTGAAAGCCTGAATAACTTACTCATTTAGTTCAGGAGAACACTGTTTATAGCTTCAAGTGGTAATCACCTGAATATGAACCATGATGTAAGCGTAGGCTTCCGCGGCCGTTGTCATCTTCAATAAAATTCTTCAGGGTATCAGACCGCATCGTCATAATTTAAAATGCGCCAACGTTTCGGCCAGCATTGCAGTTAGCCTTCATCAGGGCCTTACGTTAAACTGCTAAATGAAACACACTTGGCTCCTTAAATAGCTGCACGAGAAAACCGTGTCGTTACTTGATTGGCTGTAAAAGGGGGGAGGAGGAGGGGTGAAAGGTATGCTTTATTGGTGTTTCCTTTATTATCTGTCATTGGCTGAAATAGCTGTTTTCTATTGGTCTTTATATTAATCCACACCATTGGAGGAGACGGACGAATAGCGAACAGGTGATAGCTGTGACGTCACACTGTTTACATGCTGTCCAGAAACCGGCTGCGGCGTGCCACTGCTTTGCGCGCTCGCGACCACTACTGCGGCTCTCCGCGTGTCTGCATGGGCCGCCACGGCTCTGCCGCCGCTCCGTAGCCCTGCTATAGCAGGCAGCCAAGACCTCGGAAGCTTGTACCCGTCCTCTCTATTCATGAGAATTTTATATAAAGTACTGTGCTCTTTTTTACACTGATGTGTATGCAGTGTTTGTTCAACCTCATAAAATCGAGTCATACATTCAGTGAAAATCAGGAATATGTAAGTCAGTTTTTGAAAATGTAATATAATTGAATCGATAAAAAATCTACTCGCCAATCACAGACAGGAGGAAACACATATAAAATTTATGAAAATGTGCAAGCTTTCGGAGCCAGTTGTTCTGGGTGGCTTCTCTGTAACTTTTCTCATTTTTGAAACATCACCAGTCTTTTTCCTTTATCCCTCTTCCTTTTCATACCGCCCTTCTGCCAGGAAAAGGAACCACTGGATTTGAAAGGCTGCATATTTCTGTAACTTTTATATGTGTTTTCTTATTCTTCTGTGGCCACTTGGGGAATATCTAATTTGCTACCCACATTTTGACAGAAAACAACTACTTATACTTGGACAATATTGGTCTTGAAAACATATGGCGTTCATAAGCATAGAACCAAGTAGCTAGTACCATGGTTCCTCCAGATTATTGGAGTAATTGAGACAAATGAGAGCACTTGTGAACCCAGTTAATTATTTTTATAGACACTTTAGGCCAAGGGAAATGTGGTGACCATATATTCCACAGCTATCAACAAGATTGTGCAATATAGGATCCTCCAACAGTGTAGCAGGAAGGTAAGCTGGAGCTTAACATTCTGTCAGCATTATGATCGTTAGACGTGAAACTCAATCTCAGTTTGATAAGGATAAAAAAAGAAAATTGAACATGGGCTATTCAGATGAGCTGTCCTGTCATTTACGTTCATTCATTGTGTTCTGTAAATATAATCATGAAGGAGAGCCTTCATAGATGTGAAGTGAATTGTGAATCAGGATGTTTACTTTGACACTCTCCATCACCAAGCATTGCCCTTTCTTCTACACCTTCGTAATGAGCATGCTGTAGACACTCGTGTCGCCAAAGATGATAACAGGGGTGTCAATAGGGCAGCATTCATGTGTTCCTGGTGTTAAGTATTCCCATGTACACTTTCACACTCTGTCTGGCCCACTAAATGCTCAATCTTAATCACATACAAAATGTCTGGGACTGTTTGAAATGATACCTGAAGCATAGCAGTCAACATCCCTGCAGTTTGATGGACCTACAGGCTCAATCACCAATGAGTGGATTCACATGGATATGGCATACCTGAAGAAACCTGTGTTCTCTCTTCCTCATCCAGTTGAGGCCATAGTCAAGGTTAGAGGCAGTGTTTCACAGTGACAATGTGATCTCTCCTGAGGGATGTGCAATTTTTTATATGTACAGGGTGACAATTATAGGACTGTAGGAAATAAAATCATCATAACTTGTGAACTTTTGCATTAGCACAGTCAAACTGCATGGTTGGCTGGAGAGCATCAGAATTAGTATGCACATGCACATGTGCCTTCTTGTTGTTGGCCATTTGCACATGAAAATGTCACGGTACAGCATGCCTGAGTGTATAGTGTGTTGTGATTTGAGAATTTCTGTGTAAATTCTAGAACCACTCATCCTTCTACCATCTCGAACACACGGTATTCTGAATATGAGTGTGGGATGGTAGAATCATACCTACTGCATGTCACATGTTTAAAATCAGTCATGGGAAGAAAGTAGACGCAGCGGTCGGACGCCAGCGACAAGAACCTGTTGGGCAATCCATATATGTTTTAGTGAGTATGTAAGGAAGAACCACAGAGATATATGCAGCTCTATGCTTATTGTGTCATTGACTATTGTTATTAAAACAAGAACAGTTGAAAAAGTACTCTTGTGTACTCTTAATGCAACCTTGTTAGAGGCAAGGCTCATTTTATGATTCATGTTAAGAAAGGTCATGGTATCCAAGCCAACTTTCTTTTAACTGTAATTCAATTTGTTTCTAAGATCCAACTGTATGAGAGACTTGCAGGAAGTTACATATTCATGTGGAAAGTGACATTTTTATTGTGCATGGAGGTCAAATACATCATTAGTTGACAAAAAGTAAAGTTTGTATGTCTGCTTATTTCATAAGTAGAAAGAGTCTAAAAATTCCTGTACCTAGCATTATTTGATGGAGAAGAAGCCAAGAGGGTTTCCAGCAGCCGGCTATTCAGTAAAGAAGAGTGGCTGCAAATTCCAAGTAAGTCACCTCGTAAAGAAGTGGAAGGTGGTTTGGGGGAATAAGCCAATATAACCCAGATCCGCACTCACACTTTAAGTTGTCAGAACATTAGAATGTTGCAACCTGTGTGAAAGGATCAAGAAAACAGGAATTTTAAGTCAAAAATGAGAGAAGAAGCTGTTATATGTTGCCATAGCAACCAAACATAATAAGACAAGGGAATTACTCCGAGACATTGGAATATGTCCAAGTATTCAGTGGAGCAAAATTTAAATGGAAAGCATTGAAGAAATGAAAAATTCACAACAATAAAAATAGTAAAGAAGATTTTGATGTATTTGTCTAAGAAGAATTACGCATAGAATGCTTCAGCTAAGAAGAGCCAGTGTGGGGAGTATACAGCTCGCACATACATCGCGGGGACACAGACATGGAAACCAAAATACATCTGACGCCTCTGGCACCAGCTGCTGTTCACCGTTACTGACCTGCCTCCACATCCGCTCACCTATGCAACGAGAATTCTACACTGGGTGAGCGTGAAACAAAACTTGATTACTTTAGTATGAAGTGGTACAAGATACTGTTGAGTGAACTGTTATTGTGTAATTATCATAACTGAAGTTAGTTTTAAATGCTTACAAGAGCTAAGGCATATAAAGGTATGGAAAATATACAACAGGTTGGGGGAACTCAAGACCCAGCTATGGCCATGAAGATTAGCAAAGAAGTGCCTCACTGGGCTGAGTTGATGAATTTAATCAAAGCTAAAAGTCTTAAGTTAAACTCATTAAATTCTCAATTAAATACTCAAATGACAAATTTAGGTTTGTTAAATGCCAAAGTCAACTCTCAAAGCAAGAAATTTTGTAATCCATGTGAAGGCATGGGTGCCTTGAAGACTGAATTCAACGCCATAAGTAATAAAGTAGAGAATTTAAAAGTAGATTTAAAGAACGAGTTAACAAATTCTTTGACCACTCATATAAATCATATGTTTTCTGACCTTAGTCAGAAACAGAATGACACTTTTCAAGATTTATTGAAAATATTGGAACTTGACATTGAGAACAAATATAGTAATGTAGAATCAGAACTTGCTGAATAGTTAGGGTCTTTTGAAAATGTGCACAATATTAAATATAATGGTGTAAGACAGGGAATGAATACTTTAAAAGAGAGTGTAGATAAGTATAATGAATTAATGCCAATTATTCAATCACAAATTACTGGTGTCAAAACATGGGTAGATAATGTAGAAAGGAATTTCAAAGAGAAAATAGCTAACTCTGATATAAATGTAATTAGTCTGGAGGAACAATTTGGAGAAATTATGAATCGGAAGGTTACCGAGAGAATAACATCTGGGAACGTTTCGTTTATTCCTTCTTCCAAACTTAATGACACCAGGAAGGGTATGGAACACCTGTGGAAAGAAATTATTTATTTATTTAATAAATTGCAGCCAAATAGCCATATACAGTTACTTTGCTTAACATTTTACATTTACATTTTACAGTTTTGCATATTCATTTATAGATTTCACTCTTTTACTGCACTGTTCTATGTTATATCATTCACAGACTTTGTTACACAGTTCACACTCACTTGTTGTGGTTGGGTCATGATAATTTTTGTTTTTGCAAGTTAGACGCTGAAAGCCGTGAATAGGTAATCTAGTTATGGCATGTCACAGTTCGAAGTTTGGTGCTATCCATGAGCGGTTCGTCATTGTTCGGTGCCATAGAACTCCTGTCATACTTATCTCGTTTATCCTCCATGATCTTCAGTTGATTTCTGGAAGCCTTGGTGTGCGGCATCATATATCGAAGTTTGATGTCTTCGATTAGAAATGTCTCTCTTGCTAGCAGATACACTATTCTAGATCTTGTTGTCTTTGAGAGACTTAGTGCTCTTTTTAGATAAGTCGATTTTACCTTTTCTAGTGTTTCTAGATTTTTTTCTGTCAGGTGGTCCCGTATAACCTCCATCCCGTGGGCCAGGATTGGCAAGATTTTTGCGTTGAATAATTTCATGGCCGTTTCTAGACTGAGTAGGCAGATGTTTTTGATGTTCTGTATTGCTCTTATTGCTTGGGCTGCATGTTCTGTTGTATGTTTTGTGAAGCATTTGGCTGTTGGTTGCAATGTCACCCCTAGGTATTTAAAGTCTGATGAGATTTTTATTTTTTATCCTCTGATGTTGATTTCTTGGGTGTTTCGCCTCCTCCCAGTGATTTTCTGCAGCTTCTGTATTTCTGTTGATCCTCCAGCTATGTCATCTGTGTATGCTTATATGTATACATCTTTGTTTTCTCCAATTCGCAGTACTTCTTCAGTGGCAAGAATGTACAGCAAAGGGCTCATTGGGTCACCATGTAAGACTCCGTTAGATTGCAAAATGAGGTTCACAAAAGAAAGGTTGTCTGATATTGTGATTAAGTTGTATTCGAGGATTGACTTGATTATACTTGCCTATACGCTATCTTCACCCATTGTGTTTTAGTTTTCAGACTATAAGATCTCTTTCCAGTGAGCCAAAGGCTTTGGTCTATGAACACTGTGTAGAACATTTGTTTCTTTTGTAGTGCTTCGTCAATGTTGTTTAGAAGAAGTCTGACTGCCGCAAGTGTTGATCTTCCAGATCTGAAGCCCATTTGTGGTTTTGGGAGGTGACTGTCCACACAGGCTTTGATTTTTTGTGTAATTATCTTTGAAAACATCTTGAACTGAGTATATTCTAGGGCTATGCCCCTGTACTTGTTTGTGTGCTTTGGTTCTCCTCTACCTATGTAGAGAACTTTTATTATTGAGTGTCTCCATTGGGTCGCAGTTCTTCCAAGTACCAGGCATTTGTTCATTAGTTTGATCCATACGTGTTGGAGAGTGTCTGTCACATCTTATATATGTTCATTATATATATTATCAGGTCCTGCTGCTTTTTTTTCTTCAGTGTTTTTATTACTTCTTCTACATCTTCTTCATTTAGAGGATCCCATACATTGTCTTTTTCCTGTGGAGAGAAATTAAGCTTAGCCAAGACAAAGTATAAAAAAGGGTAACTTCACCTAAGGTTGTGTTAACTAGTGAAACAGTGACTGATTTGCAATGGGGAACTAATTCAGGGTTATCTAGACAATTCCCTAAATTTAAGCTAGACGGAGATGTACATCCGACCCATTTCTTAAAAAGATTTAACCAAGCTTTGCGAGAAAATTGGGAAGATTCCAAAAAGATCAAATTTGCTGTGGGATACCTTCTAGGGGAAGCTTCAAAATAGGGAACAGTAAATATTGAGAATTTTTTATCTTGGGGAGACTTTCAAAAGAAATTTAAATAGAAGTACTGGTCTGTCAGTGCTCGAGAAAAGTTAATATCAGATCTATGGGACCAAAATATTATATTAATACTGGGGGTGCTATAAGGAAATATTTTGATCATCATTTAACACAAGGGGGGGGGGGGGGGGGGGGGGAATGGGAGATACAGTGTAAAGGATGTAAAATTGTATATCCCCCAGGGACATTAAAATTCTAAGTTAATGGGCAGAGTAACAACCGTTGGATTCCGAGTTGTTTTCGGTGTTTTTTCCTGCATCGAATTTCTTGAAAATCTAGAACTATTCTGTAATCTTATTGCTTAGAAAACAGGATGTGACTATGAAATTGGAGAACAACTTAAGAGAATCACAGAAAAAAGTGATATCTAGACGAAATAAACTAATTAGAGCATTATATTTGTGGAAAATATAATAAGATGTAACTAGCTGAACAACTGTTATACAGTAGTGTATAGATTTTCTATTTTGTGTAGAGTATTTTATACCTTTTATGAGATGTGATATAGATGGGAGGTTTTGTATACATTTTGAAAGGGGTGGGTATTATAGCTAAAAGCATGATTTACAAGAACAGATAAATCATGATTAACACAAAACTCACATCACACCTTTCGAACAACCCTCACAACTTTTGAACAACCCTCACAAACAAGCGTGCCTGATGTTTCATCATTTGCTGTTTCCATAGGGTTCCTAGAATTTCCTTTGGGGACCTCAAAGGGTAAAGGTGGGACAAGTCCGTTTCGTAGGAGACGATTTAACACCAAACCTCCTCCGGTGTCTCACTCAAGTACCTGAGGGGTAGGGATCCTAGGGAAGGGGGGCTATCTTCTTTCTCTTCTTCGATCCTAGCATCTAGATCTATTTTTTCCTTTCTTACTTCTCATTTGAGGACCTGTCAATTTTTTCCTTCTTTCCAAATTCACAAACTTCTATCACTGAAGACTTTCCTTATTTCCGTGGTTACTAAAAACCTAAATCGTATCTTTAGATAAAAAGACCGAAGAATCAGACTACACAAACACACATCCACATATACCCAAATATACACTTCTACACAAAAATTAAATCACAGAAGAGGAAGCCAGTTACGATGAGAGAACCGCCAGGTGTTGTAGGGAAAATGTGTGTACATATGGAAATATGCGCACATATATAGGAAGCTATGACAGTACTACATCAGATATACATAAGAAGAGGTGCACATACATAAAGAACAACTATAAAGCAGTAATGAGGAATGGATAAGTAAGAGAGAGGTGTCAGCAAAGAAAAAAAAAGTAGGAGTAGAATTAGTCATGTTGATCATTAAGAAATATCAGAATAACAAGTATTCTGATGAACTGAAGGATAGTGGGACGTAAATAGTATATGTAGACATAGTATCTATTGAAAATATAGATGTTGATAAGTAGAGGAGGACTCTAGGGAGTAAATGATATATTAAGGAATGAATGTGAAGTTTAAAATAGATTTATATCTATACCAGAAGATACTTAATTTACTTAATTATGGTATACATGAAAATATGTACTAGGGTAATGAACTGCGAGGCCTACTTAGAAAGGATAAGAGAAATGTATCCGGCATTCACTAAGTATAAAGGGCAGGCATACCTAGCATTATTTGATGGAGAAGAAGCCAAGAGGGTTTCCAGCAGCCGGCTATTCAGTAAAGAAGAGTGGCTGCAAATTCCAAGTAAGTCACCTCGTAAAGAAGTGAAAGGTGGTTTGGGGGAACAAGCCGATATAACCCAGTTCCACACTCACACTTTAAGTCGTCAGAACATTAGAAGTGCTTGTGAAGGCCTACCATGCGAGCAATAACAGGCTAACTGCAGCTCAAAGGAAGTCTGTGACTGAATTCAAGCTGAAGACAAATGGTCCACGTGTACTCAAAATCAAGAATTTGTTTTGCAAGTTTGAGAGAACAGATAGTGTTCATGAATACAGTGTTGGCAACGTTGGTTGTCCAAAAAGCGTGAAAATGCCTGAAAACATTGAAAAGATATGCACTGTGTTTCAAACCAGCCCCAGGAAATAGATCAGGTGAGCTATACAACAGGTGGGAATCAACCACGAGACACTGTGACAAATTGTTGTTGAAGAACTGCATCTCTTCCCGTACAAAGTTCAAACACATCACCCATTAAGCCCCAGGGCCATGGAACAGTGGTTGCATTTCACCAACACTATTGTCCGTAGAATTGATGAACAGGACTTTGATTTGAATATGGTTCGGTTTAGCGATGAAGCTCGCTTTTACTTGGATGGGTTCATCAATAAGCAAAATTGGCACATTTGGGGAACTGAGAATCCACATTTCACAATCAAGAAGTCTCTTCACCCTCAATGGGTGACTGTGTGGTGTGCAATGTCCAGTCACAGAATAATTGGTGCAATATTCCTTGATGGCAAAGTGACTACTGAATATTATGTGAAGGTTTTGGAAGTTGATTTCATTCCCGTTATCCAAAGTGACCCTGGTTTTACAAGATGTGGTTCACACAAGATGGAGCTCAACCACATCAAAGTAGGAGAGTGTCTGTTGTCCTGGAGGAGCACTTTGGGCTCTGGGGCCTGGGCTACCCAAAGGCCACTAGCATGGGCATCAATTGGCCTCCATATTCTCCGGATCTGAACACATGCGACTGCTTTATGTGGGGCTATATTAAAGACAAGGTGTACAGCAATAACCCCAAAACCATTGCTGATCAGAAAACAGCTGCTCAGGAGGTCATTGATAGCATCGACTTTCAGACACTTCAGCAGGCCATGCAGAATTTCACTGTTCATCTGCGCCATGTCATCACCAATGACAGCAGGCATATCAAACACGTCATAACCTAAATCCTAATATCTGTAGTGTCCTTTACATAATAAACTGTGTGCACACTGTAGTTTGTAACTAATTTACATTTTTTTGTTTTCCATATATTTCAATAATTGTCATCCTCTATATAAGAGAGCAGCTACTTTGAAAAAAAAAAAAAAAAAAGGCCACTGTTCCACCTCTTCAACTATTCTGCTGCTATTTTTATCACATCTTCTAACAAAAGCATTTTCAGGGATTGTGTTTATCAGTTTTTGTAGATTGTAGATGCTGTTCAGTTTATTCTGCTGTTTTTTCATGGCAGCTCAGTAGTAATTGCTTTATTTCCTTTTGCACTGAATTTGAAAGTGATTTATTTGGGAGGGTAGTTATTTTCTTTGGATTAAATGCTTTACATTTCAATTTATTAGCACTGAAATAAGGTGCAGTTAATTGAGTATGCGTACATAGTGAAAGTGTTCAGTTGCTGATTGATGAGGTGTTTTGGTTTGAAGCACATATTATATTTCTTTGTAGTGTATTGAAGTTTGGATTTGATTATTGCCATTGTTATAATAAAAATTATTATCATTATTGTTGTTATTATTTTGCAGTCATCGGCTGAGCAACTGTTTCACACATATGGCAAGCCATTTGTAGCGCTGCATCCACTGAGCTTTTTCAGTCATCATCCTGATGTGTTACAACTACAAGACTCTGATGTTATGGGTGGTGATTCAAGGACTCCCTTCTCTACAAAGCATCAGATGCTGTGTTACTTGTATGTTATTATCACATTTTCAAAATCTTTTATTTATTTATTTTTATTTAAACAAACAAGACTTTTGTGAGAATCTCAAGTATAAAGCAAAAACCATGAAAACTTAAGATGTGAAAATAGTTACGAGAATTATTTCATTCAGGTAAAACCCTACTGTTTATTACTGTGGGTTGTACCAAAAAATAATGTGGCTCATAGTTTGAAAGAAATGGCCTCTACAACATTATTTTCTTTCTGCAGTGGCTTTTTAACTTCAATCCAAGCATTTCCAATGGCATGAGGAGAATAAATATGAATAATACAAAATACACTCAAAATGGTAATGAATGTCCAGAACTGGCAGGAAGTGTAGGGCAAAGTATTGCATCAACAATTGTCATGGGTATGCTTTTTTTATATATCTCTCTTCAAAACAATACCTTTGTGAATGTCCCCCAAATAAATCTTTCAGGTAGGCCACAACCAGAAAACACACAGTTCAAATGATTAGAGTGACCACACATTTAAAAGTTAATGGGTAAAAATTCAGTTCTCATCATACATGTTACAGAGAAGCTTTTATACCAGACAGTATTTGCTGGACTCTCATCTTGGATGAAAAATGGCTCTTTTCTCTTGGGTATCATTTGATGGTAGAGCATATCACAGCAAAGTTGACAAATAATGCAGTTCTTAGGACCTTAAACATCAACCTCTCCCAAGAACAATGGACAGAAAATGAAATTGTTTATACTGCTACACTAAAATGACCATCCAAATGAATGTCATGCTTAAGACAAAAGATTGAGATTCCCAGACTTGCTAGTTTTGTGCGTCACTTGACTTCTAAGAAAAAGTGTTTCAGTGCCTTAGACTCTAAGACTTAGAGGGTAGTCCAAGACCAGGTGTCATCAAGATCAAACATTGTTAAGAAACTAAGAGCAAAGTCAACACCCATGTTTCACTGCGAAAATAAAGATTAACTCAAGAAGCAAACTCAAGGCTGTGGCTAAGTTATTCTCCACAATATCTGTCTGCAAGGAGGAGTTTGGGGAATTAGTGTAGAGGAATCGACAAAGCACGAGTTGGGCTGCGTAGCTCAGCTAGTAAGAGTATTTACCTATGAAAAACAAGGATCTGGGTTTGAGACCCATTCCATCATAAGGTATTAATCTCTTGAGATACTGGAAGCAAACAGTAGGCTGTGGATTAGCAATTTTTTGAGTAACACTTTCTCCAAGGTACACAGGTGAGCCTCAGAAGTTGGAAAGTAGAAGAGAGGAAATCACAAATGGAGTCTCTGAAGTTGGGTATGATTCATCCATGGACAAGTCAAATGATAAGTGTATGGTTGTGAAAGGCTACAACCATTGCATCCATGACAATCATGTAAGGATTGCTCAAAGACTTCTCTCATCTGTCCTATCCTCATAAAAATATATAGTCCATGTGAGCTATCTGTTTTCATTGTATTATAGTGACAAATACTGTATCACTTTGAGATGCTCTCTGGATTAATAGATAAATAAATGAACAATGGAAAATCTAGGTTGTAATATCAACAATGTAAGGAAAAAATAGATCACTACTTACCGTAAAGATAACATGTTAAGTTTCAGACAGGCACAGTTAAAAGACACTTACACATTAGCTTTCAGCCACAGTCTTTGTCAGAAAAAGAAGGAGAAACACACACATTCATTTACACAAGCAAGTGCACCTCATGCACACTTGACTGCCATCTCCAGCAGCCCAGACCAGACTGCAGCTTTTATGTAGAGTGGAAGCAGCAGTCTGAAGGATATCCTTACAACACATTCCTCACTCCTAAAATTATTCTGGCCTCAATTTACGGTAACATATTGTCCCCACAACCTCCACCCAACAGTTTCCACCCCCTCTGTCCTACCACCTTCTCCTTATTCTCATCTCCCACACTCTTGTGTGTGCCACCTCTGCCAATGCACCCACCCATCTTTCCCCACTCCTCTCCTTTTTCGCTCCATTGCCCCCCCCCCCCCACCCTCCCCCCTCGCCATCTCCCTGCCCCACAGCTTCCTGACGCTGTGCCTGGTGGTGGCACTCTGCCAGACAGTGTTCCTCTCCTCCCGCCCATACATGGCTATCCCTGTCCCTTGCCCTTTCCGGGTATGCTTGCTTGTGTGAATGAATGTGTTTGTTTTTCTTTTTCTTTTTCTGATAGAGCCTGTGACCAAAAGCTAATGTGTAAGTGTCTTTTAATTGTGCTTGTCTGCAACTTAATGTGTCGTCTTTAGAGTTAGTAGCAATCTATCTTTTCCTTACAATGTAAATAAAATAGTACATGAACTCTTTGTGTTTACTGCAGTGGTCCTGTCCCCAATTGTCATGAAATGGTTTGCTCCCTGTTTGTGTCATGTGTGGTGGCAACAAGCCTTGCCCCTCATGAGAGATCCATTAGATGGTCTGCTGATACTGATATTGGTCCTGCTTGGCTGGTGGCAGAAGTTGTGGGAGGGACCAACATGACTGTAGCTAATTTTGATGGCATTTGAAGACACCTTCTTTGAATACCTATGTGTGGCTTCCATCTTTGCTGATGACTCATCCTGGTGATCTCCCAGATATACATGCCCACACCAGAGTGTCAGATCAGAATCAGAGAGCTCTGTGGCCCTGGGATTGCACTGGCTGTGGATGTAGGAGGTGCACAAATGTTCGTCGTTGTCTTGCATGGTTTATCTCAGCAGAATTCTCCATTCATTGATGAGGCTGCTCCGGCTGCCATACCCACCCTTGGGCAGCTTAGCAGACATGGACATGGGGCAAATGGCTATTGCATGGGAAATCTTTCAGCTGTGCCATGGCATACACAATTATACTCCACTGACTGAGCCCACACAGGAAAGGGTGGCCAAGCAGCTCACACATGCGTAGAATGCTTGCAAGAGGGCTGTCTGGCCGGTAGCCTGTACTACCTCCCATGCTCACAAGCATGATGAGGGGTGGGAGGGAGTGTGGGAGTGCTGGAGTGTTGTTGCCGTGTGAGACAGTGTTGGGACAGCCATTGCTAAGGGATTTAGTACTGCCTCCATTGAAACTTCCACAGCTGCATTTGATCAATGGCTGCTTCAATTATTTTCATTCCATTTACTCTGCCTCCCCATTGCTCACCTGCATTTACTAACTCTTCCGTGGCTAAAATTTTGATAAGAAACCCAGTGGTCACTTAGGTGGTTTAGAATGTACAGAGTGTCTCAAAATAATGTATCACCCTTTGAAACTTAATTCCTCTGTCATCAGATTAAATAAAAATAATGTTTTGTGGGAAATAATTCAGAATTCAGTGAAAAACCAAGCCATTTTACTATTTGTTGCAGATTGGATATAAATTTGGCATTATTATTTGAAAAATGGAAGTGGTTGCTAGAATGTTACTGGAAAACAGAGAATGTGAGTGAGGTTCAGCATTCGAGAGTTGGATTTGGAACACTGCCACATTCATTGTTAACAATTACAAAAATCCAAGACAAGTTTGAATGGTGCATGATGTAAATAAAAGACAAAGCAGAAGAATTAGATATTCAACAGAAAATGAAAGTGTTGACGCAGTGATTCAGGCATTCACATGACCCCGAAAAAGTGTGTGTGGGTACGTTCTCATGAGAATGAGATCAGCAAAACCAGTTTTCATAGAATTTTGCAGAGATACACAGGATACCTGCATGTTCTGATACTTCTCCATGCTCTGAATGAAGGTGATCCGGATAGGCAAATTGAATTTTGTGAGTGGTTCATCAACGTGTGTTAGGAAGAAGAACATTTCCAAGATCTCATTCTTTGTTTAGATGAAGTGACCTTTAAACTTAATGGAACAATTAACCACCATAATTACATGTCCTGGTCTAATGAAAATCCATATGTAACTGAAGAAAGGCATGTCAGTCATCCAGGAGTGGTCTGTCTTGTAAAAGATTGATTGGCCATACTTGTTTGAAACTGACACAGGTGATTTTTATATAGAAAAGATTGACATTACAACTCCATGTCTTGCCAACATTTTTGACAATGACAATTATTATTTTCAGCAAGGTGGGGCACATCACTCTGGTCCAAGTCTTTGTCGACAATGTGTTGCAGTGGAAGGTATTCATTTTGAGCATATCCTGTGTAAGTTACACGTTAATATATATGGCTCAAAAACTTTTCCCTACTGTCTGCTGTAATTAAAATGATAATTAGTTTCAAAGAGTGTACACATTATTTTGGGACACCCTCTACTCTGGCTGTATACAAAAAGCTGGAGAGTGCATCTACCACCAGCAAATGTGGCATGCATGAATGGTGTAGTAATATCTACCTTGTTACATTAAATGTATTGTCTGATGCTCTGCTCTTTTGTGACAACTGCAGATAATCATTTCTATGGCAGCCATAATTGTCAGCCTGTAAACATGTTAGTGTGCTAGCTGTTTCATTTGCCTTGTTTCTGAGTGGCTTCTACATAACAAACTGAGGACATAATGTTGCAGAACCTAGGGAATGGCCACCTGCTGCTGTGTTTGTTAAGTCAGTGTCAGCACCCTGCCAACCCTAGAGAGCTGATGCTATTGGGCAAAGAATGTTTGCAGTAAAGGTTCCATTATAGTGTAGTTTGTCCACCTGCGAGAGATCAAAAGAGGCCACCTTCACTACAGCATAATACTTGCTGGCGGCTTGTACAATGGTATGTTGCATGTACTGAAAACTATTTATAACCTTCTGCAGTTCACAAGTGCTAAATCCATTTGGAAACAGCACAGAAGCAGATCTAACAGCACTTAGGGTGGATCAGATACCAGTTATTTCCCAGAGGTAGAGCTAGATACCACATGGACTCTCAAAAGGACTTAGGTAATTTTATATTTCCTGGAGTGTAACAAGAACAGTTAACCATAATTCATGTTTAAAATGAAGATCTCTAATATTTTAGATCAATGCCACAATTATTTGATACTTTGCGCTGAGGGTTCTAAGTATGGGGATTGTCTTGGCTACTCTGTCATTTGCCCCATTAGTGTTCCAAAAATCCTGATACCAAACAATTTTACCATGCAGTTTTGTGGGTGTTGGAGCAGATGAGATGCATCAAAGTACTAAATTCTTTATGTGCTCTGATTTCCCATGCAATATATGTGCCCTGAATAGAAACTTGTCCAGGCCATCCAGAAAGCCCTCTTACACCTGCAAAATGAAGTGAAATTGATGTTCTGAGGTTATCAGGAAATGTGAAAATCTGGAACATCAAACTGGAAAATGTGAGTCCAAGTTGGTATATGCAGAATCTCCAATGCCAAATTATAATATCCCCATATTGACACTTGGTTCCTCCTGTGAAAAGAGAACCAATTGGCACATGGTGTATGTAGTGTGTGAAGATCAGTACACCATACACAGTACAGTTCACCTAGTTTGCAAATGAGAGGGCAATCCACAGTTGGGACTTCTCCTCTGTTTCTAATGAGACCAATGAAATTGTTATACAGTCAAAGGAGTTAAGATAACAGCTCTACTTATAATCCAGGTGTTGATCACTTGCTACATTCATAAACTAGATAAAACTTTGGGAAAAAAGTTATGAAGTTTCTGCACTAATAATTATCATTTGGGTGGGAAAAAAGTCATTATTGTTAGCAAAATTTCATCATCAAAGTGGATGGAAGTCAAAATATCATTAATTTCTATTTTCCTTATGAAACAAACAAAGAAATCTTACAAAACACCGGACATTCTGCAGATGTAATATAACTGTCATACAAACCAATGTACTGAAGAGTTATGCAGTAAGAAAATACTGCAAAATGATTATATGAGAGTATGAAATTCAGAAAACACCATTTTAGCAGTGTCATTCTGTCAATACTTGGCCACTAGAAGAGATTATTATAAACTCTGCTCGAATCCTATGATGTTGCTTCAACCATGTTCTCCATATCTTCCAATTTTTTGAAATTCACTTGAATAGCCCCAAAAAGGTAACAAAGAGAACTATTTGTTGACAGTTACTAGGCCCTTGTGTTATGAAACGTATCCATGTATTTGCTATGCATATAACTATGTCTAGTGTTTGACTTGTAATGGTATTCACTAGTACTTCGTACGTGTTCCTCGGAAAGGGGGGGGGACCTTTTTACCAATACAAATGTTGTACTTACACTTTTAAAATGTGCAGAAAAGTATTAAAATAACATTTTCAGAAGGTCACAGTACTGGAAACTCTATGAATCAAGCACCAACTATATCTATATGTTTACGCTGCAGTTCACACTTAAGTGTTTGGCAGAGGGTTTGTAAGCCATTTTCAGACTTTTTTCTACCATTCCACTCTGGATTAACAAGTGGGAAAAATTTGTACCTGAATCTTTCTGTGTGGGCTTTGACTTCCTTATGTTATCATGATGGTCAGGAATGTTCATTTGCACTAATTCCACAACTAAAGGAATGTTTTTGTTGTAGATTTTCCATCAATAACAAAAATCCAGAATGTATGGGAATTCAAATTTTATCACATGAAACTTAACACATGATTGCATATATCTTCATGCTCTTCTTACAAGCAGTCATATTTCTTGGGTTCTTTTCTTTATTGTACCAAAATCTCAGACATTGCTAAGAAAGGAATAATTTCTAGTGAGTAAGTAATGCATTATTTTGTAGAAGTGCCCACAGCTGGTTAGAACAAATCAAATTTGAACCATTGTGCTGTTGTTGTGTTGTACAGGATAGCCAACAGAAAAAAGGTTAGAGATAAAAATTCATGTCTGTATTTGAAGACCGTTCTACAAACTTTATTGCATCTTTTGTTTGCTTCACCTTCATAATACAAAAATAACCCAGATTTTTTTGTCTTTAAGTTGCTGACACAGAAGTAACTGACCCGTAATGGACATACTTCAGTGTCTTATATGGAAATTTTTGGTGATGGAAGATTCTCCAGGAAGTTAAACATGAGACAGACACTGTCATTACAATCTCAGCACAATTCAGTTATGTGCCTCAGTGTCTGGTTTGGTGTTCTGCTCTTTTTGTGTACTTGAGATGAATACACTAAGCAGATTCAGAAGGATGTAGGTTGCAGTAAGTACTGTGAGATGAAGAAGCTTGCACAGGATAGAGTAGCATGGAGAGCTGCATCAAACCAGTCTCAGGACTAAAGACAACAACAACAACATAGTTCTTGTTCAACTACCTCTTTTTCCAGAGAGTTGCAATGAAAGATCTACACATTCTGTAAGTTGTTCCTAATGTTTCATGCAGGTATCATCTTGGATTTGACCAAATTTCAAATTAAGATTTTTGTTAAAATAATGGAAGTAAAACTCATGTTTCACATTTGAGTCCAAATACAAGAGAAGAAAAATTGAATGCATTTTCTTCAAATATATGTATTTCTTGTCTGGAAACAGTGGCAGTTGAGATTATTTGGAAGTGTTTCAATATGGCTGTGAATCTGACAACGGGTTTCTGGCTTATTTAATTTTTCTTAGGCTGTTTCCCTCACTTATCCTGTGAACTACTCCTTCTAACAGTGGCAGCAGCAGCAGGTCTGTCAACTGCCACATCCTGTTTTCTGTTACACCAGCAGTGATGTAAATGCTACTTTGCATACAAAATGAAACAATGGAAAATCCATTGAATAACAACAATATGGAAAGGATAGATTGCTACTCACCATACAGAAAATGTGTTGAGTTGCAGACAGGTACATTGAAGAAGAATGCTAGAAATATGTTAGTTTTCGGAGAAGGTCCTCCTGTAGAAGTAGAAAACACATACACATTCACACAAGCACAACTGTGTGCACATGACCTTTGTCTCCTGGAGTCAGTTGCAGTCGGGTCTTGGTGCCTGAAGACAGTGGCCATGTGTTTGTGAGTTGTAATGGTGTGAATGTGTGTGGATTTTCTACTTTGAAGGAGGAGTGTTCTTTTGCATTGTGTCTGTCTGTGACTCAGGACCTTCTTTGTGTGATGAATAGCAGTCTACACTTTCCATATTGTTGCTACTTTTCATACATTAATTTTTTACTATTAATCAAAAATATATTTTGTTTATATTTTTCACTTCTTCTGAGGTGAATTTTCAACACTAATTTCACTGGAACTGATTATGAAATATTCCCACACAATACAGATTCTGAACTAAACTACAGAGTCTTTGAAAGTTGACAGTGAGCACATCCTATGTTAATACCAAACACACTACTACAATATTGAATATTGTACCATAGTATTGTGATGCCTTTCACTTGCTGGACCAGAAGCCACATGAGCCGCTGACTTATATTGCTACTGCACTCATTGCAGTTTTCTGTGGATCTTAGTGATGAGGTTGCTATCAACAATTCTGTTATTCTGCTGAATATTTAAATTGATTAATGGAGCTGTCTTTTGTCCCAAAAAGTAAGCCTCTTACTGTGTCGGAAAACCTGAGCCCATCGTTAGTGCTGAGCTGCACCTGCACCTGGCTTAAAGCTACAGTTTCACGATTGAACGTAAGAAGTATGGAACTATCAAGTGGATATGAAGTTAGTGACTAAGTTTTTATGCCACAAAGTTGTACCACATATGTCAACTTAGCATTCTACTTCGAAAGTGTATAGTTGCTAGTAAACAACTGTTCTGCCAGTGTTTGAAAAAGGGTACAGGGAAGCTTGCTGCTACAGATGTGGACCTTCTGTGTGACTGTCTCTCATAACAGTGCTGTGAACTGTTTATTAGTCCACATTCCAGAGAACACTACCTCTGATATTATTTATAAAATAGTATTGTACTAATTTTCATAGCTTAGTGTGCTTACATTTGGGTTCTATCTTGAGCTAAATACATTAATTTTTCTTTCACCTGTTAAATCATGTAAGGGTCACATGAATAAAATCACGATCATCGCTAATTACAAATTATACATTTATGTGTCTGTATAATATGTAGGTAAGTGGGAGGTGCTTAGTTTATTTCAAATAATTGTTTGAAGATCCATCAACATGCACATCTCTTCTGAGGAGGTAGTAAACAGTAACCTTGATGGAACAAAGAACTGATAACTGCATTTCTTCTTTCAATTGTCATGTTGTATTCAGTATTGAATTAAGGTTATTTAATATATCTTGCATCTAAGAAGCTAAATGTTGAGAGAAAAAATAATTGGGCAGTTACTAATTTCAAAGCTGATTTGCAGGTCTTTGTTGGAGACAACAAAACCTTACTTGGTGACATGTATGAGGATGCCTACACTCCCAACATTGCTTTTATTTGCCCAAACCATTGACACAACTGGCAAATTTTCCAGGTATGTTAAATGAGTATTTTATTGTGCTGTATATTATTCTTTAAATTTGTGTATTGTAACAAATTGCGCATGCAGCATCTGCCTCCTAAAATATATGAGTGTGAGTTCCAGAAACTAAATTTTCAGATGAACTTACTATTTATGATAGTAAAAAATACTATTGCAGCTCCCACTCTCTTCCTAACCATGGTAAACAACAATGGATATACAGCAAAACATTACAGAGGCAAGGGATGAAAAAATTAGGGATCAAACCAATCAAGAGACTGATAATTTAAAAAAGAGTCAGCAATGAGACAATGCAGTGCCTGCCTTCTACCTGGTTGCATTACACCTGTTTTCTGCTCTATCTTTGATAACTTTCATGCTACTTAAAATTTCTTCTTCTTGAAATGATACTGGGAAATCCTGCTTGGAATTAAAAAACTGTATAGTTGAGACATTGAGTGATTGGCAGTTAGATAAACAAGATTTGAATCATTGCTAAGCATTTGACACTGTTCTACCTCATACTTAATTGGCTAACAAAAATATGCTCATGGCTGAGTTATTCTGGCGAGCTGAATTGGAAACAACTGGAATGAGGTGCAATAATGATGAAGCCTTCAGCTGTGTGTAGTAGTTTTTATTTATTTACAAATGACTTCAGTGTTACAGTTAAGCACCTTCATGTCCATAGGTACAACAAACATGTTGTTCAACTTATTATACAAAAATACAGTACTAAAACAGTGAAGACATCAACTACAGTCAGTGTGTCTAGTGTAACTATTTTTTTTCTTTTTCCTTCAGCCACTGAATCATTATTTGCTTTCCTTGTAAATTATATACACCATGAAGGAACTTTATTTCGTGTTCTTTAATATTCTATGAGGGCTGCTCAGAAAGTATGGAACATTTTGGGGGGGGGGGGGGGGGGACCTAAGTACAAGAAGTACATTTTATTATATACATCTGAAAAAGCGACTGACATACTACTTTTCCACACAGTCACCAAACACATTGAGGCTCTTATCATAGCAGTGGACAAGCTTTGAAAGACCTTCGTCATAAAATTCTGCCGCCTGAGAATTCAGCCAGTGAGTCACACCTACCTGGAGTTCCGTGTCGTCATTGAAGCGCTGCGTTGCAAGTCAGTTCTTCATATTGGGAAACAAGTGGAAGTCGCTTGGCGCAAGATCGGGGCTGTGAGGTGGATGAAGGAAAATTTCCCATTTGAATGAATTAAGGAGTTCTTTAGTGCAGTTTGCCATGTGAGGTCAGGCATTGTCGTGCAAAAACAAAATTTTGGAAATCAGCTTTCCTCAGAATTTGTTGGAAAAGAAAGCGAAAGCTCCGTTATTGTGAAGCGATGGTTTTAATTAATCGTTTCAGCAACTTTAGCGATAAGATTATCAGTCACAATGCTCGGGTGTCCACTCTTCTCTTCATCATGAACGTTGATTCAGCCATTTTTAAACCAAATGCACCATTTCCGGATGGAACATTCGCTCATTACGTTGTTTCCATACACTTCGCACAGTTCACGATAAATTTCTATAAGTTTTAGGTTTTTTGCCAACAAAAACCGTATCACAGACCGCACGTCACAATTGGCAGGATTTTCGATTGCAGCGCACATTTCAAATTCGAATATCGGAAAAACCAGATGTGCAGAGACATTCCTGCTGCCATGGATGGATGCCGACTGAACTGCCGAGGAAGCACATACCAAAACATACGCAATCGGCATGCACCTAGCAGCATCAGACAGAAGTGTTCCCTACTTCCTGAATAGTCCTTGTAGTAGAACTACCCTTGACTGTTTATGTGGGCAGTGTTCTCAATGCACGTCTACCTGCACACAACCACATCAGAGTTGAACAGCATGTTTGCTGTACCTGTGACCTGAAGGTAGTGAATTGTACCACCAAAAGTGGTGGTAAATAAATAAAAATAAATACACAGCTGAAGGCATCATCATTATTGCACATAAACATAGCAACCAATGTCCCTACACCTGTCAGAAGATGGATGTATATAAACTGGAATAAGGGGTTGTCTGGTGGACTGGATGAGAGGATTGAAGAGAGATGGCAGCAAGAGAGACTGATGGCTGGGAAAAGATGCAGTAGGAGAATGGCATACAAATGTGAGCTGGTTTGTCCACAGTGGCACGAGCAGGAGAATTTGCATGTGGCACACAATGAATTGGAAGCATGAGTTGGAGGAATTTAGGGTGGGTGGTGGCGTTGTATGTAGACAGAGAACCAAGAAAGAGGGAGGCTGTACACCCCCTCAGTTACCAGCTTCTCTGAACTATGTAGGTGAAAACTGTCTCTACAACACATCCTTCATCCAACATACATCCTAGCCCCAATCCCTGTCCTATATTCACCTATGTCCCCATGCCTCCCATTTCACCAAAACTATTCTCGCCTTGTACCATCTCTCACCATCTGTTCTATCTCCCCCATCCCCCCAATCCAATTGTTATCTTCAGCATGTGCCACACACAGCTGTTGCCTGAGCAAGAGGGGAGGGGGTAGGACCTTCAAGTTACTGATAGCACATATTTTTATCCCATTCTCTTGCTGCCTCTCCCTTACAGCCATCAATCTCGCAGTTCTTGAACCCCCTATTTCCTAACGCTCCTCCTTTTTCTTCTCCCTCACTTCACCTGACACAGCCCTCAATTTAGTCATGATCCAGTGCTCAGTGATATAGCTGGTAGGCAAATGCAGCCATTTATTTGTGTGGTTTGTTTTATTACTCAGTTAGATCTGAAGATGAACATTGCTGAAAAGCTTAGCAACTATTTCAGTCTTATCTGTGTGCTTCTCAGTTGCTCAACATGTCAAATGTATGTTATTTATTACCTTATAGTATATAGTACATCATCATCTGGTGGCTTCTGGAGCATAGAAATAGATGTATTTGGAATCCAATTCAGTGTAAAGGCATCCTCTATGATATCCAGTGTATTAGTCTTCAGCGGTACACATTCACTGTGCTTCTGATTTTTTTCTGATGTCATCTATCCAAATTGCATTAGGTCATCATTTTAGTCTTTTCCTGTTTCATGAAACCCAGCAAGGAATTTCCTTGGCCAGTCTTTCATATGCCCACCTGGCTACATGTTGTACCCTGCACCCACAATGCATCTCTCCATTTCTCACTGAGAAACCCTCAGTTTTGAATAATTTTCACAATAGAAGCCCGTGTTTCACTGCCATAGATCAAAGCTGGTAATACACACTGATTGTAAACTTTCCATTTCAGACACACCAGAATCTTCATTTTGAAAACTATTTGTTCACCAACACTCCACCCATTTTTACTTTTCTGTTATGTCATTTTGCTATCCATTCGCTCTTTCTATAATTTCATTGTTAATTTGTACAATTTTCTTTTCAGTGTGTTCATTACATATTATTTTTGTCTCATTATAGATTATCTTTAGGCCTACTTTCAAACTTTATTGAGATCTCTTGTTAGTTGTTGAAGTTTATCTGAAGTAGATGAAAACAGCACATTTTAATCAGCAGGGTCAAGTAATTTCAATTAACATAGTTAGTTAATTAGTTGCATGTTCCATGGATAATAATTGCGGCCTCTCACTGTGATGTGGAACACACCACTTTTACATTTCTAGTACATATAGTCTAGTTGCCCTTTACCAGTAGTATGGAAGAAAACTTGGGAAATGTGAGACTGAGCTTGGGTTAGCAGAAGAATGGGCTAACATCAGAGATGCAATGCTGGAAAATTTAGAGAAAGAAGTAGTAAAAGCAAAGAAAAGGAGGAATAAAAAGGAATTGATGACCCAGAATGTATTAGGTAAAATGAATGAGCTGATAAAATGGAAATGTGACTCTTCAAAAGATGCAAGAAAATAAAATAGAAAACTGAACAGTGGCTGATGATGTAGAGGTAGTCTTAGAAGATGAACAAGAATGTGACAAAAATCACTGGGAACCAATAACAGAAAAATGAGAGGTGGGGAAAGGATCTTTGGGGAAGGAAAGTGATGGGCCGAGATCATACCATCTGAGGCAACGAAGGCTTTAGGGAATGAAGCTATAGCTAGAATTACAAATCTGATCAATAATACAAATATAAGATGCAGGTATCTAGCCGCCTTAAGTTCATAATGGTTCCCTTACCAAAGAAATGCAATGCCAGTTAATGCAAAGATTATAGGACAATTAGTTTTATTTGCTGTGTTACCAAGACTGTGATCAGAATAATTCTGAGAATAACAGAAAGGAAAATAGTGGAGGATATAGGAGAAGATCAGTTCTGATTTAGAAAAGGAAGAGCGACCAGAGATCCAATTTTTAGAAGTGAATAGAGAGATGTGTTGTGGCGTATCAAGACAGCCACGCCACTCTGAAGTAGCCGAAATGCACGCGTTACACACGCCGGCTGGCGTGAGGTCTGAAACAGGATACGTAATGAATGCTATAAAGAAAAGTACGTAGCTTCTGGAAATACTTAACTTTAATCTATCATTTGTATACAGCATTCTTGATGATACAAGTGAGACTCTCTCCAGAAATGGTTAATGGCGCCTTGCTAGGTCGTAGCCATGGACTTAGCTGAAGGCTATTCTAACTGTCTCTCGGCAAATGAGAGAAAGGCTTCGTCAGTGTAGTCGCTAGCAAAGTCGTCGTACAACTGGGGCCGAGTGCTAGTAAGTCTCTCAAGACCTGCCATGTGGTGGCGCTCGGTCTGCAATTACTGACCGTGGCGACACGCGGGTCCGACATGTACTAATGGACCGCGGCCGATTTAAAGCTACCACCTAGCAAGTGTGGTGTCTGGCGGTGACACCACATTCCTCCCCCGCAAATCAGCGAACGGTTGTGTTATAAGGCTTCCGCCCGCCGTGGGGAGGGCCCCATGTTGACGTATGCGATGAGGTGGGGAGCCTAACAACAGGCGAGGCTGTGCCACCCGCACCCGGCCATTCGGTCCGAGGGGAGCTAGGAAACGCCTGAAAACCTAGTCCAGGGTGCACGTCAACATGCGGTGTATGCGCCTGTACTGAGACAGGAGGGGCCGAAGGGTCGACCTCCATTGCGTCGGGGTATCCGACGCGCGATGACGCCATGTGGTCCGGAGCGGGCAAGAGTTCCATGGCGGAGGACAGCTGGTCACGGGAAGCGATCGGCGGCGCGTGACCCAGGGAGGCGCGTGGCGGCTGCAGAGAAGCGTCCACTGCGGGTGGCGCCGGTGGGAGAACAGACGGCGGCAGCGCGTCACCATGGGGCAAAATGGAAGGCATCGTCGGTAACACCTGGGGATGAGGCGAGCCAGTAGATGGGTCCCCAGGGCACTGACCGGACGGCACCGTCGCTGAAAGCAGACGGGGAGCGGCAGAACCCGTGCGATGACAGAGGCGCAGCTGATTGAGATGCCGACGCACCTCACCAGAGGCCCCCGAAACCAAATACATCACGCGGCCGAGGCAGTGAAGAATGCACCCTGCGAGCCAACGCCGTGAACCGCGATTGTTGCGATAGAATACAACGTCGCCCGGAGCAAAAGCAAGAGTCTGCCGCTGCACAGGAACCTGATGCGGCGGATGCAGCAAAGACATCAAGGTTCGATGAGGACAACCGTGGAGCAACTCAGCCGGCGAGCGACCATCCCGGGGCTGAGAGCGATACGAGGACAAAAAGAGCAACAACGTGTCCTCCCGAGAATGCGACTCTTTCAACTTCAACATCTGTGACTTGAAAGTCCGGACCAAACGTTCAGCGGCACCGTTTGACTGAGGCGAAAACGGCGCGGATGTCAGATGTTGAATACCATTGGCCTTGCAGAATGACTGAAATTCTGCGGACATGAATTGTGGGCCATTGTCGGAAACAACAGTCTGTGGTAGACCTTCAATGCAAAAGATAGCAGACAACGCTTGGATTGTGGCTGATGACGTCGTGGAAGACATCCGGACAACTAAAGGAAAATTACTGAAGGAATCGACCACAACCAACCATCGAGCATTCCAGAATGGACCAGCAAAATCTATGTGTAAGCGTTGCCAAGGGGAAGTGGCTTTTGACCATGCAAAGAATTTCTGCGGTGGCGCGGATTGTTGTTCGGCACACGCCATGCAAGAAGAGCACGTATGCGTAATCGCAGCATCGATTCTGAACCAAGTACAGTGCCGACGAGCAAGTTGTTTCGTTCGCACTATACCCCAATGTCCTTGGTGGAGAAGCTTTAAGACAGAGGACTGTAACGAACATGGGACCACGACTCTGGACTGATCATTTTCAGAACGCAACAGCAAAACACCACGTCATACAAAAAGCCTCTCCTTGTGAGCAAAAAATCAGCGAACCAACGGATCCTCGATCCGCGACTTTGACAAGGGCCATTGCGTAGCAACAAACGCAAAACGGTAGCAAGAACAGGGTCGGCAGCTGTGGCTGTAGCTACACGACGAAAATCAATCGGAAATGATTCGACCACGTCATCAGTTTCCGCATCAATGAACATGCAAGCAAGTTCGGAAGAATCGAATGCTTTATCCTCGGCAACAGGCAAACGGGACAACGCATCGGCGTTTCCGTGCTTAGTAGTGGACCGATACAAGATATCGTAGCGGTACTGCGAGAGGAAAATAGACCAGCGAATGAATTTCTGCGCCGTACGCGGAAGTACAGGCTTGTTCGGATGAAAAAGCGATGTCAAAGGTTTGTGGTCTGTGATGATGGTAAAGTGACGACCATACAAGAAATCATGAAACTTTGTAACACCAAACACGAGAGCCAAAGCTTCTTTCTCGATCTGTGAATACTTTCTTTGCGCCGACGACAGCAATTTGGACGCAAAGGCAATAGGGCGATCATGCGAACCATGTTTGTGCGCAAGCACAGCACCGATCCCGAAATCCGATGCATCTACCATCAACAAAAGGGGTTTCTGGGGATCGAATGGCGTAAGGCAAGTATTTGAAAGCAACGCCAATTTCAACTGGCGAAAGGCGCATTCGCATTCCGTCGACCAGACGAACGGAACACATTTACGGCGTAAGCGATGAAGCGGAGCTGAAATGGAAGAAGCGCGCGGCACAAATTTATGGTAATAGTTAATTTGTCCCAACACACTCTGTAGCTGCTTCAAATTCTGCGGCGAAGGCAAGTCCTGTATGGCACGGAGGTGCTCTGGACTCGGATGTATGCCTTGAGCATTGATTACATGTCCCAGATATGGTAAGTCACGAGCAAAAAACACACATTTATCCTTCCTCAAGCAAAGACCATTTTGTCGCAAGACCTGAAATAATGTTCGTAGATGGAGTAAATGGTCGTCTGCTGTCTTTCCGGAGATCACACTATCGTCCAGATAGTTTGCTGCAGTAGGGACCAACGCACAAACAGTTTGTAAATATTGCTGAAACAATGGAGGGATGCACACCCGAATGGCAGTCGTTTGAATCTGTACAAACCAAGATGCGTGTTAACCACCAAGACGCGCTGGGATTCGTCATCCACCGGTATTTGCAAGTACGCATCTGCTAGTTCCAACTTTGAAAAATATTTTCCCGGGCACAGTTTGTCAAAAAGATCTTCCGGGCGGGGCAAAGGTAAAGTAACAGTCACTAGTTGTGGATTCACTGTGGCCTTGAAGTCCACGCAAAGTCTCAATTTTCCGGAAGGTTTTTGCAAAATTACTAAGGGTGAGGCCCAGAGAGAAGCCTGCACACGTTCAATTACACCTTGTGATTCTAAATCATTTAATGTTCTTGCGACCTCATCACGCAATGCGTGGGGAACATTGCGCGCTCTGAAAAATTTCGGTTGCGCGTTTACTTTTAGTTCCAAATGAGCTTCATAGTTATTAGCACAACCAAGGCCCGGTGCAAAAATGTCTTCAAATTCTTCACATAGACGAGAAACACTGGCGGAAGGCACAGTCTGGTTCACTGATAGGACCTGATTTACAATAGACAAGTTAAACAACTGAAATAAATCTAAACCAAACAAGTTCACTGCAGAAGAAGAACGAAGGACGTAAAATGACACAAGTTTTGTTTGTCCCTTGTATGTAGCAAGAAGGCTGCACTGTCCTAACACAGGGATATGCTGTCCTGAATAACTATTGAGCTGAACATTTGCGGCACGCAAAGGAGGTGCGCCCAGTTGATCGTACGTGTCTTTATTGAGCAATGAAACTGCAGCTCTGGTATCGACCTGGAACGGTATCACTTGTCCGGCAAAGTCTAAATCTACAAAAAGTTTATTGTCCTGCTGACGACAAGAGCGACTGTCTCGTGCAATGTGAACTGTTTCTGGGACAGAAGCACTTGCGACTTGACGGGATTTCCGTCAGCGTCGACGCACACTTGTTGTGGGACGAACACAGTCACTGTAAGAGAGAGAAGCACTGGGCGGAGTGGAATTAACTACATGAATGTCCATGGGCGAAGGGTCACGAGCCTGAGTGTCCTTGGTTCGATTCCGGCGTGAAGCAAAGGGCCTGGAATGGTTGGTAGTGTCCGATCTAAGCTTTTTCTGGCAAACACTTTGAACATGTCCTTTCTTATTACAGAAAAAGCAAATAGCTTGGCGCGACGGGCAATTCTCACGCGAATGTCTAGTTGCACACTGCGGGCATGATTTCAGCACTGCATTTGCTTGCTTTCGCGGGACACGTGGCTGTGCGGACGTGCACGAAGGCTGTTTACAGTTCCGTGCAGCTCGCCCGGCGGGCCGGTTAATGTGACACACAGCAGGCGAAGTTTCAAATGATTCCTGAGCAAAGTCAAGTGTGTCTTGCCTATCCAATATGTCTATCACTTGTTGAAGGGAGGGATTGACTAGTTTCAAAATCTGTTCCCTTATGCGAACATCAGAAACGTTCTGTGCAATTGCATCACGCACCATAGTATCTGAATAAGGGAGTCCACATTCACACTCAAAAGCACAATCCCTTGTAAGGCCTTGCAATGTTGCAACCCACTCCCGATTAGTTTGACCGGCCGTACGTTTTGTACGAAAGAACGTATACCTTTTTGCAACGACATTGACTGCTTCTTTGAAATAGGCATCTAAAGCAGACAAAATTTCTTCGTATGACAGAGTTGCTACGTCGTGTTGGGGAAACAATTTCACTATCACACGGTACGTCTGCACCTCGACGGATGCTAACAAAAAAGGCTGCCACTCGTTACCTTGAATTCTGTAGGCGGCGAGATGGAATCCAAATTGGTGTGACCACTCCGTCCAGCTTTCTACATCCGGGGCAAATGGCCGGAACGAGGGTGCAACAGCATGTTGTGGCTGCAGTAGCAATGAAGTGGCGGCGGCCGCATCGTTTTGCAGTGCACATTGACCCTGGACGAGCTGTCCAAGGGCATCCAATAACGCCTGCATCTGCTGATTCTGCAAGCGATAAAATTCGGACAGTACATCTGGAGATTGTGGCAAAGCCATGACACAAGCAATTTAGGGCAAAACAAGTAGAAAGAACAAGATCCTTTTTGATCCTCGTCGCCAACTGTTGTGGCGTATCAAGACAGCCACGCCACTCGGAAGTAGCCGAAATGCACGCGTTACACACGCCGGCTGGCGTGAGGTTTGAAACAGGATACGTAATGAATGATATAAAGAAAAGTACGTAGCTTCTGGAAATACTTAACTTTAATCCATCATTTGTATACAGCATTCTTGATGATACAAGTGAGACTCTCTCCAGAAATGGTTAATGGCGCCTTGCTAGGTCGTAGCCATGGACTTAGCTGAAGGCTATTCTAACTGTCTCTCGGCAAATGAGAGAAAGGCTTCGTCAGCGTAGTCGCTAGCAAAGTCGTTGTACAACTGGGGCAGAGTGCTAGTAAGTCTCTCAAGACCTGCCGTGTGGTGGCGCTCGGTCTGCAATTATTGACCGTGGCGACACGCGAGTCCGACATGTACTAATGGACCGCGGCCGATTTAAAGCTACCACCTAGCAAGTGTGGTGTCTGGCGGTGACACCACAAGATGTATGTTTGTTTTGTCGTCTAGGAAAAAGCATTGACAGAATTGACTGGTGTACATTGTTGAAGATTCTGAAAGATACTGGTATAGATTGGAAGGACAGAAGATTGATAAAGCAACTCTAAATGTGACAGAAAGGGTAGCTCGAGTAGAAGAAGATGAAACTGAAGAGGTGGGTATTGGAAGAGGTGTGAGACAGGGTTGCTATAGTCAAATTGGTTCAAATGGCTCTAAGCACTATGGGACTTAACATCTGAGGTCATCAGTCCCCTAGAACTTAGAACTACTTATATCTAATTAACCTAAGGACATCACACACATCCATGCCCGAGGCAGGATTCGAACCTGTGACCGTAGCAGTCGCGCGGATCCAGGCTGAAGCACCTAGAACCGCTCGGCCACAGCGGCCGGCTTGCTGTAGTCTCCAGCACTTTTCAGTGTATTTGCTGGAAAGCTAATCAGTAATGTCAAAAGAACTTGTAGTGGGAGGACAAAGAATAATAATCATTAAGTACGCTAATGGTATGACTAATTTAGCAGAAACAAAGGAAGAGCTCCAGGTAATGGTGCAGAATATTGTAAGTGTGGGTAAATAGTTTAGAATGAAACTGAACATTGGCAAGACCAAACTGATGAGAACCAGAAGATGAGACAACATTGTTAATATATCACTAGATGGAATGGTATCAGGACAGGTTCCATCATTCCAGTATTTGGGAAGCTTGATAACTACCAGCAAAGCTGTACAGAGGAAGTAAGAGGCAGAATCTTCATGGAAAAGAGAGGTTTCAGGAGAGTGAAAGGTTTTCTGACTACCGTAAGCATCTCCATTACACGTAAGAAGAGGTTTGCCAAAACATTTTGTGTGGTGTGTAGTGTATTATGGTTATGAAATGTGAGCAGGCAGACAGAAAGAACACAAAAGTCTTGAGACTTGGTTATGGAGAAGAATGGAGAAAGAGAAATGCCAGCCGGGGTGCCCGTGCAGTTCTAGGCGCTACAGTCTGGAACCGCACGACTGCTACGGTCGCAGGTTCGAATCCTGCCTCGGGCATGGATGTGTGTGATGCCCTTAGGTTAGTTAGGTTTAAGTAGTTCTAAGTTCTAGGGGACTGATGACCTGAGATGTTAAGTCCCATAGTACTCAGAGCCATTTTAAAAGAGAAATGAATCAACAGAATGAGAAATGAGGAGGTGCTGAGTAGGGTATGAGAGGAGAGGAACTTCATGAGGTTGATACAAAAAAATAAATAAATAAATAAATAAATAAATAAACATCTTGGGTGGGACACATGTAGGAATTGTCTGCTGTAGAGAATCATGGAGGGAAAAGGAGAAGGAAAAAGAGTAATGGAAGAAGGTTTGGAATGTTGATAGATATGAAGAGAGGAAGAATTTACAAGAAAATAAAGGAAGTTGCTCTGTCCAGAAAGATTCAGAGGACATCTAGTTGATACCTATCTGAGACAGATGTACTGGAAGAAGACATTTTCTCAGCAAAAAACTATGGAAACACACTGACTTTTACACAATTTCTTACGTTATGGCAGTTTTACCTACATACAATGATTTATACATGAAGTCATTTTCCACTTAAAATATATTTATTCACAAGCATGATTTTGGCCTATTATGACATTCTAATGTGACAGTTCACTTTGAAGGGCATTGATGCATGATCATTCCACTTAAAAGAACATTGTCCTTGTGTCAACCATGTTTACACATTCCATATGCGTAATAGGAAGTTATTCATAAAAAAGAGTGTAACACTTCATGTAAAAATTACTATTGAATGCATGTCATCTGTGCACTTAATTTTCAGTGTTTCTCCAGAAGTCGTGATATTGTCAAAGTAGATGCAACTTTGCCATGAAATCCCACATTTTGCTGTAGCTCCCTGAGTGCTATTCAAGCAGTCCAGCACATATTTGCAGCAGAGAAGCAAGTTCAGACCATAAAGAACTTTCTCGTCTACCTACATAAGCAGGGGAAGCGAGTATAATTGTATTGGCTACAAGAGAATATGTGAATTCATGAAAATGAGGGTGTGAACAAAACTATTAAGAATTTGTGTCCAATCCTCACTGTGACAGCTTCCTGTTTGCTGTAATCAGTGGACTATACTCCTCTGCCATAGTATACTATCTGCTAAAATAGAATGGAATGGTTCTTGCTCGCCTTTGAGTAGGATATTGCTCTGTGGTACATGATTTCCTATTCTTGAAGGAAGATCCAGCAGCTTGCAGTGCATTATCTGCATCTGTCTGTACATTATATTTTATGAATAAAGCCATCTAGATCACTATTAAAATTTTCATTATATATCATGCTACGTCAGCTACTGCCATCATCTGATATCTGCAGTTAAGATTAGAGGAACATAAGGAGTGACAGGCATTTGTTATACAACAACAAGGTACAGAAGATAAAAAATTAAAAGGTTAAAAATGTTTTAAAAAATACACTCACCAAAAGGCTTAGAACCTGTAGAACAAGGTTTAGTGTCAGTATTAAGATCTAATGTCTAATTGATGTGTCAGTCAGCAGTTGGCTCAGAAATTTGTACAAAGATTTAATGAATACTTGTGAGTTTAATGATCTCTACATGTCTAATTGGTGCCATCTGAAAAGCTAATTTGATTACTATGCAGCTATAAAATTTTATTTTATAATTTGAATGTTTATATTTGAAAGACTGTCTTTTGATAGGCATAAACACAAATATAAATAAGAAATTAACATTTGAAGGCAACATCCCCTACACTAGTGCCACCTGATGGCTACTACTTATATGTTTGTACAAATTTTTGAGCTAATTGTTAGGTGACACCCTGATAAGGAGTAGATTTTAATACTGACACTGAACCTTGTACTGCAGGTTCCAAACTTCTTGGTGAGTGTACTTTTAAAAATATTTCTTGATATTTTTTCTTATAACAAAGTCCTGTTGCTCTTTAAGTTCCTCTAATCCTAATTGCAGATCTCTGTGGGATGGCAGTAGCTGAAATGGCATAATAAATAATGGAAGAATGTAATAGTTATCTAGAAAGTTTTATTCACAAAATGCAATGATGGCAAACTAATACAGAAAATTCTTTACCTTATTATTCCATGAGTTATATTTTAACTGACTGTACTTCATATTCTGACAATAGGGCAGTGATCAGTTTACTTCCCAATCTGCTCTGTATTGTAGCATAAAGTGAGATGAATGTCATAATTGTTTCAAATTTTTTGATAATATCTGGTTTTCCTAAACTAACAGGAAGTATATTTTAATACATTTCCAAGGTAGCTGGCTGACCCATTATTTATTGTCAAAGTCAGCTATATTTTATGGCTTTTGTAGCCTTTGTACAATATGTGTAATTCCGTTAATGAAACTTTAAAAATTAAAGACTCAAATTGTGGTCATTTGAGTATGAATGTACATAGAGATTAGAGTGTGCCAGGTAAAAGTGACTCTGATTTTAAGCAGTATTCCATTTTATCAGTGTTTGATTACTAGCAATTTCAGCAATTGTTGTACAGTATTTTAGTATAACCATGCTGTTCAGTGTCCTAAATCACTAGTCACTATTGTTGTCATCTACTGCATTAAATTTGGAGAACCATTTTGTAGATCTTTTTCTTAACACACATTGGCAAAGCTACCATTTGTGCAGTATTGCACCCTTCAGTAAGAAACAAAAGGAAGTGCCTTGTGCCTAAACAGTCACATAAAAAAAAGCATTTGTTACACACTTGTAGATGTTAAATTTGTGAAGAGAAACAATTTATTTTCCAGTATTAGCAACAAATTAAAGAATTTTTTTTATGTTATAACTGGGACACTGATTTCGTCAAATTTTGTTCTTTGAACAGGTTAGTATTTGATGGTTGGCTACAGTTGGAGTTTACTGATGCTGGAGGTGCTGGGCGGTTGCTGGTACGGGCAGCTCAGTTACGCAAAAAGTGGGACCAACTTTTGGAATTTAGGCTCCAAGGTATGTTGTCTTTCATCTTGACTTTTTTTTTTTTTAATCCATATTATGTGGTAAGTTTATTTGAGGATCTAAGCATTTTCAGTAGATCACAGTTTATGGTTCTCATTGACAGGTACAGGATCCGCAGACTTGGAGACAGAGCTGTCACATGCTTTACCTGCATTCATGCGTGCAGAGCTAGCATACTCTGTAAAGAGGTTACTGGCAGCTGACCAGAAGGTCCTGTACATCGGGCCAGACTGTAACTCTGAGTTACTTATGGGCAGAAACCCATTTGACCATGAATGGCAACCTTGTCCTCACGAGGAGAAGGGTGGTATCCGTATGACAACCAACATCACCTATAACTGGTAATTTGTGTAAACCTCTCTGGTCTAACACATAAATTTTAATTCATGGAATACCCATTACAAATGACAAATACCAGTGTTTTAATCTGATAAAACTAAAGACATATTTTTGAAATGAGCAGCAATATTTCATTCAAATTATAAACCAAAATGTCACTTAGGCATACAGACTACAGACGGAAAGCAAATACGAGAAAAATAATTTATTAAAATACAGATTTCTTATCAGTAGAACAAGATTAGGTTCAGTATCCAGAAATGTGGTGCCAGAAACACGGTAAAAAATTCCTGGTAGATTAAAACTGTGTGTCGGACCAGGATTCAAACACAGAACCTTGCCTTTTACTGGCAGTGGTCCTAAGAACTGGGCTACCTTGCTGGAGTTATGCAAAAGGCCAAGGGAGGTAGAAATTTAACTGGCAGGCCACTCTCAGCTAATACACTGCCATTGACTAGTGCACCCTGATGCCACCAGGGAGCTGGCAGTGTGGTGGAATTCAGTTCTTCGTTACACTGAGCAGTGACCATATGGTAATTTCTCGGTGTATTTTTTGCACTGATCATAAACAGTTATATCTTTTAGCTGTGGCACAGTTTTAAACTACTACTGTCAAGCTGGAAGCATCGTATAATAGTAAGCTTAAAAATAGAATGAGGCTGCTCACAGTAGCAGTACATTGCACAGCCGGCTTTAACATTTCTTGCAGTTGCGTATGTTTGCTGTTTATAATAAATCTCGGATTAACATGAATACCATTAAAATGAATGTAAATACTTTTGGATTAATGGAGACCACTCACTGAAAAGCAGACGCATTGAGTTCTCTATTGGCACACACAGAAATAAAAGAAACTTGCTAGCTTTCGGAGTAATCCTTTTCCGAGGTAGAATACAAATTCACACAGAAAACACACTCACGCACACATACACATGCATGCCTGCACACTCCTATTCCCCCACATGGCACCGTGTGGATGCACAATGCTGTATTTCGACAGGTGGATTATGTTCTGGTGGGGATTGCGTTGAATGGGATGGGTAGAGGGAGAGAGAAGTGGGAGGCAGAGAAAGGGATTGGGGGTGGGTGATTGCAACAATATGTAGTACTGTTACACATCAGACATGTTATTCAAGTTAATAAGTAACAGTTATGTCACATTAAGGGATATTTGTGTAAACTTGTTCGGACTCCACCAAAGTACCTAGCCATTCAGGCATATCATGATAACCAGTGATGATCTGTGATTTCTTTTGTAGCAGACTCACAATTTATTGTTTGACCTCCCAATGAACTGCCAATGTTCATGCATTGAAAGATACACCATGCCAGCTACTTCAAATGTACTAAGTGGCACAAATTCACTTCGACATGCTGAACAATAGAACACAATACATCGAAGTGACCTCCTTTATACCTTTGACATTATTATAGCATGTATTACTGATTAAAATAGTGCCTAGTTTGACACATAGTTGACTGGAAAGGCAGCTTTTGTAATATGCTTTGGTTTCTTCAAAACCATACTATTATTTGAGAAGACAGAAGTATCCTTTGTCCTCCCAATCCACACTCCAAACATGGACGAAGCAGCTTGAATGTATTCCAGGAATTTATAGAGGTAACAAACTTAATTAGAGCTGGAGGAGAACTGTTTCAAATCTGCAAAGATATATGCTTTCTTATCCTTTATAAAATTAACATTGATAGTCTAATAAGTTATATCTGCTGATGTAATACTTCAGACGGTGATGGCCCACAGCTTATTTGCAGAATGGAAGTAGTCTGTGAAAAGTTCAGCCATATTGAGATAGGACCTACCAGCACTGTAGGTCGCAGGATAAGATATGCAGATTATTCTCATTCACCCTGTGCAGTGGGTAGTTGTCACAATATTGCCCAGCTTAAAATTGGAAGGCAATTAACTTTTCCATATGGTGTTAGATTTCATTCAAAAGTTTACCAGAAACACCTCCTGTGCAGGAAGCTCAGTGTCTTTGCTGTACTCCACATATAGTTATAGCACAAGTCCCAGAGAATGTGTTTTGGGCCAGAAGACATTTGAATGTCACGAGATACAGTCTTATCTTTCATAAAGCCAATAACAATACCAGAGAAGGAAAGTTGCTACTCACCATATAGCGGAGATGCTGAGTTGCGATAGGCACAACAAAAAGATTCACACAATTATGGTTTTCGGCCATTAAAGCCTTTGTCAGCAGTACACTTGCATGCACGTCTGCAGTCTCAGAGAACTGAAACTACTGTTCTCTGAGATTGTTGACGTGTGTACAAGTTGCGTTTGCGTGAGTGAGTGTGTGTGTGCGTGTCTACTGCTGATAAAGGCCTTAATAGCCGAAAGCTATAATTGTGTGAATCTTTATGTTGTGCCCATCATGACTCAGCATCTCTGCTATATGGTGAGTAGCAACTTTCTTTCTCTGGTATTGTTACATTCCATCCAGGATTTTCCATTGTTTGATAAAGCCAATAACAGTTTTACCATATAAAAGGCTGTTTAAATATTTGTCCAGTGACTGTTCATACAAATCTGTATGGGTGAATATAATGAGGCTTTCATTCACCGTTAGTGTAGTTGTGGAATACATGCTAATGAAAATGCAGATGACAGTCACACAAGTGGTCCCATCCCTTAAATGATTTAAATTCCAAAACATTGGCACAGTTTTGTGACTGTTTCTATTGATAATTTGTGCACTAACATCCAACAGGTTTACATTTTTGAGCTGAAAATTATCGTTTATGTCATGACAGCTTATTTTGTGCTCACATTTCAAACAGTGGAAAATCCAGGATGTAATGTAACTATA
Source organism: Schistocerca cancellata (assembly GCF_023864275.1). NCBI lineage: Eukaryota > Metazoa > Arthropoda > Insecta > Orthoptera > Acrididae > Schistocerca > Schistocerca cancellata. Next base: position 256,646,278 of record NC_064626.1, read on the forward strand.
TTAGAGAAGGAAAGTTGCTTCTCATCATACAGCAGAGATGCTGAGTCACAGATAGGCGCAACAAAAAGATTCTCACAATTACAGCTTTTGGCCATCAAGGCCTTTTTCAACAATAGAGTCATATATCTGTGTGTGTGTGTGTGTGTGTGTGTGTGTGTGTGTGTGTGTGTGTGTGTGTGTGTGTGTGTGTGTGAATTGTTGAAAAAGGCCTTAATGGCTGAAAGCTATAATTGTGAGAAACTTTTTGTTGTTCCTATCTGTGACTCAGCATCTCCGCTATATGGTGAGTAGCAACTTTCCTTCGCTAAATTTGTGCTCAAATTTGTGACTTACCACCCCCCCACCCCACCCCCCATGAACCATGCACCCTGCTGTTGGTGGGGAGGCTTGCATGCCTCAGCGATACAGATAGCCGTACTGTAGGTGCAACCTCAACGGAGGGGTATCTGTTGAGGGGCCAGACAAACGTGTGGTTGCTGAATAGGGGCAGCAGCCTGGATGACTGACTGATTTGGCCTTGTAACACTAACCAAAACGGCCTTGGGGTGCTGGTACTGCGAATGGCTGAAAGCAAGGGGAAACTACAGCCATAATTTTTCCCGAGGGCATGTAGCTTTACTGTGTGGTTAAATGATGATGGCGTCCTCTTGGGTAATATGATCCGGAGGTAAAATAGTCCCCCATTCGGACATCTGGGCAGGCACTACTCAGGAGGCCATTGTTATCAGGAGAAAGAAAACTGGCATTCTATGGGTCGGAGCGTGGAATGTCAGATCCCTTAATCGGGCAGGTAGGTTAGAAAATTTAAAAAGGAAATGGATAGGTTAAAGTTAGGTGTATTGGGAATTAGAGAAGTTCGGTGGCAGGAGGAACAAGACTTCGGTGGCAGGTGAATACAGGGCTGTAAATACAAAATCAAATAAGGGGAACGCAGGAGTAGGTTTAATAATGAATAAAAAAAATAGGAGTGTGAGTAAGCTACTACAAACAGCATGGTGGACACATTATTGTGGCCAAGGTTGACACGAAGCCCACACCCAACACAGTAGTACAAGTTTATATGCCAACTAGCTCCACAGATGACGAAGAGATTGATGAAATGTGTGATGAGATAAAAGAAGTTATATCGGGTGATGCTAAGGATATTAGATTAGGAAATGAGATGCTTAAGTAGTAAATGAGTTTTGCTATTTGGGGAGCAAAATAACTGATGATGGTCGAAGTAGAGAGGTTATAAAATGTAGCCTGGTAATGGGAAGGAAAGTGTTTTTGAAGAAGAGAAATTTGTTAACATCGAGTATAGATTTAAGTGTCAGGAAGTCTTTTCTGAAAGTATTTGTATGGAGTGTAGCCATGTATGGAAGCGAAATGTGGATGATAAATAGTTTAGACAAAAAGAGAATAGAAGATTTCAAAATGTGGCGCTACAGAAGAATGCTGAAGATTAGATGGGTAGATCACATAACTAATGAGAAGGTATTGAATAGAATTGGGGAGAAGAGAAATTTGTGGCACACCTTGACTAGAAGAAGGGATCAGTTGGTAGGACATATTCTGAGGCATCAAGGGATCACCAATTTAGTATTGGAGGGCAGCACGGAGGAAAAAAACTGTAGAGGGAGACCCAGAGATGAATACACTAAACAGATTCAGAAGGATGTAGGTAGGGGAGATGAAGAAGCTTGCACAGGATAGAGTAGCATGGAGAGCTGCATCAAACCAGTCTGTGGACTGAAAACCACAATAACAACAACAGCATTTGTTACTTGTGGGCACAGACTACAGTTAATAACACATACTAAGCTGAAGGTTTATAGAGTTTCCTGTCCATAAACCCAGTATCATTCCACATGATACATTCTGTTCTCTCATGTGAAGAGCAAAGTAATCTCAGTTAAGCACACAGTTTTGTCACATGTGATAGACAAAGTAAAAGTCAGGCGCTTCCTGGAGAACATTTTGTTGGATTCATATGACAAGAATAGAAAGCTCATTGGTAGAAATGGTTTGATCACTGGACATGAAGGATGCACTAGTATTAACTGAGCCATACTGAAAACCCTGTGTGAAATTGAAAAACATCATTAATAAAATAACACGTTTTTGATACTGCTGTTTATGAGTTTTTGATTTGTCTATATGAAACAGCTTGTAGGAAAGCCTTAACACTCAGTTGTCAAAGTAGAGAGCTGCGATCTTAAACTGGTCTTGCTTTGTGGTACAGCCATTTCCAAAGAAAAACTACATCCATATACCAGTGTGAACAATATTTTATTTCTTGTCATGTGGTCATTAATATTATCAAAAATTTCAGAATGAAATTCAGGGATTTTCTATTTCAAATTATAAGATCAAAACAAAATATATTCATATGGTGTCATTGTTGTGCCTTTAAGATTTGTGGGACTAATTATCGTAAAGCTCTCAGTGTTGTAGCCAGTACAAATTTCTGTAGTCTCAAGTATCAATTATTTCACTTTGATGAAGTAATTGTGAGGACAGAAGGCAGTATTTACAACGGTGTTGCAACCGTGATTCAGTTAAAGAAGCAAAATTCTATTTTGACATGTACTCGATCTGAAATTTGTTTACAGAATTCCCACTAGTGTCTCTTGTTTACCCTACCTGCAAAAAAATTTATGAAAATTAACTCACTTTTGTGTTGGGGCATTAAGTCTATACAAACACATTTCCTTTTATATTTCAGTCTTTATGAAGGAGATGAGGTTCTGAAAGAGGAGGATGAGGAAGATTTTGACTGTCCAAATTGTGGGCTCACGGGAATGTTATCACCTATTGAAAGGTTGGAACATATAGAGACATGTCAGACAAAAGGTAAGAGAAGAAACGCTATAGTTAAGATATTTTCATTATATTACTTCATACTGTGAAGATAAATCATACATAAGGAAGAGCCCTTTCTGCCTTCCTCCTCATAGTCATAATTTGCATATAGAACTATTTGAGGGAGAGATCCCTCAAGAGAAAAATCACCACCAGAATTTCAACTGCTTTTCGCAGGGAATGATTTTATTAAAGACAAGGCTCTTGAGCTGTGAATTAGTTTTAAATATTATTATGTATTCTATTTATACGTGAGTAACAACATTTTGGTAATATATTGGAAAGTTGCAGGTTGCAGAGAAATCTGAACTTCATTCTGCAGATAGAAATGGTGCTAATATTAATAGCTTTTAAATTAAAAGTTTTAAAAAGTTTTACGAGGTCTGTTAAAAAAATTCCAGAACTTAGTCCACAAAATTTTTCTTCTCTTATCTTTTACTTATTGTGCATGATCTCCTTCAAAATACTTTCCTCCACAGTTGATACATTGCTCCCAATGTCATTTTCACTTCCGGAAGCAATCTTGCTATGCCTCTTACTGGATCTTGTGAAGCTCCGTCTGTGAATTTTCTTTTATCTCATCTGTCATTGCAAATCTTCGTCCTTTCAACGGAATTTTGAACTTTGAAAATAAAAAGAAAAGTCCACAGGGTCCAGGTCTGGAGAGGACAGAGGATGGGACAGCACAGTCTGTAAGGAGACTGACGGACCGGTACATCGTTGACTACGCGGATGGTGTATTCAGCCAGATTGGTAACACCCAACTTATCGCACAACACATCAGAATGTTGTCCTAACTGCTCAAATACCTGCCTTGCCTGATCAAGTGGTAGATGACTCAACTCAAACCCAGTGCCGTCACTACTAACTAAATTAACCCACGAAGGGTGATGGCGAGAACAAAGGGAAATCTTTTGAACTGGGGAAAATTTAAAGAAAATAGCACCACTCTCATAATCAAGGACCAGACCAGAAGCACTGTTTGAAATCACAACCCATTAGTAAAGGTAATTTAATATCCTTTACCAAAACCAGATCAACCAGCCGAGAAAAATTCCCGTCAGACAAGCTGCCCCACACCTTGCCCACTAAAGGTAACTCCCACCCATCGTCTACATGACATCTCTGAGTGATAGGATGCAGGGAAGAGAATTTACACAAATGGCGGAATTCCAGATACCTCTGGTAGTCTAATAATGACACCGAACTGCACGAACCAAGGAGCACACACACAGGACACCCATGCACTAAATGATCTGGCTCTTTACATCGATAACACCGTCTGTAATCAGAAACCCGATTTACCACTCACGCCACTGGGGGTTGATTACTCAAGGGCAACATCCACATTCTACCCTCCCTCTCGCATTGTTTATCTAAAAGCAAAAGTGCCTGTATAAAGTTAATCAGCTCTCAAAACTGATTAAAAGTACTAGGCTGAGGGGAAAAGTTCAAGCGAGAGTGATCCTGAGGTCACATCCCATCTAACACATTAGAAATGCTCTCCGCCCCAGTCACACACAAATTGGGAGCTGACACTGCCGTATGCACATGTTCAAAGTACTGACTTCCTGTTTCTGAAGTCCCTTGCACCCTCCAGTAAAACTCACGCTCCGGCTCGACACTTCAATCCTGCATCCGCCGATCCTGATTTAGGTTTTCTGTGATTTCCCTAAATTGCTCCAGGCAAATGCCAGGATGGCTCCATTGAAAGGGCATGGCCGACTTCTTTCCCCATCCTTCCCTAATCCGATGAGACCGATGACCTCGCTGTCTGGTCTCCTCCCCTAACAACCCAACCCACGAGACTTCAGAGACTACAGTACTAAAAAAATAAAAAACTCATTAAGGGATACAACAAGGACAAAATCACAGAGTGAGGCACGCGTAATACATCAGCATGAACCTGAAAACATACCAGCAACCAAAGGACTTGCTGGACCTGAAGTAAACTCTTAACTGCCAATTCCAAAATCCCACTAAGAAGACCACTGATGGGGTTTGGTATTTTACCAAAATGACCCAAGAAACTACTGCTCAGAACCCGAACCACCGCGTTCTAAGCTCAGTGGCACTATCCTGAACTGCAACTCACTGACTCTACCAGCAAACTGCTACCAAGGCTGTCTATTGGAATCTTTAAGATCTATAAATCCAAGATCAGTTAGACAGTTACCTAGGTGAGCTAAATGTGCCTGCAGACGACACACTTGTTTTGAGTGGGCTGACTTGCCTCAAGAAATGAAATATTATGACACAATTCCTCCAACACAGTGGAAATGCTGGAGAGAAAGTCACGTACCCCACCAAAGGTGTCTGCTGAGGGTGAAAGGGGGCAACCAACCACTGCACTCAGCTGGGTCACTAACTTGGGTACACTTCCATCCACGAGAATCCCATGAATTCGCATTTCGTAGAAAAGATGTTCACGTTCAGGGTGGGAAATTCGGAGACAAGCTCCGAAGCTCATGGTGCAGGCAAACCTTCTGAAACCAAAGAAAAATTAGTGCACTGGTACGAATACCATATTCTAACAACTACATAAGGTGAACTACATCAGTTGAAACGACAAACAAGCCAGGATGGAAAATATGAACCATCCCCCCCCCCTCCTTTAAGCTAGCAGATTGTTCTGCTACCAATTGAAACCCAGGTAACAGGTTCAGGATAGGAACGGATCAAACATCAACACGTGGAAGGGAGACCCATCAGATAGTTCATTGTTTTCACCAAATTAACTCCTCTTTAAGAAAAACATACTTATCAGTTAAATTCTAGATTAATAACAACATGTAAACCATCAGAATTATAGCAACATTTACAATGACAAACTACTGAAATTTACCAATATAAGCAAAAGGAAACAGTAGTCAATAAACATAAGGCATCTGAGTTTATGAACAGTAACAATGAAATTTGAATCGTTCAGTAATTTACAAAAGTTTGTGAGTTAATTCCGCTAAACTCCAGAGTCTACAACTCTGACAGCAGTCGCCCAACCCAGGTATAGCTCCAAGGAACAAGACAACTACTCAACTTTTGCTAAGTATGACAGAAGACACAGCAGAGCACTCCCATGGCAATAACTTAGACCTCAGGTATTGGGCAGGATGGCGCCAAGGTAGCGGCCCAGAAGTCACGGCTGCAAGCACCAAGTCAGACTCGCATGCTTTGCAATCAATTGTGAGTATAAATCACAAGCGAGGCAGTGCCCATAAACAATAACAGAATATACACTCACAAATGATGAGACTCACTTTAATGAGATAAATACAACTCGTAACCTTAGATAAAACAATTAGTTAAAGATATATACACCTTCACAAGGATTTTAATCAGATCAGGGGAAACTCGTTAAGATTGACAGAGACAATTAGAATGGATTTTGTCATACACAATAAGTACATACGTCTCCGTCTAGGTAAGATGAAAAAGCGAGTACATGTAACTGACAAAGTGCAGGTACAAACAGAGCAGTTGCAGTTAAACCACCCCTGAGGCATGAGTGAGTACTGCTAAATTGCCTTAAGAAACACTAGTTAAGGTGAGCTTAAGCAAAGCAGAAAATTTCAATCAGTAGTACCCCTACATAATTCAATTAGGACTAAAACACATCAACGTAGGTTAGAATAAATGCACTTTACTAAATCACAGTTAGATTTCAAATTCATTCCAAATACCTGATACATTACCATGACACCAGTGTTACCACTTCAATTCATCACATTGCACTCCAAGCGGGTGCTCACAAGCAATTAACAGAATCATGTGGCTTCAAAGAAGACGCACTAGCAACCATTGGCCACTCTCAGGCCAAGGCACACTGCAGAACAAACAAATATGTATTATTTACTGAACAAGAGACACAATAATATTGTGCCAATTTTCCTTTAAACAATAAAACCACAGGGCTAGAATATCAGTAGTCAGTATGTTATGGTGCACTCTCCCCACTGTCAATTATCCTTTTAACTCCTTTTCAAATAACAGAAGGAGGCCCCTGTCAACAGAGCTCCAGAGCACGATCTTCATCACCTTCTTTAGTGGCTGTCCAACATTTGACAAGTCGCTCAGCGATCAGGCTGGGGTACATGTATTGTCAAACCCAAATCGGCCCAACCAAAACCCCCCTGCCAGGCACAAGGCAGGTGACTGTCGATACCGGTGCCAGAGGTAGTTAGGCCAGCAAACCAAGCCGCCACGGCTCAACAGTGATTTCATTTTTTGTGCAATAGTCATGCAACAGGGATGAATGTGCAGGTGCGTTATTGTGCTGCAGAAGTCAGGTATTGTCTCGCCACATTTCAGGCCGTTTCCTTCTCACATTTTCTCGCAGGTGTTGCAACACATCCTGATAGTACCATTGATTAATAGTTTGTCCCAGTGACATGAATTCATGATGAACTAATCCTTCAAAGAGCCAAAGAAAACTATCAGCATGGCTTTGACATTTGACCTAACCTGATGAGCTGTTTTTGGTCTTGGAGAACCTTTCCCAACCCATTGTGGAGGTTGTACACTGGTCTCAATGTCATAACTGTGGACCCACATCTCATGACCATTTATGATTCTCTTAAGGAACATTCATTCTCATTTGCAAGATCCAAAAACCCTTCACAGATTGTGAAGTGAATGTCTTTCTGGCCTTGAAGCATGAGCCATGAGACGAACTTCGTGGCAACATGATGGATTCCAAGATGCTGTGTCAGGATTTCATGACATGATTCAACTGAAATGTTACATTCTTCTGCAATCTCTTGGACAGTCTGTCTTCAATTTCCTGAACAAGGGTCATCTTTAACTTCCATCTGGCCATTTTAAAACCATGTGAACCATTCATAACACCTGGCACGGTCTAAGTACTCATCACCATAGGCTTTCTGCATCATTTGGTGTGCACCTGTAAAGGTTTCCATGAGGTTCATGCAAAATTTGAGCAGACATGTTACTTCCCTAACTCTGCCATCTCGAAATTTGCAAACTGTGCAACACAACATTCGACTCACTACAGCACTGAACAATAACTAACAGACATACAACAATGAAACTTCTGCAAGTTATACATTAAACATAGGTGTGTGCGGGGATGCCAACCACATTTCACTCCAACATACCATTGGGATGAAATTACAGATATACTGGAATTTTTTGAATAGACATCATGTGCTGCTGTTTGTCAAAACATTTTTTGCATACGTGATATATAAGAACTCTGTGGTCTGAGAATTTTTGTTCTAATAAGCTTAACAGATTGAAATGTCTTATGAGTGATATTTATATGATTTTGAGATGTTACTTCAGAAGAAACTGATTGTGTATTATTATCTTACATATAATACAGTCCAAATTGTACTAAATTCATCCCTCCCCCCTTCTTCCCTCCCTCATTCTTTGGTATTTCGACTGTTTCAAGGACTTTTCTTGTGCTTTACGTGTCTAGCATGCGTATATTCTTAAAATCCATAACCTGATTAGATTGTTCTTACTGCTCTGCTATTGCTCATCTTAACTTCTGTCCTAAACATATAGTGTTCTTGCTCTTTAACACTTTCTTTTACTGTCCTTCCAGTTCCATCAAAATGTACTGTGCCACAACCACACATATCTTCAAATATTCCCGCATTGTGGTAGTGGTGAGGCACATCTGTTGTGGGTCAGAAGAAGTCTTTTATCTTGTGTTGACTAAAAAATGAAGTCATTAAACCATTCTTCTGGAGGATCTGTATATGAATTCAGTTACTCTAGACAAAAACAGTAATTTTATAGAATGTGCAGGAGGTTACTCGTTCTTCTTATTTGTATTATTATTTCTTTCTTTTCTCAGATGTTATGTCTGGTCAAAAATGGAAAGTGACGCAGACCTTGATCAAGCGTGACTTCCTTTTAACTGTGCGGTATATGTTAAATTGCATTTAGGAACTTTCGGGTAATTGAACATGTATCAATAATTACGGATTTCTGTAGTTGTATATATAAGTTTCGATGTAGCTGTATTGCATTGATGTACTGGTGGATATTGTGTGGTATGACTCCTGTAGTTGATAGTATAATTGGTATAATGTCAACTTTATCCTGATGCCGCATGTCCTGGACTTCCTCAGCCAGTTGGATGTATTTTTCAATTTTTTCTCCTGTTTTCTTTCGTATATTTGTTGTATTGGGTATGGATATTTCGATTAGTTGTGTTAATTTCTTCTTTTTATTGGTGAGTATGATGTCAGGTTTGTTATGTGGTGTTGTTTTATCTGTTATAATGGTTCTGTTCCAGTATAATTTGTATTCATCATTCTCCAGTACATTTTGTGGTGCATACTTGTATGTGGGAACATGTTGTTTTGTAAGTTTATGTTGTAAGGCAAGCTGTTGATGTATTATTTTTGCTACATTGTCATGTCTTCTGGGGTATTCTGTATTTGCTAGTATTGTACATCCGCTTGTGATGTGATCTACTGTTTCTATTTGTTGTTTGCAAAGTCTGCATTTATCTGTTGTGGTATTGGGATCTTTAATAATATGCTTGCTGTAATATCTGGTGTTTATTGTTTGATCCTGTATTGCAATCATGAATCCTTCCGTCTCACTGTATATATTGCCTTTTCTTAGCCATGTGTTGGATGCATCTTGATCTATGTGTGGCTGTGTTAGATGATACGGGTGCTTGCCATGTAGTGTTTTCTTTTTCCAATTTACTTTCTTCGTATCTGTTGATGTTATGTGATCTAAAGGGCTGTAGAAGTGGTTATGAAAATGCAGTGGTGCAGCCGATGAATTTATGTGAGTGATTGCTTTGTTTATTTTGCTACTTTCTGCTCGTTCTAGAAAGAATTTTCTTAAATTGTCTACCTGTCCATAATGTAGGTTTTTTATATCGATAAATCCCCTTCCTCCTTCCTTCCTGCTTAATGTGAATCTTTCTGTTGCTGAATGTATGTGATGTATTCTATATTTGGGCATTGTGATCGTGTATGTGTATTGAGTGCTTCTAGGTCTGTGTTACTCCATTTCACTACTCCAAATGAGTAGGTCAATATTGGTATAGCATAAGTATTTATAGCTTTTGTCTTGTTTCTTGCTGTCAATTCTGTTTTCAGTATTTTTGTTAGTCTTTGTCTATGTTTTTCTTTTAGTTCTTCTTTAATATTTGTATTATCTGTTCCTATTTTTTGTCTGTATCCTAGATATTTATAGGCATCTGTTTTTTCCATCCCTTCTATGCAGTTGCTGTGGTTATCCAATATGTAATCTTCTTGTTTAGTGTGTTTTCCCTTGACTATGCTATTTTTCTTACATTTGTCCATTCCAAAAGCCATATTTATATCATTGCTGAATACTTCTGTTATCTTTAGTAATTGGTTGAGTTGTTGATTTGTTGCTGCCAGTAGTTTTAGATCATCCATGTATAGCAAATGTGTGATTTTGTGTGGGTATGTTCCAGTAATATTGTATCCATAATTTGTATTATTTAGCATGTTGGATAGTGGGTTCAGAGCAAGGCAGAACCAGAAAGGACTTAATGAGCCTCCTTGGTATATTCCACGCTTAATCTGTATTGGCTGTGATGTGATATTATTTGAATTTGTTTGGATATTAAGTGTGGTTTTCCAATTTTTCATTACTATGTTTAGGAACTGTATCAATTTAGGATCTGCTTTGTATATTTTCAATATTTGTAGTAACCATGAGTGGGGTACACTATCAAAAGCTTTTTGGTAATCAATGTATGCGTAATGTAGTGACCTTTGTTTAGTTTTAGCTTGATATGTCACCTCTGCATCTATTATCAGTTGCTCTTTACATCCTCGTGCTCCTGCAACAGCCTTTTTGTTCTTCATTTATAATTTTGTTCTGTGTTGTATGAGTCATTAATTTCTGTGTAATGACTGTAGTTAATATTTTGTATATTGTTGGTAGGCATGTTATGGGGCGATATTGTTCTGTGTTGTATGAGTCATTAATTTCTGTGTAATGACTGTAGTTAATATTTTGTATATTGTTGGTAGGCATGTTATGGGGCGATATTTAGCTGGGTTTGCTGTGTCTGCTTGATCTTTAGGTTTCAGATAAGTTATTCCATGTGTAAGTGCATCAGGGAATGTGTATGGGTCTGAAATGTAACTGTTAAATAATTTATACCTAAAAACAAAGATGATGTGACTTACCAAATGAAAGTGCTGGCAGGTCGACAGACACACAAACGAACACAAACATACACACAAAATTCAAGCTTTCGCAACAAACTGTTGCCTCATCAGGAAAGAGGGAAGGAGAGGGAAAGACGAAAGGATGTGGGTTTTAAGGGAGAGGGTAAGGAGTCATTCCACTCCCGGGAGCGGAAAGACTTACCTTAGGGGGAAAAAAGGATGGGTATACACTCGCACACACACACATATCCATCCACACATATACAGACACAAGCAGACATATTTAATGGTCTTTAAATATGTCTGCTTGTGTCTGTATATGTGTGGATGGATATGTGTGTGTGTGCGAGTGTATACCCGTCCTTTTTTCCCCCTAAGGTAAGTCTTTCCGCTCCCGGGACTGGAATGACTCCTTACCCTCTCCCTTAAAACCCACATCCTTTCGTCTTTCCCTCTCCTTCCCTCTTTCCTGATGAGTCAACAGTTTGTTGCGAAAGCTTGAATTTTGTGTGTATGTTTGTGTTCGTTTGTGTGTCTGTCGACCTGCCAGCACTTTCATTTGGTAAGTCACATCATCTTTGTTTTTAGGTATATTTTTCCTTCGTGGAATGTTTCCTTCTATTATAACCATATTGTTAAATAATTTAGTTAGATGTGAATGTGTTGAGGTGAACTTCTTTAGCCAGAAATTTGCTATTTTATCTTTTCCAGGGGCTTTCCAATTGTGAGTAGAATTAATTGCTTGGGTGACTTCTTATTGCAAAATTATCACTTCAGGCATTTGTGGTATCATCTTGTATGTGTCTGTTTCTGCTTGTATCCACCGTGCATGCCTGTTATGTTGTACCGGGTTTGACCATATGTTGCCCCAGGAGTGTTCCATGTCTGTTATGCTTGGTGGATTGTCTATTTTAATGTGTGTGTTATCTATTGTCTGGTAAAATTTCTTTTGGTTTGTGTTGAATGTTTGGTTTTGTTTCCTTCTATTTTCACTTTTTTTGTATCTTCTAAGTCGTTTGGCCAATACTTGTAATTTCTGCTTCTTTTCATCTAATTGCTCTATTTCTTCTTGTTGTGATATTTTACCTAACCTTTTTCGTTCTTTATTTTTTTTTTTTTTTTTTTTTCTGACATTTCATTTCTTATAAATTGTGTTAACTGTCCAATGTCTTTTCTCAGTTTTTCTATTCTGGTCTGTAGCCTGTGTTGCCGTGCTGGTTTTGTGGGTTTCTTCTGTGTGTTGGTTGGTTCTGATCTCTACCTAGTGTGTATATTTAGTGTAGTGAGTGCTCCTATATAAACCAGTAGTTGTAACTCTTCCATAGTTGTGTTTTCATTTATTTTGTTGTGTATGATTGTGTTGATAGTTTTTATTGTTGTTTCGACTTGTGGGTTATTTGGCGGTCTATGCAAGAATGGTCTAATGTCTGTATTTGTGTCTTTGTATTCTATATATGTCAGCTGAAATTTATTATTATTATTATTATTATTATTATTATTATTATTATTATTATTATTACCACTTCATTAGAAGGCCCTATTTATGGAGAGGTTATCATGGCCACTGGCCATCACTCTTTCCCTAAGGATATCTAGCTTTGATCGCAAGCTCTGTCACTGGTTCAGAATTCCTGGAAAATCAGTGTTCAGAGCAGTTTGCGTCTGGGCTGGGTAGTGGTGTGATACAGCATCTAGATATTTGTTGGTGTTGGTAAGTTTTCTATAAAATCTGTGGGCTAGAGTATTGTCAGGCCTTCTGTTGGCCACCACATCTCAAAACAGGGGGCCTATCTCACTCTTCATCTCCATGGTGAATCTGATAGTTGGATAATTGTTGTTCAAAAAATTGTAGCATTTTTCTAGCTCTTTCCTGCCACATGGTTATACAAGAAACATGTCATCCACATAGCAGACCCGGCAAGATGGTTTTAGTTCCACATTTCTTCAAAATCCTCCAAAAAAATGTCAGCTTTACAGCCGACAGAGCTGAGCCCATAGCTAAAACTCCCCCGTATATTGAAAATAACTCAACTGCAAGCATAACTCAATCAGGTCAAAAATTTCTGGAGCAGATTTATCCCCAATGATGTTCATGGTACCTGTTACTAGGGTGCTAGTAAATAGAGATTTGACCTTGGAGCTCACCATTATGCCAGTTGTTGGTACTTATACTCTAAGTAAATTTCCAAAAAGGTTTTGAATCCTTCAGAAAGGAGTTCATTTTTTCAAGAACATGTTTTATTTTCTAAAAAAAAACCTAAAAAAATAAGTTGAAGAATTAATCCCATTCAGTATAGGTCTCAGTGAACATCATTCTTTATGAAACTTCGGTAGACAACCTGGCTTCAGACTCTGTGTGTGGATGTTTCTTTCCATGACAACAAGTAACCTGTAGCTGCCATCTCTACTGAAATCGCATGCATTCTTTGATATTTCAGCTGTTTCACAGGATTTCTTTCTATAAGTATAACTTTCTCTGGTTGGCATTGAGTTATTTCTGAAAATCAGAAACCTGGTCATGTTTTTGGTGCTCCATTACTGCTGATTAATTTTTGTCCCAAATGTGTGGTGTTTAAGTTCCCAATGCACCATTTTACTTTTCTTCTTGTTTTGCCAATATATAGTTTGCCACAACCACATGTCACTTCATACACTCCCACAGTGTGGAGACAGTCAGACACATGCATCATAGATTGGAATACATGTAACATGGTCAAATTATGCTTGCGATTGAGTTATTTTAAATATAAGGGTCAATTTTATTAACAGTGTGATGGGTTACAATGAGCTCACTTTTCTCACCTGTAGCAGCTGAATTTGTTATGAAGCACTAGCTGAGAACCCATTGTTGCCTGGGTTTATATTTATTCCCTGTCCTCCCTTTGCCTGTCCATTTCCTCCTTTTTCCTTTCTCTGTCCATCTGCTCTTTCCCCCTGTCTTTATGTCTACTGCTTCCTCCCCCCTCTCTCTGTCCATTGTCCATCCCCCCCCCCACTCTCCCTCCCTCCCCCCCCCCTCTCTCTCTCTCTCTCTCTCTCTCTCTCTCTCTGTGTGTGTGTGTGTGTGTGTGTGTGTGTGTGTGTCTCAGTAGGTTGCTGATTCTTATCACACAGTATTTCTTTCCAAATGGTAAGTAATATGTGTACCAATTTAGTTTTAAATTAATCCAGGATTTTAAGAGAAGCTTTTCGCTTGCAGTTATGCCTGTATATGCACATGTCACATATGTTTCATCATATTTCACACATATTTGTACACGTATTTCAATTGTATCTTTACCGAAATTTGCACTGCAGTTTTGTCTTCATGCGGCTCAGTGTTAATGACATCATATCTTCTGAATTATGTGTTGTACAATGATATAATTTTGTGAGTACATTCAGTGGTATATGTGGCTACTGTCTGCGAAATGTGTGCAAATAGAGTTAGAAGTAAAGAAGGAATAAATTAAAAGGTCTAGCCTGATGTGGCAGTTTTACTGCATGACAGTGAAAGTATTGTAAGTGGTAAACTCTTTTCATTTCATCATCGTTTTGAGGCAGGTGTCAGCAAGGAAAAATCTCATAAAGATTTGAAATTATGTGTAAAGTTGGCTGCCAGTCACTAAGTGCTCTCACTCTCAAATACTGGATGAAGATAGCCCTGGTATTTGTGCACTGTGAGCTGCACTACTTTTTCACCCCATCCCTCTGAGAGGTAGATGGTTCTTACACCTACAGTGATTCTTTCCGAACAGTATGTATGTATGTACCAAGTTTGGTTGAAATTGATCCAGTGGTTTAGGAGGAGATGGCATATGGGAGGCAGTCTAAAAGTTTCTAAGCTTCTAGTCTGAGATAGTTACCGTAATATCTCGCACAAACGACATCACCTACTTTTATAGTGACCCTTTGTGGGTAAGCAAGTCAAATTTTGCGGCTCCAGCTTTGTTGATTTTGCCGCTAGAATGCATCATATACCATAGTGTAAGGAAAATGACAAATAACGAGAGAATCAAGAACAGTGATGTGATTGAATATCTTCATTTGAAGGGAATGACGCCCAAGGAAATTGTGGAGAACATGCGAAATACATTTAAGGACAGTGCTCCATCTTGTCTAACAGTGAAAAACTGGGTGTCCAACTTCTAACGCAGAAGAGCGAGTGTGGAAAGTGTGCCAAGGAGCAGAAGAAGGCCTGTCACTGTTGCCACTGATGAAACAGTGACTCCAATTCATGGTATGATTTTGCAGGATCATCAAATAACATTGCAGCAAATTGAAACAACATTTGGAATTTCCCATGGGCATGCTCATGATATTGTTGTGAATATTTTGGGCATATGGAAAGTTTCATCTCGGTGGCTCCCAAAAGATTTGACTGCAGATCAGAGACGGGACCATGCGCAGTGTTGTGAAGAAATCGTCTGCCAATTTGAAGTGGCTGAAGGTGGCATTCTTGCAAGGTACGTGACCATGCATGAAATGTGGGTTCACCACTGGATCCTGAAACAAAACAACAGTCACAACAATGGAAACATCCTTCATCCCCTACCCCAAAAAAATTCCGGGTGTAAAAATCAACGGTAAGGTGATGGCATCAGTCTTCTGGGATGCATACGGGTAATTATGGTGGATTACTTGCAAAAGGGTGTAACTATCAATGCATTATACTATTGCATCTTCCTGCGCCGTTTGAGAGAAGAGATAAAGAAAAAAAAGGCGCGGAAAATTGGCGCACAGAATTCTTTTGCATCAGGACAACGCACCAGCACACAAAGCCCTTGTAACACTGGAAACTCTGCATGACTGCGGGTTCAGATTGTTACGTCATCCACCATATTCTCCATATTTGGCTCCATCAGGCTTTTTTCTTGTTCCAAACTTAAAAAAAGATGTCAAATGATGACGATTTGACAATGATGCTGCAATGATTGATGCTGTGAATGGTTAGTTGGGCTTGATATCAAAGACCTTTTATTTGAATGGTTTGCAGAAGTTATCTGAGGATGCTTGCAAGTGTATTAGTGTACACGGTTATTATATTGAACAATAAATTGATATTATGAAATATCTGCCATTCTATTCTTTATTTGTTAGGCTAGAAACTTTTCGACTCCCTATTGTATACTTTTATAATAGCATGCATTTCAAATGAAAAGCATTACATAATGCAGAACTGAAACCACCTTGCTGGCTCCAATATGTGGGTGCCACGTTTCTTGTATAGTCACCAAACAAAGAAGAGCTACATAAATTCTACAATTTCTTGAACAATGCTAATCTGAAAATCAGCTTCACTGTGGAGACAGAGAATGAGATAGGTCTCCTTTTTTTAGATATGTTAATCTACAGAAGACATAATAATACTCTAAGGCACAGTTTCTATAGGAAATCTACCAACACAGACTAGTATCTAGACATTGCTTCACGCCACTACCCAACCCAGAAGCTAGCTGCTCTGAACACACCATCTTCGTGTGCATTCCTCACCAGTGACTGTAAGAGTTTGTGATCAGAGCTAGATTTCCTTAGGGAAACATTGACAACCGATGGCTATGATGACCTCTCCATAAAGAGGAAAATGAATTGAAGTGGTGGTAATAATAGTAGTAGTAGTAGTAGTAGTAGTAGTAGTAATGTAAACAAGAAGAATGAGGAACCTCCTGCACATTCTGCAAGGTTACTGTTTGTGTCTACAGCAATCGAACGCAGAGACAGAGTCCTTCAGAAGAATGGCTTAAGGAAAAAATTTTTCAATCAACACAACACATAATAAGAAAATTTGGTTTTGCCTTGAGCAAACATATTTTTTCTTGTTTTAGTACACATACATGTTTCAGAGAAGTTTCTTCATGTTCAGTGGATTTTATTTATTATCTGTTGAACAATCTACAAAGAATTTATGCATTATGATATTTACAAATTTTTGAGATTATATTGTTTACATTACCATAAGTATAGCTAGAAATATCAACATGAAGAATAAGTATATACCTTATTATTACATTTTGGTGTTCACAAGTCTGATTGGTATTTGCAGCACAGGTATAATTTTAATTTTGCCTTCCAGTATGTCCTCTGCAGCTGAAAAGCATATATCAATGTTTTCCTGTAATTTCTCAAGTCTTAGGCCTAATCTGATACTATTGAATTTTATATGTGTGTGTGTGTGTGTGTGTGTGTGTGTGTGTGTGTGTGCGCGCGCGCGCGCGCGCTAGTGTATACCTGTCCTTTTTTTCCCCCTAAGGTAAGTCTTTCCACTCCCGGGATTGGAATGACTCCTCACCCTCTCCCTTAAAACCCACATCCTTTCGTCTTTCCCTCTCCTTCCCTCTTTCCTGACGAGGCAACCGTTGGTTGCAAAAGCTAGAATTTTGTGTGTATGGTTGTGTTTGTTTGTGTGTCTATCGACCTGCCAGCGCTTTTGTTTGGTAAGTCTCATCATCTTTCTTTTTAGATATATTTTTCCCACGTATAATAGAAGGAAACATTCCAAAAATATACCTAAAAACAAAGATGATGTGACTTACCAAATGAAAGTGCTGGCAGGTCGACAGACACACAAACGAACACAAACATACACACAAAATTCAAGCTTTCGCAACAAACTGTTGCCTCATCAGGAAAGAGGGAAGGAGAGGGAAAGACGAAAGGATGTGGGTTTTAAGGGAGAGGGTAAGGAGTCATTCCAGTCCCGGGAGCGGAAAGACTTACCTTAGGGGGAAAAAAGGACGGGTATACACTCGCACACACACACATATCCATCCACACATATACAGACACAAGCAGACATATTTAAAGACAAAGAGTTTGGGCAGAGATGTCAGTCGAGGCAGAAGTGCAGAGGCAAAGATGTTGTTGAATGACAGGTGAGGTATGAGTGGCGGCAACTTGAAATTAGCGGAGATTGAGGCCTGGTGGATAACGGGAAGAGAGGATATATTGAAGAGCAAGTTCCCATCTCCGGAGTTCGGATAGGTTGGTGTTAGTGGGAAGTATCCAGATAACCCGGACGGTGTAACACTGTGCCAAGATGTGCTGGCCGTGCACCAGGGCATGTTTAGCCACAGGGTGATCCTCATTACCAACAAACACTGTCTGCCTGTGTCCATTCATGCGAATCGACAGTTTGTTGCTGGTCATTCCCACATAGAATGCTTCACAGTGTAGGTAGGTCAGTTGGTAGATAACGTGGGTGCTTTCACACGTGGCTCTGCCTTTGATCGTGTACACCTTCCGGGTTACAGGACTGGAATAGATGGTGGTGGGAGGGTGCATGGGACAGGTTTTACACCGGAGGCGGTTACAAGGGTAGGAGCCAGAGGGTGGGGAAGGTGGTTTGGGGATTTCATAGGGATGAACTAAGAGGTTACGAAGGTTAGGTGGACGGCGGAAAGACACTCTTGGTGGAGTGTGGAGGATTTCATGAAGGATGGATCTCATTTCAGGGCAGGATTTGAGGAAGTCGTATCCCTGCTGGAGAGCCACATTCAGAATCTGATCAAGTCCCGGAAAGTATCCTGTCACAAGTGGGGCACTTTTGTGGTTCTTCTGTGGGAGTTTCTGGGTTTGAGAGGATGAGGAAGTGGCTCTGGTTATTTGCTTCTGTACCAGATCGGGAGGGTAGTTGCGGGATGCGAAAGCTGTTGTCAGGTTGTTGGTGTACTGCTTCAGGGATTCCGGACTGGAGCAGATTCTTTTGCCACGAAGACCTAGGCTGTAGGGAAGGGACCATTTGATGTGGAATGGGTGGCAGCTGTCGTAATGGAGGTACTGTTGCTTGTTGGTGGGTTTGATGTGGACGGACGTGTGAAGCTGGCCATTGGACAGGTGGAGGCAACATCAAGGAAAGTGGCATGGGATTTGGAGTAGGACCAGGTGAATCTGATGGAACCAAAGGAGTTGAGGTTGGAGAGGAAATTCTGGAGTTCTTCTTCACTGTGAGTCCAGATCATGAAGATGTCATCACTAAATCTGTACCAAACTTTGGGTTGGCAGGCCTGGGTAACCAAGAAGGCTTCCTCTAAGCGACCCATGAATAGGTTGGCGTACGAAGGGGCCATCCTGGTACCCATGGCTGTTCCCTTTAATTGTTGGTATGTCTGGTCTTCAAAAGTGAAGAAGTTGTGGGTCAGAATGAAGCTGGCTAAGGTAATGAGGAAAGAGGTTTTAGGTAGGGTGGCAGGTGATCGGCGTGAAAGGAAGTGCTCCATCGCAGCGAGGCCCTGGACGTGCGGGATATTTGTGTATAAGGAAGTGGCATCAATGGTTACAAGGATGGTTTCTGGGGGTAACGGATTGGGTAAGGATTCCAGGCGTTCGAGAAAGTGGTCGGTGTCTTTGATGAAGGATGGGAGACTGCATGTAATGGGTTGAAGGTGTTGATCTACGTAGGCAGAGATACGTTCCGTGGGGGCTTGGTAACCAGCTACAATGGGGCGGCCGGGATGATTGGGTTTGTGAATTTTAGGAAGAAGGTAGAAGGTAGGGGTGCGGGGTGTCGGTGGGGTCAGGAGGTTGATGGAGTCAGGTGAAAGGTTTTGTAGGGGGCCTAACGTTCTGAGGATTCCTTGAAGCTCTGCCTGGACATCAGGAATGGGATTACCTTGGCAAACTTTGTATGTGGTGTTGTCTGAAAGCTGACGCAGTCCCTCAGCAACATACTCCCGACGATCAAGTACCACGGTCGTGGAACCCTTGTCCACCGGAAGAATGACGATGGACCAGTCAGCCTTCAGATCACGGATAGCCTGGGCTTCAGCAGTGGTGATGTTGGGAGTAGGATTAATTTTTTCCCCCTAATTTTTTTCCCCCTAAGGTAAGTCTTTCCACTCCCGGGACTGGAATGACTCCTTACCCTCTCCCTTAAAACCCACTTCCATTCGTCTTTCCCTCTCCTTCCCTCTTTCCTGATGAGGCAACAGTTTGTTGCGAAAGCTTGAATTTTGTGTGTATGTTAGTGTTCGTTTGTGTGTCTGTCGACCTGCCAGCACTTTCATTTGGTAAGTCACATCATCTTTGTTTTTTTATATATATATATAGCAAAGATGATTTGACTTACCAAACAAAAGCGCTGGCACGTCGATACACACACAAACATACACACAAAATTCTAGCTTTCACAACCAACGGTTGCCTCATCAGGAAAGAGGGAAGGAGAGGGAAAGACGAAAGGATTTGGGTTTTAGGGGAGAGGGTAAGGAGTCATTCCAATCCCGGGAGCGGAAAGACTTACCTTAGTAGGAAAAAAGGAATGATTATACTACAATTGATGTATCTTACCACAACCAAATTGCAGGAGTATATGAGGTGACATGTTGTTGTGCCA
This sequence comes from Schistocerca cancellata, assembly GCF_023864275.1. NCBI lineage: Eukaryota > Metazoa > Arthropoda > Insecta > Orthoptera > Acrididae > Schistocerca > Schistocerca cancellata. Next base: position 256,666,573 of record NC_064626.1, read on the forward strand.
AAGTATGAGGGCTATCCACAAAGTACATTACGTTTTGGAATTAAAAATAAATAAAGTATTGGAAATTTTTTTTATTATATACAGATGAAAGCCACACTTAAATGCTACTTTTCTACATAGTTGCCATTTAAATTAAGGCACTTATCGTAGCGATGGATGAGCTTGGAAATTTCTTTGTCGTAAAATTTGGCCACCTGCGCCTTCAACCATGTGGTTACCTCTTCTTGAAGCTGTGCGTCGTCATCAAAACGCTGCATAGCCAACCACTTCTTCATTGCTGGGAATAAGTGGAATTCGCTCGGTGCTAGGTCGGGACTGTACGGCGGATGAGGAAACAACTCCCACTTAAAAGATTCAAGAACTTCACGAGTGGCATTTGCCGTGTGGGCCCGAGCGTTGTCATGAATCAGCAAGATCTTTGAGCCCAACTTTCCCCTGCACTTGTTTTGTATTGCTCTTCTGAGGTTGTGCAGAGTTTGGCAATACCTTAGAGAGTTTATTGTATTGCCTTTTTCCAGGAAATCCACAAAAGTCACACCTTTTCTGTCCCAAAAGACAGTCATTACGCGGTTGAAGGCGCAGGCGGCCGAATTTTACAACGAAGGAATTTCCAAGCTGGCCCATCGCTACGATAAGTGCCTTAATTTAAATGGCAACTATGTAGAAAAGTAGTATTTAAGTGTGGCTTTCATCTGTACATAATAAAAAAATTCCAATACTTTATTCATTTTTAATTCCAAAACATAATGTACTTTGTGGATAGCCCTTGTACATATTGGCCAAAAGAAAGGGTTAAAGAGTATTAAGACAAAAGGTAAAATCAGTGATAGAATAGCACCAAGCAGAATGTGACCAGATTATGGATTTTAAGAATATACACATGCTTCTCAGGGAAAGTAATATTTATAAAAGGAAAGTCTGTAAAGCAGTTGAAATGTCGTATCGTGTATAATTTCAATGGAGATGAAAACTACAGGCTTCTGTCTTCTTGCCTACCTGTTATCACAGAATCAAATACCCGGTCATGACAAACAAGGAACCTTATCAGGAAACAACCAAGGTGGTATAACAACAACAACAATAATAATATTCTGAATTCCTCTCTATGTCAGTATCTGGCTCCAGCATTTACTCAATGATGATGGTGCACCAATAGCAACTGAACAATTTTTACCCAGTTACTCCACTCTCCAAAAGAGTGCTCAAAAACAGCCATTTATACAAGGGATGTTCAATAAGTAATGTAACACTTTTTCTGAATGCAAGTTGGTTTTATTTAGATATTTCAATACATCATATTATTCCCCACTACTTTAGCTACAAAACTCAAGTTTTCAATGTAATCTTAGTTCATTGCCACCTTACTGGGAGGGCCTGTATGCCTAAGCATGATACCACTTTACTGGACGACATTAGCACCAATGTTGTGCTGCATCAATAACCTCCCTATCATCCATGTGCTGCTCCCATAGAGTGCATCCTTCATTGGGCCAAGCAGATAGAAGTTGGAAGGTACGAGATCGGGCTGTAGAGTGGATCAGGAACATAATTCCAAAGAAGTTTCATGAGCTCTTCTTGTGTCATTCACTTGTGTGAATCCTTACACTGTCATGGAGAAGGATATTTCATTTGCATTTTTGTGGCAACGAACAAGATGCAGACGTTTCTTCAGTTTCGTGAGCATAGCACAATACACTTCAGAGGTGATTGTTGCATCATGAGGGAGGACATCAAACATAATAACACCGTTAGAGTCCAAGAAGAGTCACTATGACTTTACCAACTGAAAGTGCAGCTTTGAAATATTTCTTCGCCGGCTGGGGTGGCCAAGCTGTTCTAAGCGCTACAGTCTGGAACCGCACGACCGCTACAGTCGCAGGTTCGAATCCTGCCTCGGGCATGGATGTGTGTGATGTCCTTAGGTTAGTTAGGTTTAAGTAGTTCTAAGTTGTAGGGGACTGATGACCTAAGAAGTTAAGTCCCATAGTGCTCAGAGCAATTTGAATCATTTTTTTAAAATATTTCTTCGGAGGAGAGGTGGTGTGACGCTACAGCATGGATTGCCATTTTGTTTCTGGTTCAAAGTGATGAACTCATGTTTCATTGCCTGTGATGATGTTTGACAAAAAAGTATCACAATCAGCCTCATAATATTCAAGCAATTCTGCACAGATGGTTCATTGCTCTTTATGGACTTCTGTGAGGCAATGAGGAAACCAGCAGGCACACACCTTTGAGTATATGACTGGGGGTGAATGTGTCAGCACTACCAACAGAGATGTACATTTAAGCATCAAGACGTTTGACTGTGACCCATCAATTATCTCAAATGAGAGTGTCTACACATTTCAGCATTGCAGGACACAGTTGTGGGTGGCTTGCTGGCATGCAGGATATCGAACAGGTATGTGTGAAGTTGTTGTGATAATGACATATGCATTGCCCAACAACTCACCCTGCTTTTGTCCACTGCTAGGTCTATGTAGATATTCTGTAAGCATCCATGAATAAACTCTGTTACAGATGCCATTTTGATGGCCATATATAGCACCGACACCTGTTGGAGCTTCATAAAACTAGAGAGGCTGAAGCAGAAATATGCCATGATGTCCTTAACATCTGAGGTCATCAGTCCCCTAGAACTTAGAACTCCTTAAACCTAACTAACCTAAGGAATATCACACACATCCATGCCCAAGGCAGGATTTGAACCTGCGACTGTAGCGGTCGCGCAGTTCCAGACTGAAGCACCTAGAACCGCTCGGCCACAATGACCGGCGGTCATACAACAAATTCTGCATTTTTTTCTACTGAACATGAAACTGTCTCTTGACAGTGTTCAGATATCCAGAAACACTGTTGAATGCTGAACAAGATCCCAGTGGAGGAATTGAATCACCAAGCAGTGAAGTAGACTGAGGAAGGACGTGAGATGGGCTAACAACACAGATGCTTTCATAATCAATTACAGCAGCCACGAGAGCCTACAGGCTTACACCTGTAATGCAAATCCTAATCACAGTGTAGGTGTAGCGAAATGTGGATGTTTCTCTTGCACACACTTATTATTATAGTGCCCATAGTTAAGGAATTGGGGTTTAACAGAAAACAAGTTAAAATGGAGTTAATACATAGCTAAACTAATTGCGAGTGAACGTCATTTAAGTAAAAACACGGGAGAACTGCCGGATATCAGTAATGTCCTGCCATGATATTTCAGCGCAGAGTCTTCTGGCCATCTTCAGATGAGTGCCACTGTAGTAGTACTGGTGAGTACGCACTGAGCTCCGCTATTTAAAGCCGTATTGAGGTGACATTGCACATGCGCTGCTCAGCATGCGCGTTCATAACGGCTCCGTGCACTGTGCCTCGGGCCCTCCACTGTGGAAGCCTGGCGTATCAGTATCAGGTCGATTTCCATCTTCATGAAGATAACTACGTTGACTACGAAGTTTCTCTATAACAGGATTCCAAGCAGAGTTTAGCTGATAACCGTTATCTCGATTGATGAGAGTCTCATTGTCATACAATCTTATTTCCACAGATTCATTGATAATCAAGCTCCAAAAGTTTGATGTATGCGCCAAAATTTTTGTGTCGTTGTAATTCATGGAATGGTCTGTGGAAATACAATGTTCGGCGATTGCGGACTTGGTGGGTTGGAGAAGGCTAGTATGCTGTTGGTGTTCCACAGTTCGTGTTGTTTGCCCTATATATGATTTGCCGCATTCACACAGAATTTTGTAAACACCTGGTTTACGCAGGCCCAGGTCGTCTTTAACGGATCCCACCAGTGATGAAATTTTGGAAGGAGGGCAAAAGATGACTCTCACTTGATACTTTCTCAATACTCTGCCTATCTGTGAAGAAATATTCCCAATAAATGGTAGATACACAGTCGACCTGAAGGCCTCTAAACATAAAATAATGTAGAATAAGTTGTAGCCAATCAGATGGACAGCTTCAGGAAAAGGAACTGCCGTAGTCAGTTGAGTGAGGAGGTTCGGTGCATGGGAAAATGCGGCCGGAGACGGGCAGAGGGACAGTGCTGGTGGAGCCGCGAAAGTGGACAGTCAGTGTTTAGGTAGCTAGGAAGTGAAATGACTTCGAAAATTTCATGTTGTGTGGTATCGCAGGACTTAGTCTCTGAGCAGTGAGCAGCCGCACGCCTGGTGTGAACCCTAACTTTTCGCGTAGTTAACGAGGTGGAGTATTGGACTTGTAATTCGCGATGAGATTGTGAGTGATTGAACTGTGTCAAATGGATATGAGCTCGAGTGTAATAGTAATCCTAAATAAGAGCACTTCTGCTATTAGTTTGCTTTCTGAATAAACATTATTCTAACCAAATCACAAGTGTGTGGCCTACGTCATTTATAGGTCGTTAATATAGCTCCCGATATTCTTATTACTGTTGTTATATGTTATATTAACTTCGTATGTTTATACAACTTTGCAAACTTGCCATCAGCCAGACAATTTAACCAAAAGGTCAAAACTGTCTAATTTAGGGTGTGTAATGCAGCACTTGCAGTTCAACCCCTAAACGAGTTTGAGCCAAGACATTTTGACGAAGAGGAACTGTATGTGAGCCTGAACATCTTTGGAATGTTAGCTCACATAATCAATAAGCTCAGTTCAACAGGTTTTGCTTTTTAAAGTGTTTATCATTGTGGTGCCTAAAATTAGGGTGTTGGTTTATTTTGCAAATTTCACTTACTGTTGTCTTGCCCACCTGGTTAGCCGTGTGGTCTAACGCGCGGCTTTCTGGATTAGGAAGGAGCGCCTGGTCCCCAGCATAAATCCACCCAGCAGACTTGTGTTGGGGACCAGTTTGCCGGCCAGTCTGTGGATGGTTTTTAGGCGGTTTTCCATCTGCCTCGGCTAATGCGGGCTGGTTTCCTTTATTCCACCTCAGCTACACTATGTCGGCGATTGCTGCACAAACAAGTTCTCCATGTACACGTACACCACCATTATTCTACCACACAAACATAGGGGTTACACTTCTCTGGTGTGAAATGTTCCCTGGAGGAGGGGGGAGGGGTCCACCGGAGGCCAAACCACACAATAACCCTGAAAGAGTGATGTGATTCAGTGTGGGGCAGCAGAGGGGTGAAGTGAACTACAGTAGTCATTGTGGGATTGTGGACCACTGCGGCGACGACAGAGCATCTCCGTCATTTCTAGGCCCGCGGTTAACATACAAGAGAATACAATATAATATTGTTTTCTTAATGAATTGTCTTGGGTAGCAGTACACCTTTTAGTGAGAGAAGTATATATTCAGCAGCAAGAATATCCTGTAAAGTAAATAACCACTTATCTTGCTTTATATATTTATAAAAATTATTTTTTTAATCAAGGTACACTCCATCTTTCCCCTGACTCCTCTTACATATAGTATTCGAGCTCATGTCCAGAGAAGCATCAATCTCTGCTGGCTATGATAGACAATATCTGTTATTGCACCCTGTTCAAAATTATTTTTGGATTGACAACTCCAAAGGAAGTGGTGGGGATAAGACTTGCGTGGGAGGTACTGCACACATTTGTACAATATCAGGAGGCCTGAATCTGCAGCAACGGCTTATGGTTGTCAAACCTTCATCCACACCACTACAACCCTTGCCGCTTACATTATGCTTCAGTTTCAGACAGCTTGCTAGCCTTTGGGATCATTCATTGTGCTCTCAGATTTTGTTTGTTTTTAGGTCATACAGTTGTGATGTTTAAATTCTTTTACTTCTGTTGTTTGTTGTGTAATATTAGACAGTGTCAGAAGCAAGTTCATGAAATGCTTGTTAGTGCAAAATTTGAATGTGACTCTATTGGGTGAAATATTGCTGTACAAGGCTGTCGAGTGGCAAAATGCCTACTTCAACAAAGAAAGTTTAACAGTGACCGACTTCTCTCCATTACCAAGTTGATCAAAATAACTGCTACAGCATTGAATGCAAACAAAAGCAATGTTGTGAAAACCATCAACAAAATGTGTAGGGAAAAAAAAAGACAGGAAGATGGAAAATCAGGGGAAAACATTGTATGGGCGAGCAGATTACCAAGATAGATTCATTTCTCAAGCATGTGATACATTTGTATGTTTATGATTATAATTGCAGAAAGGAACATCTGGCACACAGAAAATCACCAAATTACAGGCCATCATTAAGAAAGGAGGTTTTGTTAAGGCATTACCACATTGCTGTTTACAAATATGCTCAACCAAGACTTTATTATGGAAATTTGTGTGACCTTAATCTGTGGATGAACAGAAAAGATATAGCTGGGTGACATGCTCATTTTTAAGACAAATTCATAGCATGACATCAGTTAAGATGCTTGGCTTGAAGAAATGTGGATAAATTGTGGCTGTTTTTTCAAGCAGGCCTGAACGGATGACAGTTAAAGAAATTATGGCAGTGCCTCCCAATAAGGATGGCTGATGTATCCTCTTGGATGCAGGTACCTCACAAGGTTTACTTCTGAACTGTCTTCAGCTTTTTTATTGAATAAAGACAAAAGATTATCATGAAGACATGGATCATGATTGATGTATTAAGTGGTTCTTAATCTTGGCAATACCAAATATATAAACACCATTAGTTTTGCTCTTGATAATCCCCATAGTGATTCTGCTTTAGTTGACAAGATGCCTACCATGACAAAGCAAAAGGATGAAATAATCGATTGGCTGCACTATCACAGCATTGAAATAAATGAGAATCTTAAAAAGGTGGCGCTTATGGGACTAATATCTCTCCATAAACCGTTGTTCTCAAGATATGAAACTGATGAACTGGCAAAACAAATGAGCATACTGCTATTAGGCTGCCACCTTTTCACTGCTGTTGCAAGCCATTAGAATTGATCTGGGCCCAATTTAAGTTCACATTCCTAGAAATAATATCAAAAAATTATTCTGTCTGCAGTCAAAGCACTCTCCAACAAAGGTGTTCGGAAAGTCACCTCTGAAGATTGGAAAATAGCTCACAATTGTATACAATACACTTTTTGGAAAAAAATCAATTGTATGATGCTATTTTAGGAAATTTTCAGAGGAAATTTTTCTTTCACCGCCACAAGAAAGATGTACATACCAATTCAGCTGAGTGTTTGGATTGCACAGTTTAAGTACTTGCATAGCAAAATTACATTTTTGTAATTTTTCACTGTTACTAAGAAGGCTGTTACCAACAATTGAATCCAAATAAGGTCACCCGAGGAGCTCAGTCATTACCACACAAAATAAACTTCTCTCATCATTTACATCATTATTGCTGCAATACTGAAGTAATGTATTTTGTTTCAGTAGTCTTCTTGCTGTCAAACCTTTAAGTTTCCTGACCCTGATTAACATGCACACATTTTTGTTGCTATGTTAGAAATAAGTAAAAACTTTGACAGATAGTATAACAAAAAAGTTAATTATGAACCTAGCGACCTGTGGAGCACTGCGCATCATATTCATCACACTTCATTCAAGTTAACAGCGTGGTTTGATAAGTCTGGTAAATAGCAAGAAAAAATGTTTGTTGCATAAACAACTCACCTTACTTCTCAACATAGCCTTCTTTGATGGATATACACTTGGTCCAGCAATCCTCCACCTTTTTCATTCCATTGGGGAAAATACTCATTGATTGACTTTCTCATTCGATGAAAATTTCCTCCCAGCAAGACAAAGTTTCAAGTTAGGGAACACAGGTAAGTCGCTTAAGGTTAAGTCTCATGAGTAGAATAGATGAAAAACAATTCAAAGCCCCATGCATGCATTTTTGCCACTGTTATTGCTGATGTATAAGGTTGGGCATTATGCTAGTGAAAGAGCACTTTTTGATGCCAGCCTTGGCCATTTTTCTGCCACCGCAAGTTTCCAACGCTCCAACAATGAAGTAGAATAGGTTCCAGTTATGATTCCGACTTTTTCTAAGTAATCTTTATGGATTATTACTTGGGAATCCCAAAAAACAGTTGTCATCACCTTATCAGCACACAAAATGGTCTTTGCATTCTTTGGCACACTTTCACCAGGCTTTGTCCATTGTTTCGAGTGCCATTTTGACTCTGGCGTATAACGATGGATCCGAGTTTCACAACAGTCACAAACTGGGACAAAAGCATAGCAGAGTGCAACTAAACATTGCCAGACATTGTGCTGAAATGTTGTGCTAGATGCACTTTTGATCAACTGTGAGCAATTGCGTCACCCACCTCGCACAGAGGTCCTTCATAGACAATTCTCTGTACAGTTCAGATGCCTACAGTCTCAGCAACCTCATCAACTCTATGGCAGTCTTGCATTACCGCATCATGGATTTTATCAATGGCTTCCTTTATGGTGATCTTAATTGGATGGCCAGTGCGAGTGCTTCATCTACAGCGCTTCTCCAACCACATTTAAATTTGTTAATCCAAAAGTAAATGGTCTTCAGTGATGGTGCAGAGTCTTCATGAACTTCATCCAATTCTGTTTTAATTTGTGCAGCAATCGAACCTATCAAATAAAAATGTTTAGTAAGAACATGACATTTGTTTTTCTCTACTTTCAAGTACAGTCGACACACTGACCAATTCAGGTGGCTGTCAACAATAAACTGTTTGATATACATTGTTGAAATTCTTTAAGCGATCCTTGGAATGGTCAAGCTTACGAAACATGAAGGCACACCAGAGATGTTCCATTATCAAACCACCCTCATACACAGCCCACTGCCACCAATGTAAATTCGGCATTGAATGGGATCTAGCAGAGGATGGATGTCTGAAGTTGTGAGAGATTGTTGTTTAATTAATTTGATATGCTGTATCTTAACTATTGCTAGCAATCCAACTTATTTTGATGTGCCATTGTTTAATATGACACCTGTTTGGCGTGCCTTCCTTTAATACAACACTTTCACTATCATTGACAGTGTCCCCATTTGATCCCCTCAGTACTTAATAAATCTCTCATCGTCAGCAACTATTTGACAACTGTCACATATTTACCACGTGAAAGAACCTGGTTAGTAAATTATAGTGACTTGAGTCCAAAGCTAACTGGCTGCTAATATAAGGCAGAGAATAGATGGTAGAATTTGGCTGGGATGTTACTTCCCTCTTTTCCTTCATTTCATTCTGCTCTCTTGCTTGAGAGAATAAAAGTAAATTACATTTCATTGTCTTTCATTATAGCCTTTTCACAGTAGTGTTATGATCTGAACTATAAAATGCTTTGTCTGAAATCAGTTGTAATATTTAATTTCTAGGCAAAATATACTCATAGGAAACACGAGAAACAGTGTCACATAAAATCTTGTATGTGAGGTGCTCTACAGATTGTTTATATTTGATAAAAGTCATTGTGCTGTATACCATGAGCAGCATTTTTATAAGTATTTAATTGCCAGACCAGTATTCAGGCATGTAGCCCATCATCAGTGGCATCTGATACAGAGGACAAACAAATAAGTGTATACATATTGATGTATGTAACATAACAGTGTATTGTATATATTACAATAGAAATATATTAAAAACCAAGATTCCATGACTTACCAGACGGGAAAGCGCTGGTAGATAGACACAATAAAAAAACACACAAACACACACACAAAATTTCAAGCTTTCGCAACCAAGGGTTGCTTCGTCAGGAAAAAGGGAAGGAGAGGGAAAGACTAAAGGATGTGGGTTTTAAGGGAGAGGGTAAGGAGTCATTCCAATCCCGGGAGCAGAAAGACTTACCTTAGGTGGAAAAAAGGACAGGTATACACTCGCACACACACACATATCCATCCACACATATACAGACACAAGTAGACATATTTAAAGGCAAAGAGTTTGGGCAGAGATGTCAGTCGAGACGGAAGTGCAGAGCAAAGGTGTTGTTGAATGACAGGTGAGGTATGAGTGGCGGCAGCTTGAAATTAGCGGAGATTGAGGCCTTGAGGGACTTTAGTCACGGAATCTCTGTTTTTAATATATTTTTCCCATGTGGAATGTTTCTATTTTATTTATATCATTAATTTGAACCCAATAATTACATTTGTTATTGTCACTGTTGCATTTCGAAATCTTTTCTGTCACCTTACTTTCTCTTTTTGTTTGTACAAGTAGTTTCACTTTGTATTCATCTTCCCTTTTTTCCGTAATCTACCATACATTTTATCCTGCCTACAACAAACTGTCCATTCGCATGAATGGACACAGGCAGTGTTTGTTGGTAATGAGGATCACCCTGTGGCTAAACATGCCTTGGTACACGGCCAGCACATCTTAGCACAGTGTTACACCATCCGGGTTATCTGGATACTTCCCACTAACACCAACCTATCCAAACTCCGGAGATGGGAACTTGCCCTTCAATATATCCTCTCTTCCCGTTATCCACCAGGCCTCAATCTCCGCTAATTTCAAGTTGCCGCCACTCATACCTCACCTGTCATTCAACAACATCTTTGCCTTTGCACTTCCGCCTCGACTGACATCTCTGCCCAAACTCTTTACCTTTAAATATGTCTGCTAGTGTCTGTATATGTGTGGATGGATGTGTGTGTGTGTGCGCGCGAGTGTATACCTGTCCTTTTTCCCCCTAAGGTAAGTCTTTCCGCTCCCGGGATTGGAATGACTCCTTACCCTCTCCCTTAAAACCCACATCCTTTAGTCTTTCCCTCTCCTTCGCTCTTTCCTGACGAAGCAAGCGTTGGTTGCGAAAGCTTGAAATTTTGTGTGTGTTTGTGTGTTTTTTTATTGTGTCTATCTACCAGCACTTTCCCATTTGGTAAGTCATGGAATCTTTGTTTTTAATATATTTTTCCCATGTGGAATGTTTGTTTCTATTTTATTTACAATAGAAATATATGGATAATTACATACTGCATATGTGTATACCAAATCATGTGTGTATGTAATATGAAATCTTTGTATAATTACTAAATTGATGTGAATCTCGAAAGTATAAAATGCTGTAGCTATTTAAAATTTCATTATAACCATATCCATGTGATCACAGTAGGGTTCATTATCTGTCTTACCTCTGTGGCACATAGGTTATCGTGCGTATATGTTACAGCTGTGAAATGCTAAGTGGCCACACTTCTTTGGCATGTTGGACACAGTTCTCGTGGGATGAAAACATGGACTGGTGCTCAGGACAAAGAGTCTTACTATAGAGGTCTCTTGTTATCTGTGAAATCAAATTGAGAAACATTTGTGGCATGCACTCACGATGTGTAGTGATTCAGATTTTAAGTATAATAATAGTGGACAAGAATATTACAATAAGTTACACATTCCAACAAAGTGGACCAGCAGTTTACAACTGTCAACATTTGCTGACTAATAAATAAAGAGGATTTTTAAGGGTTATCAAAAGGGAAAAAACTTGTCTTGTTTTAGGTTTAAATATCCTGTTTTAACATTTGTTATTAAATATGTTTATTTTTTTTAACTGATATTAAAATAATGAACTTTAATACTACCAGTTTTGTAATCACATTATCATTTAATGGAATGACTCCTTACCCTCTCCCTTAAAACCCACGTCCTTTCGTCTTTCCCTCTCCTTCCCTCTTTCCTGATGAGGCAACAGTTTGTTGCGAAAGCTTGAATTGTGTGTGTATGTTTGTGTGTCTGTCGACCTGCCAGCACTTTCATTTGGTAAGTCACATCATCTTTGTTTTTAGATATATATATATATATATATATATATATATAGACATTTGTAAAGGCTGCTTGTGTCTGTGTATATGCGGATGGATATGTGTGTGTGTGCGTGAGTGTATACCTGTCCTTTTTTCCCCCTAAGGTAAGTCTTTCCACTCCCGGGATTGGAATGACTCCTTACCCTCTCCCTTAAAACCCAAATCCTTTCGTCTTTCCCTCTCCTTACCTCTTCCCTGATGAGGCAACCATTGGTTGCGAAAGCTTGAATTTTGTGTGTATGTTTGTGTTTGTTTGTGTGTCTATCGACCTGCCAGCGCTTTTGTTTGGTAAGTCTCATCATCTTTCTTTTTAGATATATTTTTCCCACGTGGAATGATTCCCTCTATTAATATATATATATATATCTAAAAACAAAGATGATGTGACTTACCAAATGAAAGTGCTGGCAGGTCGACAGACACACAAACATACACACAAAATTCAAGCTTTCGCAACAAACTGTTGCCTCATCAGGAAAGAGGGAAGGAGAGGGAAAGACGAAAGGACGTGGGTTTTAAGGGAGAGGGTAAGGAGTCATTCCAGTCCCGGGAGCGGAAAGACTTACCTTATGGGGAAAATGTATATATATATGATTGATGATTCCCACGTGGAATGTTTCCCTCTATTATATATATATATATATATATATATATATATATATATATATATATATATATATAAAAAGAAAGATGATGAGACTTACCAAACAAAAGCGCTGGCAGGTCGATAGACACACAAACAAACACAAACATACACACAAAATTCTAGCTTTCGCAACCAACGGTTGCCTCGTCAGGAAAGAGGGAAGGAGATGGAAAGACAAAAGGATATGGGTTTTAAGGGAGAGGGTAAGGAGTCATTCCAATCCCGGGAGCGGAAAGACTTACCTTAGGGGGAAAAAAGGACAGGTATACACTCGCACACACACACACATATCCATCCGCATATACACAGACACAAGCAGACATGTCTGTGTATATGCGGATGGATATGTGTGTGTGTGTGCGAGTGTATACCTGTCCTTTTTTCCCCCTAAGGTAAGTCTTTCCGCTCCCGGGATTGGAATGACTCCTTACCCTCTCCCTTAAAACCCATATCCTTTTGTCTTTCCTTCTCCTTCCTTCTTTCCTGACGAGGCAACCGTTGGTTGCGAAAGCTGGAATTTTGTGTGTATGTTTGTGTTTGTTTGTGTGTCTATCGACCTGCCAGCGCTTTTGTTTGGTAAGTCTCATCATCTTTCTTTTTAAATATATTTTTCCCACGTGGAATGTTTCCCTCTATTTTATATATATATATATATATATATATATATATATATATATATATTATGCGACTTATTATCATTTAATTCCTTCACTCTAAAAATGCATTTCTATGAATTAAGTTTGACAATTCAGTTTCTATTTGTTTGCCATAACCTTTTATATTCATGATAAACTAATAATTCTGCAAGAAGTAGTATCCATCAGTAATCATCCATTGCTTGTATTTTGTTGTGCTTACACTTTTGAAGAAGAAATTATTTCATATAAAAAGATAAATGAAAAAATTTGCTGGCAACATCAGAAGTTACTGATAACTTAAGAACTTTTTCTAGCAAAATATTCAAAGACCGAATCTATGTCTTCCACAAAAACTGTATAAAAAGGAGAACTTACTTGAGACAGCTGTTAAATTACAGTGGCTGGCTTCAGATGCTGAAATTCCAGTGCTGCCAATAGACAATTTTAAAATTAGGTTTTGGAATTGTTGGTCCCTTTCTCAGTTATGAAAGAGGGGTATTTTAGGAAGGAGAGGCAGCTCATTGAGACCCCCCCCCCCTCCATTGAGAGCGATCCACTTGTCATGAAGACAAGTGGAGACGAAGAGTAAGGGGGAGGTATCAGAGGCAGTAGGAGGTCAAAGATGCTACTTTGGTAAGCACTGCACCAACATCAGTCCAGAAATGACTGAAGGACAAAGCTGTCTTGGGGGCGCCTGCTGCTCAGCTGGTGAGCATGATCTACAGTGTGACACAAGGACCTGAGTACCTGCTACACTGCATGGACCATTTGGCTCTTCCCATCCAACATTGAGAAAGGAACTAATAGTGCCAAAAGCTGGAAACAGTTTCCTCTGTTCTTAAATTTGCCTGTGGCAGAATTGTAATTTCACTACCTGAGGGTAAACACTGGCCAGCCATTATGTATCCTTGTAATTTTCCATGACATGGTCAGTTATCCAAATACATTACTGCTGGGAGTTTTCACCATCAGAGTAGTACTCATGAAAGCTATTCTGTTTAAAACAGTTAAGATCTTTTCTTCATATTTGTTAAGGTAATATATTCAAAAGATTTTCTTGCACATCTTCTATATATAGAAACAGCATTTGCAGATTCATTCCTTTATACCAATACAGCAGTTGTAGGGCACCATAGACAGGATAAACAACAGGGATATCCAAGTGATTTTCAGTTCTCAATTGATTATATTCTGGGATTGGTACTGTTTGTCAATGATATACTTTTTCTTTTGTAATGTTGTGACTTAACATTCCCGTTGGTCATTAGATAGGTTTAAGACATTAAGAAGGAAATCATATATCAGTTGAATATTCAAATCCTGCAGTTTATTTGTTAGAACTGAATATAAAGTATAAATTTTGTACTATGAAGCTGCAAAACAATGTTATAGAGGGACAGTTGATAATAGAGTGAACCTACTCTTTGAATTTAGAGATGATAGATTTGTGTAATACTGTTGCCATGAAGAGCAAAAGATGTAATATATGAGTGGCATATACACAGTGAATGAATAAATAGCTGTAAGATCATATTAAAAAGGTTTATTCAGCCGACAAAATTAGTTATCACACTCGTGTTACTGATTATGGTTTTCACGGCAAACGTCTTGGGATCATATTACTGCCATGGCTGTATATTAACAAATTATTATGTGTTTAAATACATGTGATTACAAAACTGAACACTAAATTTATCTGAACATCCAATAAATTCGTAATATACCACCATGGCATTTTTATTATTATGATCCAAAGGCAGTTGCTGAGACACCAGAAACCTGTAATAAACTGCAATAACTGACTTTGTCAGTTGAATAAATATTTCTGAAAGACAATCAAATCATAGTAGACTTCTCCATTGAAACACAATATCATGCTTTGCGAAGCTACAAAATTTTTGCCGTCAGTAGTCAGCTCCCATTAGTTTCAAGTCTACACATCTTTCCGGCTTCTTGGTACACCATCAGGTGCTGATTCCTTTCAGCTTAGTCGGCCAGCAAACTAAACCTCTGTGCTTTGCAAACAGTGAGTTTATTGTGTACTTGATTATTTTACAACAGTAACCATGTAACTTTGATATATTCACATACTATCACATCATAAATTGCATTTGTATTGACATATACAATTCTATTTTGCAGAAACTAGTGAAGATACTAATCAGCCAAGTGGATCTGAAGGGTATTACTGTAATATATGTCAAAAAACTTTAAATTTGACACCAACTGAAATTCTGCGACACAAAAAGCATCACCAGAAGAAAGACTGATAGTTTATATGCCATAAGCAGTAATCTTGAAATATTATAATAAAGGTAACAATAATCCCACTGCAAATAATGTCATAAATGACAGATTGAATGTTTTTTCAGTCATTGTATTCATGTACAATTTTTGCAATTAACGTGTGAAACTGATACTGTTAGAAATAAAGTGTACAGAGCAGTACCGTGTTTCATTATACTAACATTTATGAAGAGGGTTTATTTCATTTGGAAATAAAACCGTTACCAGCGGTGGATAAAGTGGTCACTTTTTTCTAGAACAATTTTTGTGATTCTAATTGCACAGAATGACAAATAATCTTCCTGTTTCCTCTTTTCCTGCAGTTTTTAACAACTCTTATTTCATGTAATCTACATTAGAACAATTAGCCGTTCTTATTATCTTCTGTGGGGAAATACTGTAGCCTAGAGGAAATGTTTTTAAGCTAAAAGTACTATCTGATGGCTGTACTTACCACCACAGTGATAGCACTGTAGGTACCAGATCAGTAACAGTCTGTAGAACTTCACAGGAACAACTTTCTCTCAGTATTATTTTCGAGTTACAAATACAACAGTGTCTAATGAAGTAATATAAGGCAAAACATATGTAACTGTTTCAGCAAGTGCTTCATATGTTTAATTTCAGGACTGGAAATGTTACTGCATGGAACAAACCAAAACTGGATATCAGTAAATTTAAATTCTCCCAATCAGGATTATCAGAGATGGAATCACTAATGAAATCTGCGTGTACAATAACTTCCTAGTTGTTTCTTCTATGTCTTATAAGTAACTTTTATTTTAAAAAAAGACTGAGTGGTGACATGTCCATTTCGAAATATCTGATTAGTGCATCAGTGAACAGAACGAAGATTTTAGGCAACCTGCTGCAACAATGTCCCATGAAGCATGTTTAATTACTTGCTAAGGTATAGAACATAACGGTAAGAAATGGTTTCCAAACTGCACAATAATCTGCTATTACTAAGTGCATTTATTTTCAGCTATCAAAAGATTACAAAGTGAAAAAAGATCAGTATTTCAAAATACTCCATAACATAGAAAACATATTTGCACAATATATTTCCACTCGTAATTTGAAAAGAAGATATCATATTGCAAAAGCCCAGTGAACAGTTACACAGTTTTGACCAAATTGTTGAGTGCAGTATTTCTTTTACTTTTTCTCCTTTCATGGAGCACTGCATGCAGAATATGTTATCAGAAATCGTGTGAGACAAACAAGTTGCGATCTTCAGAGGCTGCCATGCCAACTCTCTAGACAGTTCACTGTGAGTGATGGAGCAGGGAACACCCAGCATCTCACTTGGAAGAGTGCGAGCTGCAAGGAGCTGACTTGCAAGAGCCTTAAGCAAACTTTCTTAAATGCAAGGTAATTTAATAAAAAAAAAAAAATGAACTCAAATGGGGTGTCCTAACAGACTGAACATAGTTGTGACATGTTGCAAGAATTTATTTTTAAAAATAATTCCCTAATTTCTTTCCTTGCTATTTCATAGAGAAAGTCAATCACTTTGAACTAAAAAGATGCAGACTGGGAACTAATGCAATAGGTGATACCTATTTTGAAATTTTTGAAGGAGTTAACTAAACAGATGCCCCAGAGATAACAGCTTCACTGCCAAAAATTGAATCTTGTCAAGACATGTAAGAGCTTTTAAAGACAAAAATTAAAAATGTCAGCTTGGAATTATCTCCAACAGTGAATTGATTTCTCAGACATCTACAGATCCCTAATTCAAAAAGCAAGGATTTGAAGAAATTACATTCCAGGACTGTTACAAAAACTTTGTAACAAAAATGAAAGCATTGGGTGTTCAACAAGAACAAATACACATAACTCCCCAGCCAGTTACCATCATAGCAGATAGGAACTCTTCAGTTTGGGAGGAGCTCAATAAAACCATCAGTCAGTGCCAAATAACCCACAATCTGGGATCTGTAGTGACTGTTAAACTAAACAAACATTTATCTAGAAGCAATATCTTAAAGTGGCGAGAATCTAGAAAATAGTTGTAACAAATGCTACACTGATTTTTTCTGAAAAGTAACTCCTGGCAGGGTCTTGCAAGTCATGCAGGGCTCCACAGAGGATCCAGATAAAGTGTGTCCCACAATGTCCTGTCTTTTTATCCTTTTCCCCTCTGTGAATGTGTGGCTAGAGAACAGTTATGGTCCCCTGATGTGGGAGCACAAGATCCTTGGTGAGCATGACAATGATGATGCACATAGGATTTACTGTAAAGGAATGGATAGTGTTCAGTATTCAAGATGAATACAAGCTGTTTAAGGGCGAAGGCCCTGAAATAATAATATCCAGAACATGAGGGGACAGTGCCAGCTGGACACTTGGGGGCTGTGTACTAATAACCCACATCATCAAAAAAATTCAGCTCATGGAAAATAAAAGGAGAAATAGCTGGATGAATCCTAAGGATATGATGTTTGGCATGAAAATGGCAACCCATATTGGATTATGGAATGTAAGAGCATTGAGAGAGGTAGCATAGTGGTTCCTACCCTACTGCCTAACTAATTAACTACACAAGAATGTTCCTGGGGCAATTTTAGTCAACTAGAACTTTCTAGAAAAAAAAAATAAATCAAGGAATACAGTTGTTGCTACAGTGCCTCATAGGCACGATCTAATCTATAGTTCGTGCGTTAATAAAGAAATTCGATGAACGAATATTAAAATAAAGAAACTGTGCTCTGAATACGCAAATTATGCTGTGGTCAATATAAGTAAACTGCAGCGTAACCTTCACACCAGACATGGGCACCACCTAAACTATGAAGGGAAAAAGTTTGTGTGCGAACGTGTCAACTAAATAATTAAAGAAAGACTCACACGGAATAAAACAATCTATGAAAGTAGCGGTTTGAGTAATACCTGGAATGTACGTCATTTTTTAGTATAAAAGTCTGTGAATCGGCGGGTAATAAACCTCCTGTACTTGAAGTAGGTGCTAAAAGCGACATTCGAATGAGAGAGTGTTCACAGACAATAAACAATAAACATAAATCTGTTACTGTGATGCAAATGAACATTCGCTGCATTAGGAACAAAGTATTACAATTAGAACATTTTTGGAGTATTGAAAACGTTGATGTTGTTTGTATCTCAGAACATTGGCTGACAGAAGATCAAGTACAATATTTTGTTCCTCAAGGGTATGCTGTTGGAGACATTATGTGTAGAAGTGAAAGAAAGAATGGAGGTGTCCCAATATTTGTTAAAGATAGTATAATGTTTACCAAAATAGATGTTAGCTCTTACTGTGCAGAACTAGACGGAGAATTTAGCTGTATAAGACTGAACGCAGAGAATACTATAATTGTTAGCTTATATAGATCACCAGGAGGAGATGTAAATACATTTTTCGAAAGATTTGAGCTGCTTATGAGGAAAATACTAAAATCTAACATAAAACTAATTATCTGTGACGATTTCAACATTGAAATGGCCAACATTGATGAACATGTTACTAGAACATTTTTTAATATCTTAAAATCATTAAATTTACAATGTGCAAATTACACACCAACACGGGATAATGCGTGCTTAAGTAATATTACAGTAAATTTTTCTAGAGATATGTATGACGTCAGACTTGCCAGTGGAGCCCTAGCTGATCACGAACCATTGATTTTAAAATTCTGCTGTGATCAGTTGCCTAAATCAGACAAATCAGTCAAAATCAAGTCTAATGCCACATGGGTAAGAGGGCAGAAAGATGAATATATTAATTTATTTATTGACAGAATATCTGATATTAACTGGGACTTTGTATACAACACGCAACCTGAGAAGGGTGCTGGTGAAATGGTGTTTAACAACTTCCTGGAAATGCTCACAGAGTTATGGTACTCCTGCTCACCATTAATCAAAGGTAGCCCTAAGCATAAACAGCAAAAGAAACGGCTAAAATGGTATACAGATGAGCTAGCTCTCATTAGGGAGGAGATGTTCAGACTGTACAGAATATATAAAAATTCTTGTAAACAAGGACCTGAGCTAGATAATACTTCTCATAGAGCTTATCTAAAATGTAAAAAAATCTACAAAGACAAACTGTCCTTGGCCAAAAAACAGGCATGTGAACATTACATTGAAAGTGCTCCCAACAAATGTAAAGCAGCTTGGGATATCATCAACCAATATAATTCACAAACCCATACACAAGATGCAATGCTGGTCCCAGAAGAAGTAAATAATTACTTCCTAACCTCGGCGAGCGAGCTGAAAAACAAAATCAAGCAAAATGACACTAGTGCACTAGATCATCTTGGTGCTGTGCCCCATAGGAGGTATACTTCCCACTGGAATATTGTCACCCCAGAGGATATTGTAAAAGCTGTGGTTCACCAACTCCAAAAGTATGGACTGTTATTGGTTTTCTAACTATGTAATGAAAAAAATAATACACGTTATCTGTCAACCTCTTTCTTTCATTTTTAATATGTTTTTAGAATCTGAAGTTTTCCCAGATGCACTCAAAACTGCTAAAGTGATACCAGTCTTTAAAAAGGGAGATAAGCATCTGCCCCAAAACTATCGATCAGTTTCTATTGTCCCAATTTTCTCTAAAGTTTTTGAATATGTAATGTACAGTCAGCTAAATAACTATTTTGATAAGCATGATCTCCTCTCCAACAGACAGTTTGCATATCAACATGGTAAAAATACCACTACTGCTGTCACTGAAGTTGTTAACCAGGTGTTAACTGCATTTGAAAATAGGGATCTAGTATCAGTCGTACTTTGTGATCTTAGCAAAGCCTTCGACTGCATACCATCTAACACCCTACTTGCAAAACTGGAATTTTATGGCATACAAAAACCATCTTTAGATGTAATCGAATCATACTTAAGTAACAGGAGACAGTTTGTATCAATTAAAAATACACTCCTGGAAATTGAAATAAGAACACCGTGAATTCATTGTCCCAGGAAGGGGAAACTTTATTGACACATTCCTGGGGTCAGATACATCACATGATCACACTGACAGAACCACAGGCACATAGACACAGGCAACAGAGCATGCACAATGTCGGCACTAGTACAGTGTATATCCACCTTTCGCAGCAATGCAGGCTGCTATTCTCCCATGGAGACGGTCGTAGAGATGCTGGATGTAGTCCTGTGGAACGGCTTGCCATGCCATTTCCACCTGGCGCCTCAGTTGGACCAGCGTTCGTGCTGGACGTGCAGACCGCGTGAGACGACGCTTCATCCAGTCCCAAACATGCTCAATGGGGGACAGATCCGGAGATCTTGCTGGCCAGGGTAGTTGACTTACACCTTCTAGAGCACGTTGGGTGGCACGGGATACATGCGGACGAGCATTGTCCTGTTGGAACAGCAAGTTCCCTTGCCGGTCTAGGAATGGTAGAACGATGGGTTCGATGACGGTTTGGATGTACCGTGCGCTATTCAGTGTCCCCTCGACGATCACCAGTGGTGTACGGCCAGTGTAGGAGATCGCTCCCCACACCATGATGCCGGGTGTTGGCCCTGTGTGCCTCGGTCGTATGCAGTCCTGATTGTGGCGCTCACCTGCACGGCGCCAAACACGCATACGACCATCATTGGCACCAAGGCAGAAGCGACTCTCATCGCTGAAGACGACACGTCTCCATTCGTCCCTCCATTCACGCCTATCGCGACACCACTGGAGGCGGGCTGCACGATGTTGGGGCGTGAGCGGAAGACAGCCTAACGGTGTGCGGGACCGTAGCCCAGCTTCATGGAGACGGTTGCGAATGGTCCTCGCCGATACCCCAGGAGCAACAGTGTCCCTAATTTGCTGGGAAGTGGCAGTGCGGTCCCCTACCGCACTGCGTAGGATCCTACGGTCTTGGCGTGCATCCGTGCGTCGCTGCGGTCCGGTCCCAGGTCGACGGGCACGTGCACCTTCCGCCGACCACTGGCGACAACATCGATGTACTGTGGAGACCTCACGCCCCACGTGTTGAGCAATTCGGCGGTACGTCCACCCAGCCTCCCGCATGCCCACTATACGCCCTCGCTCAAAGTCCGTCAACGGCACATACGGTTCACGTCCACGCTGTCACGGCATGCTACCAGTGTTAAAGACTGCGATGGAGCTCCGTATGCCACGGCAAACTGGCTGACACTGACGGCGGCGGTGCACAAATGCTGCGCAGCTAGCGCCATTCGACGGCCAACACCGCGGTTCCTGGTGTGTCCGCTGTGCCGTGCGTGTGATCATTGCTTGTACAGCCCTCTCGCAGTGTCCGGAGCAAGTATGGTGGGTCTGACACACCGGTGTCAATGTGTTCTTTTTTCCATTTCCAGGAGTGTAGATGCTCCTCACTGAAGGAAGTTCGGACTGGAGTGCCTCAGGGCTCGGTCCTAGGTCCTTTTCTGTTCATCATTGCAATTAATGACTTACCTTACTATGTAGGAGCAAATTCAATTGTGTGTTATGCAGATGATACAACATTACTCAATACACACCATGACACAACAGAACTGCATCAGGCAACACAGGAAAAACTAGAACTGTAATGAATTGGTTTTCTTCTAATGAACTTCTATGTAATCCTGATAAAACACAAGAATTAATTTTGCGTTTAACTACAGCTGTTGAAAGCAAATCAATAAAATTGTTAGGATTCCACATTGATTCAAAATTAAACTGTGAGGAACACATTAGCCATATCTGCAAGAGACTAGCAAGAGTGTGTTATCTCATCTGGAGACTGACAGATGTAGTCACTGATGAGTATCTAAAGGTGGTATATTTTGGCCTCTTTCAATCACACATTTCCTGCAGCATATTGTTATGGGGACATTCTTGCTTTGTCAGTGAAATTCTGAAAATTAAAAAAAAAGTAATCAGAATAATGAGCAAAGTTAAGCCCAAGGAACACTTTATCAAGCACATGATATTAACTGTTGTGAATCTATACATCTACACAGCACTGCTTTATGTCAAAAGCAACTTAAATGAGTTCGAGACCAGAGAGAACATACATCCCCACAACACCAGAGGCAAACTGGACTTCGACATACCAAGACAAAGACTCACAAAGACTGCAAACTCACACAAAATAATGAGTTTAAAACTCTTCAATAAACTTCCAGCATCTGCTCGGTCACTGACCAGTAACATTTTCAAACGTAAGATTTATGACTGGTTACTCAAACACCCATTTTATAAGATAACAGAATATTTTGAAATAATCATTGACATTAGTATATAAGAATATTCCTAAAAGAAAAGGAATTAAATTGTAAAAACTTTACTGTAAAATTATTGTTAACTGTATATTTAATGTTCAGACCTAGTCCACTGTAAGTGGTCAATGGTGAATAAACAATATTGAACACTCACTTTTGTGCTAAATAACATAACACCCTCTGCACACACATATTGTCTCTCAGAGTACTACCTGCAGACTGTGTTTACAAATGTGTTGCAAGGCTGGTTAAAACTTTAGTTCAGTTTTAAGTACATGGTACTAGACCATGTAGATATGTTGTAACCACCTTGCTGGGGATGACTGTTGTTAACTGAAAATAGTTCACAGTTAACATCTTTACAAAATACTAATCTTGAAGAAAGTAATAGAATTTAATGTTCTTCAATATGATTGGATGTGCCTCAATTTGTTTAAAATAATAAACATTGTCCAGAATTTATCTTCATTTTGATGCTACACTGCAGATGGCTCCTCCTGTAAGTTTCTTAACCCTTCCAGGCTTGAATTTTTTCTGGAGCAAGAAAAAATTTTTATGTGATAATGCTCATAGGTTTTTTTTTTTTTTTTGACAATTTTAGGTGCAAGATTCATACAAAAATATGTACCCATTTTCAAAACATTATTTGTACACTTGGTTTCACCTTATGAACTAAAATAACTAATTACACAATATTCTCTATTGTAATAAGTAGTAAAATGATAATTCAATAATTACCATGCAAAATAACAATTACAATATTCAGCCACACTGTGGAATATAGCGAACCAACCACATCCACGTACTCTGGTGGTCACAAGCTGCTGCGTGCTGCAGCATTGACTTGTGGATATTTTCATAGTGATGCCCAAAGTTGTCAGCACTTGCACATGATGAAAAGATAGAACATTCGCAAATGTGTACTTTGAGTTTCCATTGGGAAAAAATACTTCTGTTGTAACTAAGACACAGTAGAAGTTAATGTACACAATTGTAGCCAGAAGAACTGAAAGGGTTATGTAAAGATGAGCCAGAGAACACCTTGGTTCTCAAAAGACATGAAAAGTCAGTCAATGTTTAATTTGTACAGTTCATTACATCATACAGTGCTGTCCACGACCTTACATCATACTGGACACCCACACGATTTTGTGCAGGCCTTATATACTCTTTCTAACATTTTATGTATTGTTATGTATAGTAAATTCACTAATTACAATTACAGAAGTTGTTGATAATGACAAAAGAATGGTATCATTCTGTAGTTAAAACTGAAAAGCATGGAATAAGATACAAAAACAAGTACAGATCTCTTGTTTTCATGGAAATACTAAGTGAAATGATACAAATAAACAATACTGAATACATTTTTGTTAATTATACTGGAAGTACATTAACCTAAATATTCCTAACATGTTTCCTGTTTCAAACTATGAGTGCATTATTTTTTAGTGTGAACAGAATTTCAGTGTCTAATACAACAGCCCAAATAAACACTTCACTTATATAGTTAATCTGGTTCCGTTTTTTGAATTTCAATAAATATGAGGTAATTATTTGTTGTTATGTTAGTCAATAGCATAGTAAGCTGACAGCATGATAAACAAAGTTGTTACAGGTTTCAGACATTATAATTACAATATATTTGGTATCTTTTTTTGTTGCTTGATTGTTTGTTAACGAGAAACTTTAACTGCAACTACATGAATTGACAATATGTGTTCCTACAAATGGATGGATGTAATATTTGGACAAACTTTGACATGAAACTGTAGAAAATTACATTACAGAACTCATAAGATAAAATTACTTATATAGGTCTTATCTAATGACATAAAAGTTAATCACACAATCCAAATTAGTTTCAAAATTGTAAGAAAAATGAGCTGTTAGGTTTCATAGTGTACACTTACTACTACCGAACAATCAGTTTAATAAGCCACAGCTGCAAAATACTAACACGAATTCTTTACAGATGAATGGAAAAACTAGTAGAAGCCGACCTCGGGGAAGATCAGTTTGGATTCCGAAGAAATACTGGAACACGTGAGGCAATACTGACCTTACGACTTATCTTAGAAGAAAGATTAAGGAAAGGCAAACCTACGTTTCTAGCATTTGTAGACTTAGAGAAAGCTTTTGATAATGTTGACTGGAATACTCTCTTTCAAATTCTAAAGGTGGCAGGGGTAAAATACAGGGAGCGAAAGGCTATTTACAATTTGTATAGAAACCAGATGGCAGTTATAAGAGTCGAGGGGCATGAAAGGGAAGCAGTGGTTGGGAAGGGAGTAAGACAGGGTTGTAGCCTCTCCCCGATGCTATTCAATCTGTATATTGAGCAAGCAGTAAAGGAAACAAAAGAAAAATTCGGAGTAGGTATTAAAATCCATGGAGAAGAAATAAAAACGTTGAGGTTCGCCGATGACATTGTAATTCTGTCAGAGACAGCAAAGGACTTGGAAGAGCAGTTGAACGGAATGGATGGTGTCTTGAAGGGAGGATATAATATGAATATCAACAAAAGCAAAATGAGGATAACGGAATGTAGTTGAATTAAGTCGGGTGATGTTGAGGGTATTAGATTAGGAAGTGAGACGCTTAAAGTAGTAAAGGAGTTTTGCTATTTGGCGAGCAAAATAACTGATGATGGTCGAAGTAGAGAGGACATAAAATGTAGACTGGCAATGGCAAGGAAAGCGTTTCTGAAGAAGAGAAATTTGTTAACATCGAGTATAGATTTAAGTGTCAGGAAGTCATCTCTGAAAGTATTTGTATGGAGTGTAGCCATGTATGGAAGTGAAACATGGACGGTAAATAGTTTGGACAAGAAGAGAATAGAAGCTTTCGAAATATGGTGCTACAGAAGAATGCTGAAGATTAGATGGGTAGATCACATAACTAATGAGGAAGTATTGAATAGGATTGGGGAGAAGAGAAGTTTGTGGCACAACTTGACCAGAAGAAGGGATCGGTTGGTAGGACATGTTCTGAGGCATCAAGGGATCACCAATTTAGTATTGGAGGGCAGCGTGGAGGGTAAAAATCGTAGGGGGAGACCAAGAGATGAATACACTAAGCAGATTCAGAAGGATGTAGGTTGCAGTAGGTACTGGGAGATGAAGAAGCTTGCACAGGATAGAGTAGCATGGAGAGCTGCATCAAACCAGTCTCAGGACTGAAGACCACAACAACAACAACACTTACTATCAGCATTGAGTAAAAGAGTATTCATTGTACAAAAGCATGTAATCAGAATAATTGTTGGAGCTCATCCAAGATCATCCTGCAGACACTTATTTAAAGAGCTAGAGATCTTCACTGTAGCCTCACAATATATATATTCACTTATGAAATTTGTTATTAACAATCCATACGAATTCAAAAGTAATAGCAGTGTGCATGGCTACAACACTAGGAGAAAGGATGATCTTCACTACTCAAGGTTAAATCTAGCTTTGGCTCAGAATGGGGTAAATTATGCTGCCACAAAAGTCTTTGGTCACTTACCTAATAGCATCAAAAGTCTGACAGATAGCCATATAGCATTTAAAAGGAAATTAAAAGAATTTCTTAATGGCAACTCCTTCTACTCATTAGATGAGTTTTTGGATATAGTAAGTGGGTAATTTCCCCAACACCCACAAAAAAAAAAAAAAAAAAAAAAAAAAAATAATAATAATAATAATAATAATAATAATAAGAATACTGAGTGTCATTCAATGTTTTGTGTAATGTAATATCTTGTATAGACACCTTTTATTAACCTGACATGTTCCACATCATTACGAAGTGTCGTATTCATGATCCATGGAACAAGTACTAATCTGAAACTTCCTGGCAGATTAAAACTGTGTGCCCGACCGAGACTCGAACTCGGGACCTTTGCCTTTCGTGGGCAAGTGCTCTACCATCTGAGCTACCGAAGCACGACTCATATGATTGGTAGAGCACTTGCCCGCGAAAGGCAAAGGTCCTGAGTTCGAGTTTCAGTCGGGCACACAGTTTTAATCTGCCAGGAAGTTTCATATCAGCGCACACTCCGCTGCAGAGTGAAAATCTCATTCTGGAAACATCCCCCAGGCTGTGGCTAAGCCATGTCTCCGCAGTATCCTTTCTTTCAGGAGTGCTAGTTCTGCAAGGTTCGCAGGAGAGCTTCTGTAAGGTTTGGAAGGTAGGAGACGAGATACTGGCAGAAGTAAAGCTGTGAGGACCGGGAGTGAGTCGTGCTTCGGTAGCTCAGTTGGTAGAGCACTTGCCCGCGAAAGGCAAAGGTCCCGAGTTCGAGTCTCGGTCGGGCACACAGTTTTAATCTGCCAGGAAGTTTCATATCAGCGCACACTCCGCTGCAGAGTGAAAATCTCATTCTGGAAACATCCCCCAGGCTGTGGCTAAGCCATGTCTCCGCAGTATCCTTTCTTTCAGGAGTGCTAGTTCTGCAAGGTTCGCAGGAGAGCTTCTGTAAGGTTTGGAAGGTAGGAGACGAGATACTGGCAGAAGTAAAGCTGTGAGGACCGGGCGTGAGTCGTGCTTTGGTAGCTCAGTTGGTAGAGCACTTGCCCGCGAAAGGAAAAAGTCCCGAGTTCGAGTCTCGGTCGGGCACACCGTTTTAATCTGCCAGGAAGTTTCATATCAGTGCACACTCCGCTGCAGAGTGAAAATCTCATTCTGGAAACATCCCCCAGGCTGTGGCTAAGCCATGTGTCCGCAGTATCCTTTCTTTCAGGAGTGCTAGTTCTGCAAGGTTCGCAGGAGAGCTTCTGTAAGGTTTGGAAGGTAGGAGACGAGATACTGGCAGAAGTAAAGCTGTGAGGACCGGGCGTGAGTCGTGCTTTGGTAGCTCAGTTGGTAGAGCACTTGCCCGCGAAAGGAAAAAGTCCCGAGTTCGAGTCTCGGTCGGGCACACCGTTTTAATCTGCCAGGAAGTTTCATATCAGTGCACACTCCGCTGCAGAGTGAAAATCTCATTCTGGAAACATCCCCCAGGCTGTGGCTAAGCCATGTGTCCGCAGTATCCTTTCTTTCAGGAGTGCTAGTTCTGCAAGGTTCGCAGGAGAGCTTCTGTAAGGTTTGGAAGGTAGGAGTCAAGATACTGGCAGAAGTAAAGCTGTGAGGCGTGTGAGTCGTGCTTTGGTAGCTCAGTTGGTAGAGCACTTGCCCGCGAAAGGCAAAGGTCCCGAGTTCGAGTCTCGGTCGGGCACACAGTTTTAATCTGCCAGGAAGTTTCATATCAGCGCACACTCCGCTGCAGAGTGAAAATCTCATTCAAGTACTAATCTAATCTAAATCTAAAAGCATGACGTGTATCACCTCTCTGAAAGCGTGTTCTAGACTCGAATTCCCCAACCTTTTATTACCTATGGCATATCCAAAGGGACGTAGACTGAGCAGGCCACACCAAAATGTGTCCCCACCCCCCTCAAAATCATATGTATCTTAGTATAATTATGAATTATTACATTGTAAGTAATGAGTTATAATTATTATTGTTGTAGTTGCTGTAAAACAGGAATAGACTCATGCATATATTAACAACTTGTTGACTTTAATTCGCTGTAGAAAACAGACATGTCTAGTGTGAATTTTAAAGTAAATAACTCTGCTCATACCTTCACTGTGGTATTTGAGCCTGATTATCTGCACACAGATGGCCAATTCGTGGCAGAATCACTGATGAAGAAAGCCTCATTTCTTCATCAATGGATTTGAGTGTTCGTTTCTCTCTCTTTGATGATTTAATTTCTATCAGTATTGAGAAGCCAGTTCACACATATATGTAGTTGAAAATGGTAGCAACACATTTACTGCCATCTCAGAGATAGGCAGTTATTCACTGCTTATTGACAGCCAAAATGTGTCCAAAGACACTTCAAAGGTATTTTGAATCCATGAATTAATCACAAATCCACTCAAGATCTTAAACACTCTCACCAAAATATCTTTTGAAATTCTGCTGCATCATCATCATCATCATCATTTAAGACTGATTATGCCTTTCAGCATTCAGTCTGGAGCATAGCCCCCCCTTATACAGTTCCTCCATGATCCCCTATTCAGTGCTAACATTGGTGCCTCTTCTGATGTTAAACCTATTACTTCAAAATCATTCTTAACCGAATCCAGGTACCTTCTCCTCGGTCTGCCCCGACTCCTCCTACCCTCTACTGCTGAATCCATGAGTCTCTTGGGTAACCTTGCTTCTCCCATGCTTGTAACATGACCCCACCATTTAAGCCTGTTCGCCCTGACTGCTACATCTATAGAGTTCATTCCCAGATTTTCTTTGATTTCCTCATTGTGGACACCCTCCTGCCATTGTTCCCATCTACAAGTACCTGCAATCATCCTAGCTACTTTCATATCCGTAGCCTCAACCTTGTTGATAAGGTAACCTGAATCCACCCAGCTTTCGCTCCCATACAACAAAGTTGGTCGAAAGATTGAACGGTGCACAGATAACTTAGTCTTGGTACCGACTTCCTTCTTGCAGAAGAGAGTAGATCGTAGCTGAGTGCTCACTGCATTAGCCTTGCTACACCTCGCTTCCAGTTCTTTCACTATGTTGCCATCCTGTGAGAATATGCATCCTAAGTACTTGAAACCGTCCACCTTTTCTAACTTTGTTCCTCCTATTTGGCACTCAATCCATTTATATTTCTTTCCCACTGACATTACTTTCGTTTTGGAGATGCTAATCTTCATACCATAGTCCTTACATTTATGATCTAGCTCTGAAATATTACTTTGCAAACTTTCAATCGAATCTGCCATCACAACTAAGTCATCCGCATATGCAAGACTGCTTATTTTGTGTTCAAATATCTTAATCTCACCCAGCCAGTCTATTGTTTTCAACATACGATCCATAAATAATATGAACAACAGTGGAGACAGGTTGCAGCCTTGTCTTACCCCTGAAACTACTCTGAACCATGAACTCAATTTACCGTCAACTCTAACTGCTGCCTGACTATCCATGTAAAGACCTTTAATTGCTTGCAAAAGTTTGCCTCCTAGTCCATAATCTTGTAGAACAGACAATAACTTCCTCCTAGGAACCCGGTCATATGCCTTTTCTAGACCTATAAAGCATAGATACAATTCCCTGTTCCACTCATAACACTTCTCCATTATTTGCCGTAAGCTAAAGATCTGGTCCTGACAACCTCTAAGAGGCCTAAACCCACACTGATTTTCATCCAATTGGTCCTCAACTAATACTCGCACTTTCCTTTCAACAATACCTGAGAAGATTTTACCCACAACGCTGATTAAAGAGATACCTCTGTAGTTGTTACAATCTTTTCTGTTTCCATGTTTAAAGATTGGTGTGATTACTGCTTTTGTCCAGTCTGATGGAACCTGTCCCGACTCCCAGGCCATTTCAATTATCCTGTGTAGCCATTTAAGACCTGACATTCCACTGTATTTGATGAGTTCCGACTTAATTTCATCCACCCCAGCCGCTTTATTGCACTGCAATCTATTGACCATTTTTTCCACTTCCTCAAATGTGATCCTATTTCCATCATCATTCCTATCCCATTCTACCTCGAAATCTGAAACATTACTGATCACATTTTCACCTACATTGAGCAACTCTTCAAAATATTCCCTCCATCTGCCCAAGGCATCCACAGGATTCACCAGCAGTTTTCCTGACCTGTCCAAAATACTTGTCATTTCCTTCTTACCTCCCTTTCGAAGACTGCTAATTACACTCCAGAATGGTTTTCCAGCAGCTTGACCCATAGTCTCCAACCTGTTTCCAAAGTCTTCCCATGATTTCTTCTTGGATGCTGCAATTATCTGTTTGGCTTTGTTTCTTTCTTCAACATAACTTTCTCTGTCTACCTGGTTCTGGTATGTAGCCATTTTTCATACACCTTCTTTTTCCTTTTACAGGCTGCCTTGACTGTATCATTCCACCAAGCTGTTTGCTTCATCCTACTTTTACACACTACTGTTCCAAGACATTCTTTAGCCACTTCTAGTACTGTGTCCCTGTACCTTGTCCATTCCTTTTCCAATGACTGTAATTGACTACATTCAACTAACTGGTACCTTTCTGAGATCGCTGTTATGTACTTGTGCCTGATTTCCTTATCCTGAAGTTTCTCCACTCTTATCCTCCTACATATGGACCTGACCTCCTGCACTTTCGGCCTCACAATCCAAATTTCACTGCAGATTAAATAATGATCAGTGTCATCAAAGAATCCCCTGAATACACGTGTGTCCCTCACAGCCTTCCTGAATTCCTGATCTGTTATTATATAGTCAATGACAGATCTGGTTCCCCTGCCTTCCCAAGTATACCGGTGAATGTTCTTATGTTTAAAAAAGGAGTTTGTGATTACTAAGCTCATACTGGCACAGAAATCCAAGAGTTGCTTCCTGTTCCTGTTGGCCTCCATATCCTTTCCAAATTTACCCATAACCTTTTCATACCCTTCTGTTCAATTTCCAATCCTGGCGTTAAAATCACCCATGAGCAGAACACTGTCCTTGTCCTTTACTCTAACAACTACATCACTGAGTGCCTCATAAAAACTATCCATCTTATCTTGATCTGTCCCTTCACAATGCGAATATACTGACACAATCCTAATTTTCTTGCTGGACACTGTCAAATCTATCCACATCAGTCGTTTGTTTACATACCTTATTGCAACTATGCTGGGTTCCATTTCTTTCCTGATGTAAAGCCCTACACCCCATTGTGCTATTCCTGCTTTGACTCTTGACAGGTAGACCTTGTTTCTCCCACTTCCTCTTCTTTCTCACCCCTTACCCGAATGTCACTAACAGCTAAAACGTCCAGCCCCATCTTACTTGCAGCCTCTGCCTTCTTCCCATTCTGCTGCATGAATACTAAAATTTCTTTAACTAATTCCATCAATACCTTATTATCAACATTGCAAAACAAGAAATCACTCGCAGTTACATGCCCAATAACTTACCTTATGAAGGAAAGAAGTTGTGCATGAAAGCCAATATCAGTGGACTCCTTGATCTGATGTGAGAACTTACAACTGCTCTTTATTATCTCCTGCAAAATGTCTTCAATGTCACTGAACATGTCACTAACATGGTGGCTGATTGTGTTAGCAAAGAAGAATTTTTGAAATTTCAGTGGCAGCTTCTGAACAAAGGATTATTTTTACCATTTGTTCACACGCGGGCCTTATCAACGTTTCTGCTCTTATATGCAGTTTTTTGGCCTTTATGATAAGTTCGGTTACTTTATAGGCACAGCACACTGGTTGCAGACTGGTGTTGTAAACTGCTTAAGTGAGCTAACCTACAGTTTTGTGCCTGCCACTCAGGGCATGCTCACAATTGGTCGGTTCAGTCGACTAGTGATAAATGACAACACAGAAAACCTTTAGTTAATTTTGGAGAATGAAGTTGGAGTTACTGAAATCCTAATTAGAAACCCATCAGTGAGCAATGAAACAGCATTGCAGGTTGGGGCAGGTGGAGAAATCGGCCGTGGCAGAGCACGCACTGAATGAGACCGACCACGTAATAAAATTCGCCGACACGGAAGTTCTGGCTGTAGAGAAGCACTATCACACGCGCTTGTTCAGAGAAGCTGTAGAAATCCAAAAACACGCGAACAGTTTCAACAAGAAAGAGGAAAGCCTTAAGGTAAACGGATCCTGGCTTCCCGTACTGCAGCGAACGACCGTCGCAGGTAGCAAGAGGAGAACCGCACTGTAAATGACCGTGGAGAAGCCCTCGGACATTGGCGCGCCATGTACATATAGTCTGCGGCCGCAAGCTCGCCTCCAGTTCACCACCGGCAATGGAGGGTGAAGCTTTGACAATGCCAGCCACTCGTGCTGGCGAAACGTCAGAAAAATCATTAGATGAACGTCGGCCGAAGAACCCGAGACAGAAGCCAATAGGCAGTTTGTCATTCAACATAAGCTCAACTGTAACTGAACCAACTCAAAAAACAGCAACCTCTGCATTTATGTAAACGTAGGCTTTTGCGGCTGCTATCACAGTTTATAAAATTCTTCTGGGTTTGGTACTGGATTGTCAACTATAAAATTCTGACATTTCAGCTATTATTGCAAGATGCCTTCCTAAGAGTGTATTGCTAATTGCTGAATAAAAGATGTTATTTGCTCGACAAAAGATACAATTGATAAGTTTCATGCCACCGGAGTTTATGAAATCGGGTGCAAATGTGGACTGGAGTATGTTGGCGAGCTGGGCATCCAGTAAGCACAAGGTTAACTGAACATGAGAGATATATCCATCTTAAACAATACAACAAATCAGCAGTGGCAGAACACCAAGAACACTGCAGGAAGAAGATTGAATTTTGAGAGCCCTGCATACTGGCAAAACAGCCATTTAGCTTGAGGAGGTAGATCAGAGAGGCTATAGAAATAGCCAAGCAACCCAACAACATGAATAGAGAAGATGGGTACTGACTCCCAGGGTCTTGGCTGCTAGCAGTGACAGCTTTGCAGAAGGACAGTTATCACAAAGCAACAGACATGTGGCAGGGCACAGCGGTGGAGGGTACACAGAGTGCTGGCGCCCCTAGTCGATACTAGGCAGTTAGTAAACAGTACTGCGCAGCAGTAGCCGCTCAATTTCCTATTCTCTAATTTCCACCAATAGCAAGCAACAAAGGAAACTCAAATGAAAAATGCCTCTTTCCACCAATGACAACACACAATGCAAAGAACAACAAAAGAACACCTAATACCCTTCCTCCTCACCCCCATGTCCAATGACAGCACTCCTCCATAGTATATAAGAAATCAAACTAGTGCCCATTCAACAGTTAGCAATACACCCTGAGGACGGCGTCTTGCAATAGTCACTGAAACGTTGGAATTTTATAGTTGACAATGTGGTCCCAAACCCAGAAGAATTTTATTCACTATGCCTTTACCATTGACCAAATTTTGATTAACAGGCACAAATAAGGCCATATAATACAAGTTGTAAGCATAGGTTTTTCTGATCACTGTGCTCAAATTCTTACAGTGAATGTTGAGGAAACTCAAATTTCAGTACATAAACATTTGGAGTATTTTCATTTTCACATGAAGTTTATGGCAATATTTAAGCATTTTTTTTAAATAGCTTTCCCCAAGAAAACAACAACATTTAGCTCTGTTCAAAAAAACAAACTAGTGGATCACAAAAGGGATACAGATATCATGTCGAAATAAGAGCAGATTGTATGATTATTCCAAGTAAAATACTAGTCCTGATTTTACTTATTTTTTATTTAAAAAAGTAAGAAAATGACAAAATACTGTCTAATTCTGAGAATAAAACTAAAGCAACCTAGCAAATTATAAGAAGAGAAATGAGTGATAGGTCAGTTAATCCGATGCCACCTAGAGAAGGCCTGTGCGCTGAGCAGTCTGCCTACCAAGAGTAGTCACACAAGTCTTTTCAATCCAAGAGCAGTTTGTACTGGCAGGAACTTCTAGATACGCTTTTCTGTGGCTAAATATTATATTTCTAGTTGCATACATTGCTGTTTTAACAAAATTAGTCATATCAATTATTTCATACAACTATACACTGAAACTTACCTGTTTCGATACTGAAAATCTGAAATTTATACATGGACTGGTGGCTTCATTAGGCCTATACACATGTTTTTAACTACACACACATTAGTGTGTTTAATAATGAAACCATCAGGGTCATTCCATGTGTAATCAAACAATAAAAAATTTGAACATTGATGATTTAGAGTTTTGAAGTTATTTGTCATTTTTATTCTACCTGTCAGAATAATGAAAACTCCAAAGTTAATTTTTTTTGTCTTTTCATTTTAGTTCTTCATTTTTTAAAGTGACCAATAATTGTGACATTTTTATCATGCTTTGAAATTTTTAAAAGGCTACATCGCCAAAACTATTTGAGTTACAGAACCGAAATTTGTTCTACTTTATTTAGTTTCTTCTAAGGTTTAAAACTGTGTGCTACTTTAGTAGATTCAGAATACTGATTTTTCCAAAACCAATTCTTTTAATTCTTAAAATTTCAAAATTAAAATTTCTTGTTTTTAAAAAAGAAAAGTTTCTTATACACTTTCTATAACATATGTGCTAAATCTCATGATAGTTTTCCAATGGGAGCATACTGAAATACATTCAGTTTTACTGAAATTTGCTTTGCCATCTATATCACAACATTTGCAGACTGATTGACAAAACTATGGTTCACAAAGCTAAATTTAAAATGATACTAAAGAGTTATTTGTGGTGCCATTTTTGCAGCAGCTGTATGTAAACTGCACTAGTTTAAAAGAAAAATGCCTTCTGCAAGCTGCACATTAAGTATTTCTTATTTTACTTGTGCACCCAGACCCATTTCACCTTATTTACGAGGTCTGTTCAGTGAATGTCAAATTAGTGTTTAAAGCTGTGACTATGTAGACTTTCCTGGCGTATTAGTATATAAAATTCTTGTCGGGTTTCCAGCCGGATCAAACTGTTATCTGAACACAATATTTCAATGGTCCACCTGGCTGCTATCATCAGGTGAGAAAAGCTACGCTGCTCTCACTGATAACAGATTCCACTCACAAATGACTGCATCTTTATATGCATCAGAAGTACAACAGCCGCTAGATACAGTGCACATGTGCTCAATCATTCCTGCTGCCCCCTGGCGCAAAAAGAGTTGCTGTGCCTCCAGTGGTGAATACTGTTGAAAATGATATATCATTACAAACGATTATTCATAGCCAGCTGATGCAGATGCTGTTGTTTCTTCATATCTGATAAAACAGGATTCCACATTTAACTTAGTGGGTATCCATTATCATGATTAATAATATTTTCTGCTAGTCTGATTTTGACAGAATCTTTTAAAACATAATCCCAGTAATGTGAAGCATTTGCAACTACTTGTGTCTCATTGTGTAGCATCCTGTGTCCCTCTGTAAGGCAATGCTCAACCACCGCAGATTTATCTGGTTGTAATAATCGTGTATGGTGATTATGTTCAATACACCTGTCATTGACAGTGCAAATAGTTTGGCCAATGTAAATTTTCCCGCACTCACACAGTATTCTGCAAACGCCAGACTTCGTCAACTCTAAATTATCTTCAACAGAGCCAAGAAGTGCTCGAATCTTATCTGACAGACGAAAAACACATCTGATCTCATATTTCTTCAAAAGTCTACCTATCTTGGCAGACACATTCCCAGCATATGGAAGAAATGCCACAGACCTAAAGGTGTCTTCAGAAGGTTCAGGTAGAGTCCAAACTCCAAAGCACGTCGAATTTGTCGGTCCATATAGCCATTATTATTGAACACGTCCTTAAGATGTTGCAGCTCCTGTGGCAAATTCTCAGCATTCGAGATGCTGATAGTTAAATTTTGCCTGGGGATAGCCCACTTCCATTTTTCTAACAACTCTTCTTGCTTTGGAAACAAAAAAACTTGCACTTTCAAGCCTGTAGGGTAATTGCCTTTACACCCAGTCACACAACAACAGATTTTGTCTCTCACAAACACAAATTAACACTGTGTATCACAGAAATAAAGTTAAAAACATTATAGAGTAGTTACATTGTGTAGCATTCATGCACTCCTACGCTCAGCACAATATGAGTCGCTTCTTTTTGTAATGACTACTGTTGGTATACCCATCATGCTGTTCACAGGCAGTGCACAGGCCTTCTCAATCTAGGTGGCGTTGGTTAATCACAGTAATATAGAGCTGATTATGAATGACAATAAAC
The DNA here is from genome assembly GCF_023864275.1 of Schistocerca cancellata. NCBI lineage: Eukaryota > Metazoa > Arthropoda > Insecta > Orthoptera > Acrididae > Schistocerca > Schistocerca cancellata. Next base: position 256,702,788 of record NC_064626.1, read on the forward strand.
TAAATTACCCCAAACAAATAGTTAGTGCATTCAGCCATTATTTCTCAAGCATAGCACATCAGTTGATAAACATCTGTCATGACGAAATAGCCAGACAGTAAGAGAGTACAGTCAGATAAGAAAATTCATGCAAACAGATTATTGTATGTATCAGCACTTGAGGAACTGTCAAACATTATTAAAGGATTGTCTAAATATTCAATAGGTGCTGATGAGATGCCAGATGCTATCATCAAAGCTAGTGCAACATTTACTGTGGAATCATAGTAATTGCATCATTTAAGAGTGGTGTACTTCCAAATAGTCAAAAAACCAAAAGTAACACCTCTGCATAAGAGGGGAATAAAATGTGTAATTGATAATTGTAGACCAGTTTCAGTTTTGTCGGGGTTCGGCAAAATTATGGAAAAAATATTCATTCGAAGATTAACATCCTTCTTAAATAAAGAAAGGCTGTTAAATGACACAAGACATGGCTTCAGAGATGGAAAGTCAAACCAGTCAGCAATTTTTGCCTCTTTAAATGAAAAACTAAAAGCAGTGAATGATGTTGTTGTTGTTGTGGTCTTCAGTCCTGAGACTGGTTTGATGCAGCTCTCCATGCTACTCTATCCTGCGCAAGCTTCTTCATCTCCCAGTACCTACTGCAACCTACATCCTTCTGAATCTGCTTAGTGTATTCATCTCTTGGTCTCCCCCTACGATTTTTACCCTCCACACTGCCCTCCAATACTAAATTGGTGATCCCTTGATGCCTCAGAATATGTCCTACCAACCGATCCCTCCTTCTGGTCTAGTTGTGCCACAAACTCCTCTTCTCCCCAATCCTATTCAGTACCTCCTCATTAGTTATGTGATCTACCCATCTGATCTTCAGCATTCTTCTGTAGCACCACATTTCGAAAGCTTCTATTCTCTTCTTGTCCAAACCATTTACCGTCCATGTTTCACTTCCATACATAGCTACACTCCATACAAATACTTTCAGAAATGACTTCCTGACACTTAAATCTATACTTGATGTTAACAAATTTCTCTTCTTCAGAAACGCTTTCCTTGCCATTGCCAGTCTACATTTTATGTCCTCTCTACTTCGACCATCATCAGTTATTTTGCTCCCCAAATAGCAAAACTCCTTTACTACTTTAAGCATCTCATTTCCTAATCTAATACCCTCAACTTCACCCGACTTAATTCGACTACATTCCATTATCCTCGTTTTGCTTTTGTTGATGTTCATCTTATATCCTCCCTTCAAGACACCATCCATTCCGTTCAGCTGCTCTTCCAAGTCCTTTGCTGTCTCCGACAGAATTACAATGTCATCTCCATGGATTTTAATACCTACTCTGAATTTATCTTTTGTTTCCTTTACTGCTTGCTCAATATACAGATTGAATAACATCGGGGAGAGGCTACAACCCTGTCTTACTCCCTTCCCAACCACTGCTTCCCTTTCATGTCCCTCGACTCTTATAACTGCCATCTGGTTTCTGTACAAGTTGTAAATAGCCTTTCGCTCCCTGTATTTTACCCCTGCCATCTTTAGAATTTGAAAGAGAGTATTCCAGTCAAAATTGTCAAAAGCTTTCTCTAAGTCTACAAATGCTAGAAATGTAGGTTTGCCTTTCCTTAATCTTTCTTCTAAGATAAGTCGTAAGGTCAGTATTGCCTCATGTGTTCCAGTATTTCTACGGAATCCAAACTGATCTTCCCCGAGGTCGTCTTCTACTAGTTTTTCCATTCGTCTGTAAAGAATTCGTGTTAGTATTTTGCAGCTGTGGCTTATTAAACTGATTGTTCGGTAATTCTCACATCTGTCAACACCTGCTTTCTTTGGGATTGGAATTATTATATTCTTCTTGAAGTCTGAGGGTATTTCACCTGTTTCATACATCTTGCTCACCAGATGGTAGAGTTTTGTCAGGACTGGCTCTCCCAAGGCTGTCAGTAGTTCCAATGGAATGTTGTCTACTCCGGGGGCCTTGTTTTGACTCAGGTCTTTCAGTGCTCTGTCAAACTCTTCACGCAGTATCGCATCTCCCATTTCATCTTCCTCTACATCCTCTTCCATTTCCGTAATATTGTCCTCAAGTACATCGCCCTTGTATAGACCCTCTATATACTCCTTCCACCTTTCTGCTTTTCCTTCTTTGCTTCCTTCCCTTCAGTGAATGATAAGCAACATATATCTGGAAGATTTCTTGATCTTGGTAAAACTTTTGATGTTATTGTTAGTCACATTCTCTCACATAAGTTAAATAATTATGGAATTAAGGCCAATCTGAGAGGTGGATTGAGTCAAACCTCAATAATCATCAATATATTACAGAAATAAATTACAAGAATATTGAAAGGCAAAAAATTTCTATTTTTACAGTAATGAGCATAAAAATCAAGTATGGAGCCCCATAAGGGTCAATTCTGGGACCTGTCCTATTTCTGCTGTATGTGAATGACTTGGCTGATAAAATACATGATGGAACCACAGTATTCTTTGTAGGATGATGCTAATATTCTAATTAAATTGCACAGTGAGGAAATCTGCAAGAAGCTGCAACATTAGTCATGCATAACCTGTGAGCTTGAGATCACTACGACACACTCACACAAGGAGAGAAAAACAATTGACTAACCTGGGCCTGCATTTGATGGCATCTTCTGGACTTAGGTGATCAATAGACACTATTTTAATGCAGAGAATGAATGTTATATCATTTTGTCCCATAACTGTGTGGGCCTTTGTAGGCTGGCACTATTGATCTGCAGAGTGGGCTGTGTCATAAGAAATGTGCTTTCTCATTTCCAAGTCTTTGAAAACAACGGCAGCCTGCTTTCTGTGCTGTGGACTTCTACTCGGTTGCATAGCCTCCATTTGTCTCCAGAGTTCTGCGAGCAAATCTTGAGTATTGTGTGAGAGTCTGGAATGTGGAGGCCTACAAGTAGTTTTTTAATGCATTACACAACTCCAAAAACATTACAGGGAGGGCATCGGTCCATGAACCCATCATATGGTGTAGGCGCTCCACAATGCTGTTTGCAGCTGTGTGATGTGGTGAAGACCTTATCATGTGTATCATGTACAGCCAGGTCATTGCATGAAATATTTCACCTCCAACTGCCAACGATGGTTTGAAATTACTTTTTGAGGACAGCCAAAATGTGAAATATAACAACAGGTGAACATGCACAAGACATTCTCAGCAGTTTGTGTTCCCAGTGTGAATTCATCTGGCCACAAGGTGTATCTGCAATCCCTGTGAGGCAGTGCTGATAGTTATGTGTGACCTAGGAATGGTCCTACCAATTGAAGTGGACATATAAGCTACAGGATGTGGTCGACGTGTTGTAAGGTGGTGTTTATCCCCTTCACCTCTTCCTCTGGACTGTGACCAACAAACAGCAGTACTGTGGAACTTAGTTATCCAGAAAATCTGGACAATCAAAATGTTCAGAAAAAAATAGTATAACCCTGGTTAAACACCAGAAACATACCTGCTATACTTACTTTCACAGCAATACAATTTACACATTACTTTATACAGTGATAGTCAGAAATTCCTTTTGAGCCACATTCACACATTATTTATACACAGCACAATCATGCAGGTGTTTCACCAATATCACTTCAAACAATGTTGTTTCAGTCTGGTGTTCCAAGTAAAACATTATTTAATAGAGCTGAGTTGTTGCCTCTGCATATGTCATATGTCTTCAGATTGAGTGCCAACTTCATCAGCTAGTCCATCATTGCATGGTCTGGAGATGAACAAACTGCAAAAATTTCATCATCAGAAATCATACCATACGCTGTCAATCATTTACATAACCAACGCCTATATCTGAGTATTCTAAAATGTTTGCAAATGATTCAGCAGTCTCTGATGAGGCAACACTGTCACCAGTTTCTTCATACAGTGTGCAAACTGTGGCAGTGGATTCGCAAATGGTTAACCATAGACTATTCTTCCAATCTGACATCATTAATGTTCCAACACCAAATTCACAGTTATGTTTTGCAACAATTCTTTATCCATCTTATGCAATGCATCTTTTTGTCCATGAACACTACCACCTTCTTTCTCTTTGACGTCATTTTACTCTCGTAACAAAAGGGGGGACTACAGAACTCTGTAGCTCAATGTTAACTTTTTAACTGACACCAATTCAGGTTCCACATATGGTGGTTGGCTGAATTTTAAATTTAATTATTGTCATCACTGATTATTGCTGGAGTATCAAATACTGTACCAATTTTTTTAAAAAAAAGTATAGAAAGGTCCAAATGAGATCTGGATAAACAAAGTTCATCTGTACTGGAATATGAGCATAATATCCCTGAGATGAACAGGGTTTCTGATCATCTCATACACAGTTGACTTCACAATTCACACAGATAGAAATCTAATGAACTTAAATCTGGGAAATGTGATGGACACTCCAACAGACCTATCCATCTCCATTAAAATCAGATATCCAGAAACGCCCAGGAAGTTGGCCAACAATACAGTGGGACACCATCATGCTGAAAGAAAGCTGGAAATGCCCTGTCTACATATATCAGCGAAGGCAGTACATCTGTATCCAACAGCCTACAATTAATGTTCCCTGAAAGAAGAAGGGTCCAACAATACTCAAACTCCATATTCCACATCAATGTATACTCCTGAGCTCATCAATTACCTTTGATACATCCAGCTAGTAAGCGTGGATCAATAACTATGATTACGTTTATTTACCTCTCTATACACTCTAAATTAGCGTCATCCATAAACACTACATCACAGGGGAAATAGCAGTTTTTGTCTAGCTTGTGAATCACCTACTCTGCTATAACTGGATTGCCCTGGATAAAGTGAAAGAACAAGAAGTTTCTGAGAGTTTCAAATGGAGCATTAGGCAAATATTGAGTGAAACAAGAGAAAGGAATATAACAGAAGATGAATAGGTAGCCTTGAGAGATAGTGTAGTGAAGGTATCAATGAAACATTTAGGCAAGGTTGAAATTGTCACATACCACATGAGATACTAAATTTAATTGATGAAAGGAGTAAATATAAAAACACAAGTGAAACAGGGCTAAGGGAATACAGACAAATACACAAAATGGGATTGACAAGAAGTGCAAAACAGCAAAGCAGGAACGGTTAGGGTCAAAATCCAAAGCTGTAGAAGCATGCATGACTATGGAAAAGATAAATGCTGCTTACAGGAAAATTAAAGAACCCTTTGGGAAAAATGGTAGTAGTTGCATGAATTTGAAGAGCTCAGACTAGAAGCCAGTACCAAGAAAAAAAAGTAAAACTGAAAAGTGGAAGAATGTGTAGGACTATAGAAGGAAACCAACTTGAAGACATTATTATGGAAAGGGAGTAGACAAATAGGAGATGGGAAATATGGCACTGTATAAAAGAAAATTGATAGGGCATTAAAAGACCTAAGTCAAAATATAACCCATGAAGGAGATGATATTCTCTCAGAATTATTTATATCCTTGGAGAATAAACCATGACAAATCTATCCCACTTGGTATTCAAGATATACGAGCCAGACAAGAATGTAATAACCTAATTCCAAAGAGTGCAAGTACTGGCAGATATGAATATTACAGAAGAACTGAAGCCAACCTCATGAATGATCATTTTTGGTAACTAATGAACATGTACTGAATCAAATTAGAGAGAAAAGAAATTTATGGTACAACCTGACTAAAAGAATGAATCAGTTGATAACACATGTACTGACACATCAAAGAATCATCAGTTAGGTGATGGTGGGACTTGGGTGGGGTGGGGGTGGGGGGGGGGGGGGGCGTGTAACAACTGTATGGGAGGCCTAGGTTTGTCTACAAAAACAGGTTCAAATGGACTTAGTTGCAATAGGTATGCAAAGAAGAAGAGGCTTGCACAGGGTAGACTAGTGTGGAGAGCTGCATCAATCCAGTCTTTTGATGGAAGACTACAACAGCAATAACATTTCATGTGAACACTAATAATATATAATAATTTATAAGTTAAAACAATGATCACTAGAAACAGGCACTTCCAACTTGGCCAGTGCCAGCCCAAAGTCTAAATCCAACAGAAGGATGGAAAATATAAGTTTCATACCACTCCATGCAGCTATCAACAGCATTAAACGGAAATGAAATGAGCATATGGCATCGCTGGCTGGTAGGCCCCTATTTGGGGAAGTTCAGCTGACAGGTGCAAGTCTTATTTCATCCAATGCCACATTGGGCAACTTGCACACCAGTGATGAGGATGAAATGGTGATGAGGACAACACAACACCCAGTCTCCAAGTGGAGAAAGTCTCCGTCCCGGCTGGGAATCGAACCTGGGCCCGCTTGCATGAGAGGCAAGCACGTTACCAGCCGGCTAAGCATGTAGACATCTGCATTAAATGATTAATGGATACTGTAGTGATCAAGGCAGACAAGACTATCAATACATTTAATTCTGGCTTCTACTTTACAGTGTATAGGATCTTCATGGATGGCCACCTCTTTCTGTCTGCAACTATTGTCTGTCTCATTTTAACCCTCCCTCTAACACATTGTATTTGCCCCAGTTGTGGCCAGTTATTGTGCCACGCACTGAAAGAATTTCAGCCCTCATTGACCAACACCTCCAACCAATTGCCCGTAATCTAGCATCCCACATCATAGATACCAACCACTTCCTTCACTGACTCTCCACCATCCACACTCCTTTACCTCCTGGATCCCTACTCATCACTGTTGATGCCACATTCCTATAACCAACATCCCTCATGCTCATGGTCTTACCACTATTGAACACTACCTTTCCCAATTACCTTCGGACTCCAAACCCACTACCTCATTCTTCATACACCTTACTGACTTTATTCTAACCTAAACTACACTGAAGCACCAAAGAAACTGGTACAGGCATGCATATTCAGATACCGAGATATGTAAACAGGCTGAATATGGCACTGTGGTCTGCAATGCCTATATAAGACAAAAAGCGTCTGGAGCAGTTGTTAGATTGGTTACTGCTGCTACAATGGCAGGATATCAAGATTTAAGTGAGTTTGAATGGGGTGTTATAGTCAGTGCACGAGCGATGGGACACAGTATCTCTGAGGTAGCTTTGAAGTGGGGATTTTCTCATACGACCATTTCATGAGTGTACCGTGAATATCAGAAATCCAGTAAAACATCTAATCTCCCACAGTGCTGCAGCCGGAAAAAGATCCAGCAAGAACAGGACCAACAGTGACTGAAGAGAATCATTCAGTGTGACAGAAGTGCAACCTTTCTGCAAATTGCTGCAGACTTCAAAGCTGGGCCATTAACAAGTGTCAGTGTGTCAACCATTCAACGAAACATCATCAATGTGGGCTTTCAGAACCGAAGGCCCACTCATGTACCCTTGATGACTGCACAAGACAAAGCTTTATGCATTACCTGGGCCCATTGACACTGACATTGGGCTGTGAATGACTGGAAACATGTTGCCTGATCGAACGAGTCTCATTTCAAATTGTATTAAGCGGATGGACATGTACGGGAATGGAGACAACCTCATGAATCCATGGACTCTAAATTTCAGCAGGGGGATGTTCATGCTGATGGAAGCTCTGTAATGGTGTGGGGCATGTACAACTGGAGTGATATGGGATCCCTGATACATTTAGATACGGCTATGACAGGTGACTCGTATGTAAGCATCCTGACTGATCACTTGCATCTGTTCATGTCCTTTGTGCACTCCGACAGACTTGGGCAATTTCAGCAGGACAATGTGACACCCCACACATCCAGAATTGATACACAGTGGCTCCAGGAACACTTTTCTGAGTTTAAACACTTCTGCTGGCCGCCAGACTCCCCAGACATGAACATTATTGAGCACATCTGGGATGCCTTGCAACGTGCTGTTCAGAAGAAATCTCCACCTCCTCATACTCTTACGGACTTATGGACAGCCCTGCTAGATTTGTGATGTCAATTCTCTCCAGCACTACTTCAGACATTAGTCGAGTCCATGCCACATCATGTTGCAGCACTTCTCCGTGCTCGCAGGGACCCTACACAATATTAGACAGGTATACCAGTTTCTTTGGCTCTTCAGTGTACTTTGCCTTTGAAGAGAAGGTATACAAACAAATCTGCAGCTCAGCCATGGCATTCTCATATGCCAACCTGTTTATGGGCCTTCTAGAGGGGACCTTCCCAGCCTTCCAAAATGCCAAACACTTAGTCTGGTTCAGGTTCATTGATGATACCTTCATGATCTGGACTCAGGGCCAAGACACACAAGCTGCATTCTTTCACAACCTCAACACCTTCTCTCCTGTCTGCTTCACCTGGGCCTCCTCAACAAAGTTTGCCACCTTCCTAGATGTTGACCTTCTCCTCTCTGATAGCTCCCTCCGCACCTCCGTCCACATTAAACCCACCAACCACCAACAGTACCTACATTTCGACATGTCATCCCTTTCACACCAAAAAATCCCTCCCATACAGCCTGGCCACTAGGGGTGATGTATCTGCAGCGACAAGAATTCCCTTGCTCAGCATACTTAGAGTCTCAGGAAGGTCTTCACAGACAGCCACTATACTCCAGACTTAGTCTGCAGACAGATCTCCCATGCCATTTCCTCCACATCCCAAATCCTCCCACAACCCCCGAGAACCAACCATAAAGGATTTCCCCTTCATCACTCACTATCATCCCCGACTTCAACAACTGAACCACATCCTTCGCCAGGGCTTTGTTTACCTACCATCATGCCCTGAAGTGAGGGACATCCTACCGAAGACCCTTCCTACTTCTCATAAAGTGGTGATCTGCTGCCCACCCAACCTCCATAACATCCTAGTTATCCCAGTGTCACTCCCATTCCCAATTCTTTGCCACAAGGATCATATCCCTGTGGAAGACCCTGCTGCAATACCTGCCCAGGGCACCCACCCAACACTTCCTTTTTCCACTCCTGTAACAGGTTTATTCTGCCCCATGAGGGGCTGGCCCACATGTAAAAGCAGCCATGTCATTTACCAGCTCTGCTGCAACCACTGCACAACTTTTTATATTGATATGACTTCCAACCAGCTATCCACCAGGATTGACGGCCACTGCCAAACTGCGGCCAGAAGCAAAGCAGACCAACCTCTTGACACAACAAGCAGATGTTTGATTTGAACAGCTCCTTCACTACACGAGCCATCCATATCCTCCCCTCCACCATCAGCTTTTCTGAACTGTACAGATGGGAGTTATCCTTACAACAGCTTCTCTGATCCCGTAAGGTAACATAATGTTCCCACATCCTCCCAGCCTCTTTGTTTGCCGCCCCCTACCAACACACCCACCCATCTTTCTCTACTCCTTTTCTTTCCACCCCCCACCTCCCTGACCCACAACCTCCTGACACCATGCCTGTTGGCATTCTAATCCATGCACACTCTGCCAGACAGTGTTCCTCTGTCCCCCTACCCATACACTAACATCCCTCCTCCTTCCCTGCCCCCTCCAGATTGCTGCTCACATCTCACATGATTGCTGCATTCTGGCCTGAGCTTCTGGAGTAGGCAGTCACGTGTGCATGAGGTGTGTTTGCTTGTGTGAATGAATGGTATGTTTCTCTTTTGCTGATGAAGGCTGTGACCGAAAGTTTTGTGTAAGTGTCTTTTAAACATGCCTGTTTGCAAACATAACATGCCTTCTTTACGATAAGCAGCAATCTTTTCCTACATTGTTGGCATTGCATTTTTAGTTCTTTCTTCCTATGTCTTGCGTAGCTGCCTTTATCCACTCTCACCTTCCGCCTTTTCCTCCTCCAATAACCTTGACAATCGATCCACCAGCCGTGTGTATAAAGCATTGACTTTGTTTGCTTGCTCATAACTGAGAGGCACAATCATAGGTCAAGACTACAATATAATTGGTAGTTTTTCCCCTTTTAAGTATCTCTTGCTTGTTGAGAAAGGTTTGCCTGATGGCATCAGTCTCCAAGCTTCTCTGATTCTTTCCCTTTCTTCTTCTCATTGTAATTGATTAGTGCACACAAATACCTAAAAATTAGCTCAGTCTTCCAGTAGCCCTGCATCCAGTTTATGCTACATCTTTCTTCTCCTCCTTCAGCCATACTGAAGGCACACGCTGCGCTTGGTGAGAGAGTTTATATGCTGCAGTGAAGTTAAGTATGTGCCAGTGTACCTATCAACAGGGCCATCCAAAATGGCCAATTCTCAGCAAAGGAGTCAGATGAAGGATGTTTCACAACACAGAGAAAAAATGTAGTGAAACCAATACATATACAGTGGAAACATCTCTCCCCTCCCCTCATTCTAGGATACTGTGAGCTCATGTCCTATGCCAGCCTGAACCTGTTAAATCTCACATGTATGCCTTACCTGTCTGTAATATTAGACCTGTTAAAGACAAGATTATTTTGTTCAGCCATTCCCTTGGAATGTCACCAAAGTTTATCATTCAATTTATTTTCTTCTCAGAACAATTATTGTAATTTCTTATATAGTTCATTATTTAATGTATAACATATTTTGTTTATGTTCAATAGTTTTGCATCGCATATTCACTGAAATAATTCCTTTCGCTTTTGTCTTAATCAAGCATCACCAGTTTGCCAGCTTTGGTAACCAACTTAGATACTCTATAGTTGCACTAGTTTATAATCTTTGATCCTACAAAATTTTCACAGCCATCCACATTTATCTTTGTATGTGATGATGGCATACAAGCTGAAAGAAAGTTGATAACATAAAATAATAAATATTGTAGAATATTACACCAGTGTCGTGTGTGTTTTCATTCATAGTGTATAAAATATTCTACCAAGGATCGACAGAACAGTGAATCAATGTGAGTAATTATTTGATAAATAGCTAATAAAAAATATTTGAGTCTAGCAGCAAAACTGTGAAACTGATGAACTGCCAATGTGTCTGATGCGTACCACTACTGAGATATTATTCTACATCTGAAAAAAAGAAGAACTGACGAAGTCCTCAGTCCAGTTGCAATCTACGGATAAAAAAAGATAAATGTTTCACAGAACTAATTTTACAGAAAGATCTGTTTGGTCTAATTATTTTAAACAATTTGCAAGCCTGCGTTACTCAGAGTGAGAGCATTACAAACTCCACAGTGGTGCTTATTTACGCAGCATCCACAAAGAAATTTAAATTGACAATAGCAGTTGACATGTCTGCTATTCCAAACTATCGTAGACATGGAGGAGAATGAAAACCTTCATCAAAAGCATAAATGTAACAGACAGAAAAGCACCGGGAGGGGTGGTGGTGGTAACTTGGAGTAGGACACAGGATAAGTTATGTTTAAATGATCAGCACTTAGCACAATAAAGATACAACTGTACCTGGAGAATATTCTTCTCAAGTGAGCTGCAAAAAATTAGCTATCACTGTGTGACAGCAACGGCTACACAGGTAGGAACAAAGAAAAAAATAATCAAGGAACTTAAGTGGAATCACTTCATCTCTCTGTCACATGAAAAACAAATTCATAACAGGAATGAAGGAGCACATTTCGTGATCAGTATGGCTAACAGAAACCGAGTACAAAATGTTTTATGAAGCCAAAAGCTGCTATTCAAGTACTTACATTACTGGAAAGGTGTAAGTTTATTTGCTGACAATATGTTTTTATGCAGCATTAACAACTGACATAAAAATAAGGTGTTTTTTTTCCCAAAAGAGAGTTATTATCTGGTCAAATGAAAATGTAGTACCAACTCAAAAACTACCCTCTTGATGGAGGCAGAACGGCACTGTGATCCCTTATTAGGAGAGTACAGTATAGTGGATTATTCTGGAGGTTTCTCAGGCATCCCAGATGTTGAAACAGGCAAGCTTCTAAGGTTTTCTACAATTCTGCAACAAATTATGAACAGTGATCAAGTTCTACAGTTCTGTCACAAGGCTGTTCCTGAAAACTGGAAATTAGTTACTATACATTTTCGAATTTTGAAAAATATCTTTACTGTTTTAAATGAATCCTTCTATCAGATTATATAATCATTTTAAATTTTTCTGTTAAACATACTCCAGAAATTTAAGTCCTGAGCAGTAGATGTTGCTTTCCCCATTGAATGCCGTATTAAATATTTTCAGGTTCAGGATCTTTCTTACACATGAGTATCACTTTAAAAAGTATGATGAGAGTTAAAATCCACAACGATTAACAAATTTTGCAATTTTTAAATTTTTCCATGGCGAGCATAAAGTACCCCCCACCCTTCCCGACTGTGGTTACATTATTGAAAGTGTGCTGATATTGCTAAGAGAAAGCTAAAAGACATTTTTAGTATCTGGACTGTTCTTACACATCACTATCACTTTTAAAAAGTATGTTGTTAATATTAGTCAACAACAATTAACAAATTTTGCCTATTTTCATTCTTTTAGGATGGACATAATGTTGTCCTCTCTGGCAACATGCTGGTGTTGCTGGGTTTAAATACCTGTGTGTGCTCTGCAATTAGCCTAATTTTGTCTTCACAACCGCTGCAGGAGTGACACATGAAGGAGGTTGCAATATACACCTAGATCATCACTTACAATTGCTTCTTGAAACTTACTGAATGGGCCCTTGCAGAATAGTTTTCTTCTATGTTCAAGCGTCTGACAGTGCAGTCCTATCAGCATCTCTGTCACCCAGTCCTGTCGGTCAAACAAACCTGTGACCATTCATGGTGCCACTCTTTGTATATGTTCAATATCCCATTAGCCCTGAATGGTATGGGTCTCAGACACTTCAGCAATATTCTAAGATGGGTTGCTTGTTTTTTTTTCTAAGTGATCTCCTTTGTAGGTTGACCATATTTAAGAACCTTCAACATCGCAGCGCGTCAGCAATCGTTAGTTAATATATTAAAATACTAGAAACCTGCGTCGATTGCATAAAAAGCACCTAGTGTTAACCTAGGTTTCGGCGTAGATAACTACACTTTCTTCAGAACAATAAAACCCACAAGTGCCTAAGAAGACCTTTGTCAATGATTAAAAGAACACAATAGCTATACATTTATAAACGAATGAAAGGGAAAACACAAACAGTACAAAGTCTAAACCACTACTTAACTTAATGGTGTAACCTCCACCTCACACCGGCCTATGTTCAATGGGCCATGGCTGGTCATGGCCCATTTTTAGTTTTTTAATATATTGACCATATTTCCCTACTATTGTACCAATGAATCAAAGTCAAACATCTGCTTTAGCTGTAGTGAGCCTATGTGATTGTTCCACTTCGTATCCCTACAAATTATTACACAAAGGTAAATTTAAGAGTTGACCAATTCCAATGGTGACACACTGACACTGTAGTCATAGGACACTAGATTTTTTTGTTTTGTGAAGCACAGAGTTTTACATTGCTGAACATTTTAAGCTAGTTGCCAATCTTTAGGCCCCTTTGAAATCTTGTCAAAAATTGACTGAAAATTTGTGTGCTTTTTTCAGATATTTCTTCATTAGAGATAACTGCATACCTGCAAAGAATCTGAGGTTACTATTAACATTGATTGCAAGGTCATTAATATGCAACACAAACAGTAACAGCCCCAGAACACTTCTCCGAGACGTACCCATAATCACTTCACATCAAGATAACATTCTGTGTCCTCCCTACCAAAAAATTCTCAATCTACTCTCAAACTTCACTTGATATCTCAAACAATCATACTTTTGATAATAACTATATGCCTTTTTTCAAGTCAAGAAATACTGCAACTATCTGACTGCCTCGACACATGGCTCCTATGGAGCCACATAATATGTAATTAAATAATTATTCTGTACCTCCTGCATGACTAATATAACTGCCACTAAAGTAGATAAACCGAACACCTGCCACAATGGGGCCATGGAATGGTTTCATTCAAAAGTATTCACCACATGCATTACAACATTTATCCCACTGAGAGACAATATGATCAATTCTTGTTTCGTAGAATGCGATCAACTGCTGATAGATACACAACCATATCCACTCTTACACTTCATCTCCTGATTGAAACCGACATCCACGTATGTTGTTATTGAGGTCACCAAAGATATGGTTATCATGCAGGGAAAGAGCCAAGCTGTATGGAGGATGCTGCAGTGTTTCCCAACTAAATCACTGATGTGCAGCCGTCGTCCAATTGGCAGTATAAAGGCAAGCATTACTGTGTAACAGAAGATATTCCATCTGACAACACTCCTGAGCATTTTGACTTTATGTAGCATTATAAGTGCCTTCATAACACTTTTCATTGATTTTGGTTCCATGCTCAAGGCCCTTGGCGAGCAGAGGGCCTCTGCATTCAAGCAGGAACTAATCATGAAATTACTGGAACTTGTGTGAACCACAGATGAAGGCTACAACTCAGCTATTTCAATGGGAAACACTGCAACATCTTCTATATAGCTCAGATCTCTCACCGTATGATTTTCACATCTTTGGCAACCTCAAGAGATACATGTATGGATGTTGCTTTCACTCGGACTAGGAAGTGCAAGAGTGGTTGTAGTTGGGGATCTGTCAGCGGCGATCATGTTCTATGAAACAGGAACTGATTGTCTGATCTCTCAGTGGAATAAATATCTTAACAATGTGACGATTACTTTTGAAAGAACCATTCCATGGTCCCCTTGCGATGGCTGTCTGGGCTTCATCTGTCTTTCCCTCATTAAAGAAAAAATTTGTGCACCAACTAAGGAAGCTGTATAAAATGTGGACAAATTAACTGATAACTTCTCAGTGAATGATACATCTATCATTATTAGTGGCTCAAATGACATTGAAAAACCTGTGAAAGAATTACAGAGGTATATGATGGAGACTATGGAATGCATACATAAACTCCCACACAAAATGAACACAATTATTCACTCAGAACCTCTTAGAAATGACACCCAAGACACAAATGTAAAAATCAAGTCTGTGTATCACGTCACGTTAGATAAAATCAGTACCGCTACAAATGTGAGTAAGAAGAGACTGACCGAGAATTTCAAAATCAAATGGCTGGAAGGAAACAAATACACAGCTCATGGTTTACATTTACACAAATGAGGAAAGATTCGCGTTTGTAATAGACTTGCTTCTTCGTACACGTGGGGAAAATAGAAAAGCCAAATACAGAAATAAAACATATACAAATGGACAAACAGATAGAAAGCAACTCTCTTGAAGTGAAAGTACCAAATAACAAAAGACATAACAAAAGACACAACAAAAAGGCCGTCATTAATGGATAGATGGGTGAAAAAGGACTGTTAAAAGTGGAAATTGGAAACATCTCAACTGAAGAAAGGCAGAATACCACACTTAGTGAAACAACAAGCCACGAATCAAATACCAAGAATACCATGCTTGAAAAAAAATGAGGATTTATTTTTCTATTAGATACACTAGTGTAAAAAGTGACTTAAGTAGTCAAGCAAGAAATTATGTTTTCCCTATACCTAATTTTAAATTGCTGCATCAGAGTGTTCAATCACTGTCCAATAAACTTAATGAAATAGAAATAATGTTAAAATTATGTGAATGATATTTCTGTCTTATGTGTTTCCAAACACTGACTTTAACAATATACGTTAAACCTAAAATACGTCTCTCAGTTCAAACTTCCACACGTTTTGTCGGAAAATGTCAAATCATGGGGTTTCTGTAAATATGTTAAAAAATATTGAATACTACCCAATGACAAAAAATAAATAAAAATAAAACACTGAATAGTTTAACTACCAAGGCAAAATACAGTTATTATTTGTATTGTATTTGATTTATCAGAACCCAATAAATACAAAGATGATATAAATCTACTCCAGTCATTCAACATAAGCTCAACTTTAATTGAACCAACTCAAAAAAAACAGCAATCTTTGCATCTATCATTTAACATGTATGCCTATAACATAGAAGTGGTAAACACAGGTTTTTGTGATCATTGTCCTCAAAGTCTTACAATGAATGGGGCAGGAAACTCGAAACTCCCTGCAATATTATGCACTAAATATATAAAAATTACGTAATTCGTGTTTCCTCTTGAAGGGTGGAAATTGGAACGATTTATACAACTGTAATAATACCAATGAAAAAAATTTAGCTCTGTTCAAAAATCAAACAAGTGGGTGACAGAATGGATAAGGATATCATGCCAAAATATGAGGCGATTGTGTGATTACTCCCAATAAAGTACTACTCCCTATTTTTTACCTATTTCAAAAGTTACAAATTAATACTTAACAAAAGTTACTTAAAAAATAGAAAATAACAAAATACTGTCTAATTCTGAGAATAAAACTAAAGCAGCCTGACAAATTATGAGAAGAGAAATGGGTGCAAGGACAGTTAATCACAGTAATATAGAGCAATTATGAAATGCAATAACTATCTGATCCCAGACACATGGCTACTACATCCAATCATTATTTCTCAAACACAGCACGCCAGTTGATAAATACACATGAAGACAAACAACTGGACACTAAGAGTGTACAGTTAGATTAAAAAAATCATGCACATACATTGTTCACTTATCTAGTGACATCTGATCAATTCACAAAATTTTTTTAAGGATTGCCTAGTACACACACAGGGAATGCTGATGGGCTACCTGATGCTATCATCAAAGCTAGTGCAACATTTATTGTCGAATCACTAGCACAAATAGTAAATTTATCACTTGAGAGCAGTGAGTTTCCAAATAATCAAAAAACTGCAAAAGTAATAGGCTGGTTTCTGTTTTGTCAGGCATCAGCAACATTTTGGAAAAATGTTCCTTTAAAAGATTAACAGCCTTCTTAAAGAAGGTAAGGTTAATATATAACTCACAACATGGGTTCAGAACCGGAAAATCAAGCTCTCAGGTTTTCAAATCTTGCGCACTGAAGTCCCCAACAATCAGTCTTTCCTTCCTTTTCAACCTGGCCAGTAAGGCCCCCTTGAACTGAGAGTTCCAGATGACTTGTCCCAGTTCCAGATGCCTTTCCCTAAACCTCATCAGCCCTTTTCCTTCACCCCTCTTCCTTCCCCTTCTACTCTCATGCCAGAAGAAGGAACCATTGGCTCCAAAAGCTTGCATACATAATACCCATAAAATATGTTTTCTCCTGCCACTGCTTGATGAGTTGTCTGTCCAGTTACATTAAACTAAAAGCAGTGGATGATAAGCCACATGTACCTGGAATATTTTTTGATCTTAGCAGAGCCTTTGATGTTACTGACCATGACATTCTCTTGCATAAGTTCAGTAATAATGGAATGAATTAGTGGCCAATCTAAAACATGGATCCAGTGATACCTCAACAACTGTCAACAGATAACAGAAATAAAATACAAAGACAAAGAAACAAATTCTAGTTTATCCAGTAATGATGGGCGTAAAAGATATGTATGGAGCACTGCAAAGGTCTAATCAGGAACCTCTCGTATTTCTGCTGTATGTAAATAACTTGACTGGATGGAAAAAATGTCTCGCGTGAGTCATACAAAATTTTTGAGCACATACACATAGGAAAAACAGAAGTGGGAGGTGCGTCTGAGCAATCTAAATAAAAAACAGAATACACTTACCTATGCTGCTAGGATTCTTATTCAAAATACTACCTGCTCACCAGGGATGACAATATACCGCAGTATTATACAATCACAACTGATGTACGGAATAATTTAAGTTTTGGAGAGACTTGCATAATGTAAAAAAATTAAAATACAGAAAAAAACTATTGAGGTAATAGACTCCTCTTTAAAAGTTTCAAAATATTGATTCTGCCTTGTTTGTATACATTTGAAATACATAATTTGAAAAGACGGAGTATCTAGGGGGAAAAAAAAAATAACATCTTCAAACATAATTATGATATAAACACATACGGACAAGCTGAACCTAACCATAAGCACACTAAGTACAATCTTATGCAAAAGTGTGTACCATACTGGAGTTATATTGTATAACCATATACCTTCTCACTTAAAATGCATACCAACATTAAATACATTTAACATAATAAGTAATCATCATTAATTAAGTATTACATCACTGCACACTGTAACGTACTCTGTGTTTATCATATTGCCTCACTCAGTAACTACTGGTATCATGTGTAGAAGCAATGTGGTATGTCCATGTATCTTACTATGGATTTTGATTGTGTTGACCATCCCAAGGACTACGTGTAACTGTAAATTAATTATCTTTAACCTTGTCCTATATAATGTGTACAAACAATGTTCTGTAAATGATTCTTGGAACAAATAAATAAATTAAAAGGGTAATGATGAAAATAGACCACAGTTTTATCCTCAACACTGATGAAGTGTGTAAAACTCTAAGAATTATAAAGTTAAAAACTCAGTTCCTGATCCGTTTTTTGTTGCACAGAAATATTGTGATTTTCCAGTCTAACACTATAACAAAACATCCCAATATTAATTTACAATTCTTGTCTGCGACTGAAAACTTGTGCATTTGATAGCTGGTCCAATTTCTATTTTTATGTAAAACAGTAGAGGACACACAAATTAAAAGCTGCAGGAGAAGATTATATTGTGTTCTATAACTGAACTTACTAAAAATAATAATAATAATAAACCTCTCCCCAACAATCTGAGTTCTGTAATATCACAGTCTGGAAATTACATGTTATAAATTTCATTCAATAACATTTTAGCTTTGAGTGAGTTAAACATGGAATGTCCTATCTGGGATGTTTTGTCTTACTACTTCAGCACACACAGAGTTAAAGAAAAAAAGCATACAAGTATATCAAGAAAATATGGCACTATGTTAAGAAAGAAGACATAAGTAATTATATAGGAGTTACTTGTAATAAAATATAAGGCAATCTCATGTGGACCTACCAATTGACAGCAGGTAAAACAAGAAAAGCACTTAGTAAACACACTCACTTTGGTTCATACATGTGTGATCCTCAGACCTTCCAAATTCAAAGTGAACAAATGCAAACAGTGATATGTATGCATCATTGAAATACCTGCGCTGCTACGCACATTGCAAAATGCTGTAGTACCCATTAAAAGGTGAATATATGCCAATGTTGAGTCTACTCCTCAGTAGGAGAATACGAGGCATGGTAAATCGCTTGTTGAAAATAACAAACGTAAATAAAATGATAAATATGGGTATTAGTTATATTAAAAAGCATATTTAGCAAGGAAACACTAAAGAGCAATCTGTTACAGTGACCTAACACTTAAGAGACCCCCCCCCCCTTGATCAATCTGACCACAATCAAGATTCTGAGTAGAGAGAGAGAGGGACACCATAACACCCTGTATATATAGTATTAAACAGACCTGCATGTGTGTACAATCTAGCAATATTCTGAAAAAAGGGAAAACACAAACAGCATTAACTAATTAGAACTGGTATACTGCATATACCAGGAATTACAAGAATACCCCACAGAAATATGACTAGTTTTGCAAGCTTTCACGAAATAATACCTCATCAGTGGAGAGAAACTGGTGTAATGAGATGGTCAGGTCACATTTCCATGGAGTTGACCAAGCAGCTTCTTTTTCCATGTACCTAACACACATCAGTAATTCCAGTTTCGAGAAGGAATCGCAGCCTTATAGCCTAAATGTACCAGGAACTGTTTTACATGTTTCTTCTGCCATTCTTTGCATGTTACCACGTAGTTTTTTCTGCAAGTGATCACGATTTTCATTACTAGCTTGGGTTTCCCCCACTTCAGTGTCATATTTACGAAAACAAATAACCAAGTTAGCATTGTCCCTGAAATCCAGTCACAAAATTAAAAAAACTTTATACGCCTCAATATGCAGAGCAAGTAACGATGGACTGCTGTTAGAAAAGTCACAATTCAAATTATTGTGAGCAATCTACCCAACAGAATTTAGACCTCTAAAGTTAAGACTATGCTCCTATCAATTTTTGGACTCCGTTTGTAAGTTATTTTCTAGCAAATAATACGTTGCCATCTGATTTTCAACGTGTATTTATGTGAGCATTCCCAAACACCGGCCGGTGTAGCTATACACACAAAAGCTATGCATTCGGGTGATCGTGAAATGACTATACAATTTCAATAATCAGTATTTATTAAACCATCACACAGCTCGATAACAATAATTCTAATGTCAACACCAGTACCAGATTTAGAAATAATTTCACACTATACTTCCAGCTGCTGCAAGTCTGCCACATTTATTTCAAATACAAAAAAGTATTTTACAATCACAATAAAACTAGAAATTCACTGAGAAGTCGTTTCTTGTTGGTTTATAAATCATTTAAATAACAGATTACAAATAATGCGACAGTTCTGTAAAACTGCCCGTCGTTCCGAGACAGCACATGATTTGATGAAAGCCGTCTATATGGGCTTAATTTTAAAGTGAAGACCGATCAGTGAAAATACCAAACACTTGAGGTCTTGCACCAGATAGTAAAAACAACGTAGTCCTTCGGGGTCTCTCGACTGGTTAACGTCAACCAATGACCCAGTCTTCGAAGTGGTGAAGGAGATGTGCTCATCGCCAATGACAATTTCCAGCTCCTGTCTTCCCACTCTGTCGGGCTGCGGCCACAACGAATCATCTTCCTGCATTATCTCAGAGTCATGAATAATGCGTTTCAGCTCTTCCATAACACAATTGTGCACATATGCTTCCTTTCTTATCATAGTATCGTTCTTGTAATTTGAGTTATTTGCATATCGTAGTTTCCCATCCGGCCTAAATTCGAATTCCAGGAATTCATGCCCGAATTTACCTTTGTGACCAACGTAATAACGGATGTAGAAGTCCGTAGACGACATTTTCAACCCGCTTCATGCACAGAATTCACACACGCTTCACATTCAAGCATAAACAAACCCCACAGATATACAAGTGGAAATTCGGACGCTCGCCGTGTCAACGATCATTCGCAGCTGTGCTTGAGTAGAAATATCTTTGGTGGTTGCAATAGCGCACTGCCACAGCCGAATCTAGAAGTCGGCTCTGTAATTATGCATTTTCTAAGAAGCGTCCATATGATGCCGTTTTTTATTCAAATTTGCGCATGTGCATGAATTTCCAGTAGTGCGTTTACCCATACGTAATTTCCAATAAATTTCCTGTGGTTGGAATCTTCGCGCTTTTCAGCAGACGACAGGCGGATAGCGCCCATGCATGGTTCTATAGTGTGGTGAGGTTAATGCTGAGAAGCGATTTGTGTGCAAGACTGTCTGTTGACTCCAAAGAAAGCACGCTTAAATTTAAAGATGATTACGGATAGGTAAATGCCGCTCCCAAGGACTATTCGAATAAAAATTTGGGTATTTCTACACGATCCCTCTTTCCTCGTACGCAGTCGCGGCTGCACGGGAACAAAAGCGCATTCACAAAAAGTAGTAGAGGGAACGCACATCTGATGCACGGTCTCGTGTCCAAATGTTGTCTGATTGCTGCAGCCGTCTGTTATAGATCCGCTTCTTTTCTTGGCAGTTTGTGCTGTATTTCCTGTGATCAAAATGCGACAGAAAATGAAGAGACAAAGGCAACTGTGGATGAAAAGTTATCTACAATGCAACAAACGTACTTCACTGCGAGGTTCACAAAGTGACAGCGATGTTTTGTTTGGAAACTTCACATGTATGTCACAGTTATATTTTGATTTTTTAACTGCAAGATTGGAAACCCACATCCCTTGGCATGATACGCTTTTGCGAGTTTGATTCTCTGTAGATACTGTGCTGCAAATAAATTTTATGTCGTGTTCAAAGAATGCTTGCTTGCAAAGGCCATCCCAATATTTATTTCATTTATTTGTGTACAACCATCGTGTGATGGTTCCAACATAATAGTTGCTGCTAGAGAGTTTTTTGGTTCTCAGTTTAAACTTAAGGTAAATGGTGTTATTCTAACGCAGTGCATTTGTCATTCAGTAGCCGTTGTAGTTAGCAAACCTTGTGAAAACTCGCTCATTTACAAGATCGACTTCTAAGAAATATATCTTCACAGTTGTCTCATAGTTCCAATCATTGTGTCCAGTTGATTGGGATCCAAGAATATATGAGTATGGAAAAGAATAGGATACTGAAATCAGAAACTACAAGACGGTTATTAATGCACCAACGCGTATACCTTATAACTGATTACTGCTCTTCATTACAGTGTTTTTTTTTAATGTAGCTGCATTTGAAGAAAAATTAAAAAATGTTGATTTTATCTTTGGTGATCTAAATAACCATTACACCAAATCTTACCTCTTGTTTCTCAAATATGCTCTTAATTTTCTAAGCAGTTTCAATGCTCTCTTCCAGAGTGGAAAACTTCTTATTTGTTCCCTAGCAGAAAATTGTATTAAACTTTGTAAAGAAATAGAACATAACATTTTTCCAGTAAGGGTACTGCAAGAAATTGAAATTCATCATCCATGTTGTACTGGAAAATTACCTCCCTAAAGTGCAGTACAGTTAGGACACAAGTGTGAAACATTGCTAAAGGAGCTACCTGCTTCTGGCGTTGATGAAATCAATGCAACGATTCTTGCCAATTTGGGATCCAGTGTATTAAGAAATGAAATTGTCAAACCTTACTGTAGCACTGGGTTAGGATGGGTCTGGGCTGGCAGAAGTGTGGCATTTAACTAAACATTTCAGTAAATTTGTCAGTGGAAATAATGTCTCTGTAAAGTGGCGGTTGATGTCCCATTTCTTGGTAAATAGAAGACAAGTCATTTAATGGGAATGGAGACAGATGAAATATGGCAACTTACAATTAATGTTATGTTATGTTAACTGGGGACCTAGAAACGACAGAGAGGCTCTGTCCCCACCGCAGCCGCAGTGCTCCGCAACCCCACGACGACTACTGCAGTCCACTTCACCCCTCTGCCGCCCCACACCAAACCCAGGGTTATTGTGCGGTTCAGCTTCCGGTGGACCCGCCAGGGAATGTCTCACACCAGACGAGTGTAACCCGTATGTCTACGAGGTAGAGTAATGGTGGTGTACACGTACATGGAGAACTTGTTTGCGCAGGAATCGTCGACATAGTGTAGCTGAGGCGGGATAAGGGGATTCAGCCCGCATTTGCCGAGGCAGATGGAAAAACGCCTAAAAACCATCCACAGACTGGCTGGCTCACCGCACCCAGACACAAATCCGCCGAGCGGACTCGTGCCGGGGATCGGCGCTCCTTCCCGCCCGGAAAGCCGTGCTGTTGACTGCATGGCCAACTGGGCGGGCTACAACTAATGTTAAAGACTTTAGTGATAAACTGCAATTTCCTAACTTAGGAAAACTCGCAAAATCGGTACTAGCATAACCTAATTCAAATATGGAGTCATGAAGGAGTTTTTCAGTACTGAGCTATGCACAGACAAAGAAGAGGAATCGAATAGGTGATGTAACACTTGACGCAGTTGCAGTCCCTTACAAGCGAAGGGACAGGAATGCTGTTTGTCTAAGGTAACCAGCGCCCATCTGAAACTTCACAATCCAGACATGTTGTTTTCGATTTGACAAGTAAAATCGATATAGGTTAAGTACTTTAGATATTTTAGTAGGCTTGTAATTACCCAGTTTCCTTATACGATTTCTAAAAAATTTTAATATGTTGGAAAAATCTTGATCTTGTGGAAAATTATGTGCATATTTAAAGGAAACTTGAGAAAGGGCTCTGGCATCAATGGTTGACGTGCTTGTTCACACAAATAACCAAAATTTGGTATTTTGTGCATTCACCCAAATTTTCCACATTTGTTTTATTTGTAAAACTAATGAAGAATTGCTACTGCTGATACAGATGCAAAGAAAGATGTATGAAAGTATGAACAATTACTTTCAGCAGAAAAGTCTCCAAAGGTCTAATTAGCGATATATAACTAGTAAGAGGCACCACCAAACCGACATTCACAAATACTATCTGCGGACACCTCTCTGAAGTAAGATGATGCTGCAGACAAATTTTGATAACAACGTATCCTTGAACAGTTCCATCAGAATCCACCACACACTGTCCCCTTTGTTTCAGATAACAGTAACTGCAGCCTAAGGAAAATAACTGTGACATTTTCCATTGCTGCAATGAATTTTTTTTTTTTTTAAATTTGTGCTGAGGTCACCGGTCCCTACGCTGACGCACTACTTAACCTAACTTAAACTAACTTACGCTAAGGACAACACAGATACCCATGCCTGACGGAGGACTCAGATCTCCAATGGGGGGAGCCGCATGGGCCATGACAAGGCGCCTCAGAGTACATGGTTACCCCATGCGTCTTCTATAATGAGCATTTCAATTTTGTAATTATTTTCTTATATCAGTTATAATTGTGGTAATGTATTAACGGTTTTGTAATTGTATAGTCTAACTGAAATTAACTATCTAGGTCCAAACAGAACATGTTGTGCAAGTAAAATTATTTTTAATTAGTCTCTTTTGCACTCTTCCATTCCCACATGAATTAAGGAGTACTACTATTGGCTAGTAAATCCCTCCCCCAACTGAATCATGGTTCTTCCTGTGATTGGGTTGGCTTCCATGCCTCAGTGATACAGAAAGCTGTACCATAGTTGCCACCACAATTGAGGGATATCTGTTGATAGGCCAAATAAATGTGTGGTTTCTGAAGAGAGATGGCAGCCTTTTCAGTAGTTGGATGGACATCAGTGTGGATGATTGATTTGGCTAAAAGCCAGGGGAAACTACAGCTGTTAGTTTCCCAAGGGCATACAGCGCTAATGTACAGTTAAATGATGGTGATATCCTCTTGGGTACAATATTCTGGAGGTAAAATATCTCCCCTTTCGTATCTCCACGTGGATGTCATCATCAGGAAAAACAAAACTGGCAAACTACAGGTCAGAGCATGAAATGTTAAATCCCTTAACTGGGCAGGTTTGTTAGGTAATGTAAAACAGAAAACAGATATCTTGAAGTGAGATGTAGTGGGGATTAGTGAAGTCTGCTCCCAGGATGAACAGGACTTCTGGTCAGGTGAGTATAGGATGACAAACACAACATAAAACAGGAGTACTCTAGGATTAGGTCTAATAATAAGTAAGAAAACAGAAATGTAGGTAAGCTGCTACAAATAGCACAGTAAATGTATTATTGTAGCCAAGATAGACATGAAGCCAACACCTGTCACAGTAGTGTAAGTCTATATGTTAACTAGTTCTGCAGATAATAAAGAGATTGAAGAAATGTGTGGTGAGACAAAAGAAATTATTCAGATAGCGAGGAAGGGGAAAATGTTATAGAGGACTGGAATTCGAAAGTAGGGAAAGGAACGGATGGTAGAACAGTAGGTGAATACAGACTGGGGCAAACCACAATTTATTGGCTATAGATTAAGACTGGAGAAATTGCAAAAATCTAGGAAGTTAAGGAGTAGGGTCTGGGATAGGTTTAATAAACCAGAGATTGTTGAGAGTTTCAAATGGATATTGGGTAACAGCTAACTGAAACAAGGGAGAAGAATACAGAAGAAGACAAATAGGTAGTTTAAAATATCTTGATGGCAATTCGCCTGTTTCAACCTGGATAATACTGTGCACTGTAGCATGTAAAGTAGCAACTCTTATTGAAACCTCGATTCCCATCGAAATGAACTATTCAATATCGTTTTGAATGGTACAAGAAATAGGAAATCTCTATGAGCAAATATTGTAGCCATGTGGAAAGGCGGACTTGACTTTTTTGCGTACTTAAGACATAGTTATGATGATTTATAATCAAAAGATGGTGAAATATACATTATTTTCAAAACTATTCATAGGATAGATGTGTAAACATACCTAAAAATTATACCTGTAACGTTTATACACGAAAAAAATCGTAATTACTGTACAACTTAATCAAAAGACCTAAGAAACATGATAGCAACAAAATCCAGACTGTAATTAAAAAGTTATTACGCTCTGTATAACAAATATATTGTGAAACTCTATTTTCAGTGTTTTGGCAGTATTAATCATCTTATTTCAGTTTGTCTGTTATTCTGCAGAATATAATAATAATTTATTATCATAACTCTGTCACTTTGTCTGGAAAACTATTCAACTTTTAACCATAAAATACAAAATTAACACTTTACACAACACTTGTACTCAAAGTTCGTTTATTGCAAACTACAGAAACAGTGGCTACAACAGCCGAGGGAAGTCAATGTTACGTCAACATTTAGACACGGAAACCTGCTTGACTTTGTGATGCAAATAAACACTAATTCTAAAGCTCAACTGTTTTGGCCACATCATTTCACAACACCTGATTAATCAAGACACGTAGATCCTGAAATTGTGGAGAACCCAACACTTTTTTTACAGGTGGAGGTAAACTATGGGGAAGAAGTACACAAGTATCTTCAACATTAATAAACTTACGCTGACTACCAACTTTCTTAGCATAACAACACAGTTACATGTGTAAGGTAGCAACCATCTTCTAAGACAGATTAGCAACAGGGAGCAAACGATTTTGTGACATTCTACAAGTTCCTAACCAGGAGCGAATTATATAGTTTCATATGTGTGCTTTGATAGTTTAGTTTTTGAATCCCTGTGTGTTAACCTAGTTTATGAGAGACAACTCTTGCGTTTTTGTTGGTGTCTATGGTAGAGTTTCGTAGCACGTAATGATAGTCGTTCGTTTGCCTGTGTAGTGTAGTTTTCCACCGTCTTTGGTATGGATATGGACTGTTATTGTTATGTGTGGATGTGAGCTGAGTTGGTGACACTTCACTCTTAGCTCCAGGCTGTGTTGGCTTTGGTTACACAGCTTGAGGCTGCAGTGGATGGACATCATTGTTCTCGACCTGCCGTCAGGATCCAACAGATGTCCAGCAAAACCCACAAGTCTGCCGATCTGTCCACACTGGTGGCCAGACCAGTTACTATGTAGCCTCCCCACTATGTTTGGTTTCTGACTGTAATTGAGCCAAACTTTAAAGAACCTAATATGAACTGAACTGTAACTGATCTGAATGCAGCTTGACTTTGTATGAAATGTGCAATGGAAATAAAAAAATGATCTAACCCTATTCAAAATTTCCACTTACTTCACACCATGACAACACTGCTGCAGATTTCTCAAAAGTACAGCAGTAAACAGCAAGCACCAAGCATTGGCTAAGCTAGATTTCTGTTTCTAAACATTATATACAAACTTTTGCATGTGGTAATGTGTAATGACAAACTGTGGGGTGGAGAGATTAACTATTTATATGAAGTGATATTCCAAGACAACGATTTTAGAATGAAGTATGTATTCAAAAGATAGAGTAAAACTTCGCTTGATCTTCACACATAACAATGGTCTGAACAATAATGTGCTTAACAAAGTGAACAATGATTTAAAAAGTGCACAAAGATAACAGAGAATTTCTATAAAAATCTAACAGCTTAATCAATTGATATTTCACTCCATGATTCTGGGAATCCAGCTCTGAGCAAGTTAACTAGCTGACAATAATCATTCCTAGCTGTGCAATGCTGCAGTCTTTGCTCAAACTTCTTCTCTTCAAAAATAATAACATTGTTCAAAATATATATTCCTTTCATATCTCAATGTATATATTATATTCATCTTTGGTGTCCTTTCTTTGTCTAACGTATATGGTCACAAGTCCACACAGCACTACTAAATATGTCCATTATTTACCACCACACTTCAACTAAGACTGAGCATGGTCGTGCAGTGATTAGCACACTGGACTCGCATTTGGAAGGACGATGGTTCAAACTCCCTTCTGGCCATCGTCATTTAGGTTTTCCATGATTTCCCGAAATTGCTTCAGGCAAATGCTGGGATGATTCTTTTGAAAGGGTATGGCCGATGTCCTTCCCCATCCTTCCCTAATCCGATGGGCCACCCAGTGACCTTCCTGTTTGGTTCCCTCCCCCTAAACCAACCAACAAAGTGAGAATGTATCAGACTGTGCAGAGGCGATGACAAGACCAACGATTGTTTAACAGTAACATAAATTGCTCTCTCTATCTGATGTGTACAGCGATGACAAACAAAAATAAAAAATGACATGGCTACCTTGCAACTGCTCACACTGAGGTTGACCCCTCACTCGTGTTAGAGTGGGAGGTCGCCTCAGGATGTGGTAAGTTGTGAAAAACTTTCTAGATGACCAAACATAATGCCTTCCTTGTTAGTCCGACAAACAGGTTCTAGGTCCTGTCTGTGGCTGACACTATCCCTCGGCCAGATACAGTCGCTTGTCCTTTTTCAGAGGAAACCTCTCTGTCTGGAAAATCCAAGCAGCCACAGAAGGTGGAATTACTGGTAGTTGGAAGCTCCAATAACGATAGATGCGCTGCGGCTGCCAAGAAAGGGAAGAAAGGCAAAGTGCATACTGGGGGGAGTCATTCCAGATGTGGAACAGGTCCTTCCGGACGCCATGAAGAGCACAGGGTGCGGCTAAGTGCAGGTGGTAGCTGAGGGCGGTACCAATTCTGTGTGTCACTTTGGATCAGAAGAGAGCAGCTACCAGAAGTGGTAAATGCGCCAGTCTTGCTTGTGAGAAGAAAGCAGAGCTCACCATTTGTAGCTTAGTCGACAAGACTGATTGTAGAACTCTGGTATAAACCTGAGTGGAGGGTCTGAATCAAGCTCAGAGGGTTCTTCGACCACGTAGGCTGTAGATTTCTCTACTTGCTGCATAGGGTGGTGAGATTTTGGGCTTCTCTAAATAGGTCAGAAGTCCATCACATGCAGGAGGCGGCTACACGAGTAGTGGGAGCTGTGTGGCAGGGACTGGGAGGTTTATTACATTACAGGGACACTGGGAAACACAGAAAGAACTTCAGTATCAAAGGGTACAGCTCTAACACAGGAAGGACATAGAACTCAGAACAATCGGACAAGAGCTGTGAATTGTTGTAGCTGTGTTGGAAACGTACCACAGCTCCAAGTACTAATAGAACGCCCTGATGCTCGAATCTTTATAGACACTGAAAGCTGGCTAAAACTGGAGATAATTCAGCCGAAATTTTTGTGAAAGACCAAACAGTATATAGAAAGGATACCCTAAATACAGTTAGCGGTGGCCTGTTTGTTGCTGCTAGAAGTAGTTTATCTTGTGGTGAAATTGAAATCATTAGTTTCTATGCTTTAGTATGGGTACAGGTCATTCTTAGCAACTGGAATAAAATAACGGCTGGATCCTTTAACCGACCTCCCACCTGATACAACTGCTGAAAGTTTCAAAGAAAACTTGAATCTAATTTCAGACACATACGAGACTCATACAAATACATGGTGTTTTCAATTTACTCTCGATATGTTGGCGAAAATACATGTTTAAATCGGGAGACACTCATAAAACAACATCCGAAATTGTGCTAATTGCATTCTCTGAAAATCATTTCGAACAGTTTGTTCATGAGCCCATTTGAATAGTAAATCGGCATGAAAATACGCTTGACCTCTCAGCAACAAGTAATCCTGAGCTAATAACTAGCATCCAAATGAATACTGAGATTATCGAACACTGGGTGGTCGTGGCGAGACTGAATACCAGAACTCCCAAAGAACCGAAAAATACAACTACCAAAAAGGCATATACAAATTCACTAGACACCTTCTTGAGAGACAATTTCCATCCCCTCCAAATTAACACTGTAAGTATGGACCAGATATGTCTTGAATTCAAAGAAATAGTATCCACAGCAATTGAAAGATTTATATCAAATGAACTAAAAAAAAAAAAAAGACGGAGCTGATCCCCTATGGTCAGAACACTGTTGCAGAAACATCAGAAAATGCATGCCCATTATAAACAAACGCGAAACCCCCAAGATTGGCAAGCTTTTACAGAAGCTCGAAATTTAGAGCGGATTTCAATGTGAGATGCTTATAATAGTTTCTACAACGAAGCTCTGGCTCGAAAGGTGTCAGAAAATCCAAAGAGATTCTTGATGTGTCTAAAGTATGCTAGTGGCAAGACACAATCAGTGCTTCCTCTGCACAATAGCAATGGAAAAATTATCGATGAGCTGCTATAGCAAATTACTAAAGACAGCCTTTGGAAATTCCTTCCCCAAAGAAGATGAAGTACATATTCGAGAATTCAAATCAAGACTAGCTGCCAACATGAGTAACTTAGAAGCAGATATCCTCAGAGCAGTGAATCAACTTAAATCCCTTAATAAAAGCAAGTCTTGTGGTCCAGATTGTATACCAATTAGATTCCTTACAAGAGTATACTGATGGAATAGCTTCACACTTAAAAATCATATGCAATCAGTAGCTGACGAAAGAGTCATACCCAAAAACTGGAAAGTTGCACGGGTCACACCTATATTGAAAATAGGCAATAGGAGTAATCCACTAAATTACAGGCCCATAACGTTAACGTCGATATACAGTAGGATTTCGGAACACATATTGCGTTCTAACTTTATGATTTACCTTGAAGAGAATGATTTATTGACACATAGTCAGCCCGGATTTAGAAAGCATCATTCTTTGAAACACAACTACCTCTTTACTCACGTGGAATGTTGGGTGCTGTCGACAAAGTATTTCAAATTGATTTCGTATTCTTAGATTTTCAGAAGGCTTTTCATATTCACCTCACATTCGGTTTCTAATCAGATTGCATGCTTATAGAATATCGCTTCAGTTATGTGACCAGATTCATGATTTGCTGTTAGAGAGGTCACAATTCATAGTAATTGATGGAGAGTCATCAAGTAAAATACAAGTGATTTCTTGCGTTTCCCAAGGTAGGATTACAGGCCCTCTGCTGTCCCTTATCTATTGAAACGTTTTAGGAGACATTATGAACAGGTATCTTACATTATTTCCAGATGATGCTACCATTTATCGTCTAGCAAAGTCATCAGAAGATCAAACCCAGTTGCAAAAGAATTTAGATAAAATATCTGCATGTTGCAATAATTTGCATTTGAGCCTAAATAATGAAAAGTGTGAGGTCATCAATATGAATGCTGAAAGTAGTCCATTAAACTTTGGTTACACGATAGATCAGACAAATGTAACAACCAAAAATTCAACTAAATACCTAGGAATTACAATTACAAACAACTTAAATTGGAAAGAACACATAGTAAATGTTGTGGGGAAGGTGAACCGAAAACTGCATTTTATTGACAGAGCTGTTAGAAGATGCAACAGATGTACTAAACAGTCTGCCTACACTATGCTGTCCATCCTTTTTGGAATGCTGCGCAATTTGGGATCCTCACGAGAAAAATGGAGGGCAGTTCAAAGAAGGCAGCACATTTTGTATCATCGAGGAATGGGGAAGGAAGTGTCACAGACGTGATACAGGATTTGGGGTGTACATAATTACAACAAAAGCGTTTCCCATTGCAGTGGGATCTTTTCAAGAAATTTCAATCACAAACTTTCTCCTCTGAATGTGAAAATATTTTGTCGACGTCGACTTACATAAGGAGAAACTATCAACATAATAAAATAAGGGAAAGCAGAGCTTGCACAGAAAGATATAGGTGTTCGTTTTTTCGCGCGCTTTTCGAGATTCGAATAACAGAGAATTACTGTGATGGTTGTTAGGTTGTTTGATGAAACCTCTGCCTGGCACTTAAGTGCGGAATAGTCATGTAGATGTAGATGTAGATGTAGATACTACAATAGGGTGGAGTGTAAGCTGGGATCTGTTGAAAATCGTTAGAACACTCTTGTTAGTAATTTTTAAATTTCAAGTATCTGTGCATCACAAAATACTAATTTCAGAATTCTAAGGCAAAGTTACGAATGGCACTGACAACAATAAGGACTAAAAGTGAAATGTAAGGATAGACAAGGAAAATGACAAACGGAGTAAATGGAAATTAATTACATGGAACTTTGACAACATGGACAACAAAGAAAAACAAGCACTTGAACGTTTTCCTGTTTTGTGCAATAGTGACAGACAATGTGAGGGGTTCTGTGGACTGTAAATCAACATTTTTGATGTGTTAGGCAAAATTGTTCGTTAAGGCAAAGCAACACAGGGAGGCAAATCAGTTTCTATGTGATTACTACAAAAATTTATTTAACCAAATCAAGAAGAATTGGATTAACCAACTAATAATTTGGACAGTAAATTCACACTATGAAAATGAAGCAAAAATGTGAGAAAAGGGATTACCAACCTCAATTCGATCGTGAGGAACTTACGGTAGACCCAGAACACAAACCATCGGATGAACAGTTAGGTCCTACTGAAAACAATGTTCTACATGTAGAATCAGATCTGATAAAAATGTTGGAAATACTTGCACCATATAAAATGCAGTTTTATTTAAAACTATCGAAAATGTAAATTTTAATGAAGGCAGGGTGGTAGTATTGGATGCCCATAAGCAAACTGTTATGCGTGTCATGACCAGGATAGAAAGTTTTACCAAAAGTTACTCAATAATTAACGAACACAGAAGCAAAAACACTCAAATAAAGTTAAAATATCCGAAAATGATACTAGAAACAAAATTTCTAAGTAAACTCGAAGTTGTGGAGAATATATATATATATAGAGGTATTTTCGAAAGAAGACATCCTGGAAGTTGTAGACTTTAACTCAAACTGTGAAACAAAATGTTATTCCAATGGAATATTGCAATGAAAATGATTATTTGTTTAAGGGAATGATAAACGTAGAAATGATAAAAAATGAATCCATAAACACTGTAGGTTTAACTATTGCAAAAATGAATAGTAAGCATATAGTGTAGAGTAATAGTAAGAACTATTTAAAGTCAAAAGCATATTCCAAGCCAATTTTATATTTTTCAATGTGTATATGTAATGTTAAACCAAAACAAATATATTCAAAGAAATTCGTGTCAGAGGTAGAAGCAAATGAATACAACAATAACAATGAGTTATGTACACCATAACTTTAATGACTAGAGGGGCATGTATCTTCTGTTGTATATCATGTGTTTGTTCAACACAATGCTCTGAGCTGATGTGGATCTTACTTCAAAAATTTCGTTTTCCAGAGACACTTCCATTCCCTAACTGTCCTGTCAATTTTCAGATTATCTTGTGCTGTCATGCTATCGTTCTTTAATAGGTGCACATATAGTAGGTTATTTCAAATGTAGTTACATAGCCATAATAATGATAAATTTATTTTTTATTTTCCCAAGAGTCATATAAACGTATTTAAAATCGATGAAGGCGGAGTAATTTTGAAACGTGTTAACACTAACGATATTTTACACTGGTTTAATTGAAAGATACATTTACGTCGTGGCAACCCATTCCAGTGCAAGAGCACTCGCCACCCATCCGCTTCAGGAACGACAACAGCAGACTATGTAGATCGTCAGTGAGCAAAGTCGACCAAACTATTGGAATCTCTCTCTGCCATGCACTGCTTTGTGGCAGCCCTGAGATTTTTCTGGAGATAAGTATGTGGTGAAAAGAACTCACTGGCTAGCACTTTTCTTATCGACGTTGAACGATTGACATGCTCCCCTGAGCGAGATAGTTTTGTATAGTGAGTATCTTTGCATTGTGTAAACTTGAAGGCAAGGTGCAGTGATAATATTCTGGACGACGCTGGTTAGTCTGTATTGCAAGGTTAGCCGAACAATGATTCAGGCATTTGCAAAAACCTTGCTGAGCGCTAGTGGCAGACTGCTAAAATTTTGTTCATTTGGCCCTGATTGAGACATGTTTTTCACACCACCCTGTCAGTTTCGCAGGATCGGTAGGCTACTTCTGCATCACGGACTTCTCAGAAGCGTTTGGATCACGGCGGATATTCTGTCATGTGTCGTCTGATTGCCATAGTCTACCATGTGTGTGCCCACAAATTTCCTTTTCTTGTATTTGCTAGGTATGGAATACGATTTGTTACTTGCCACTCACTGAAACCTATAGTTCTGTGAGGCTACTGAATGCCATAGAAATTATTTCCACTGTGTCCATTTTTATCAATATGTAACTTTACTTTGTTAATGTCCTGTGTTAATTTTTATGAAGTTGTGTCCTGTTCCAAAACAGGAACCGAAAAATCAAGAATACTTTCCATGTCCTGTTAATCTTTTTTTCCCGCAAACGCCTATATGTTAAGTATACCATAGGGCTGTTGGTGCAAGGTCAGTGAGGAAACGATTTCACACAACTTTTTTGCTTATATAGTGAGGAAGTTGTCCTACATTTTAGAAAGATACATGTTTTGATTGTCTTTGAGAAGAAATCTATTTTACATTAGCTGTTCTGTGAATTACTTTGCTGTTTGATTTCATTGAAGTTACATAAACACGAATTTTGGAAGCACTTAGAGAACATTTACTCTGTACTGGATCTGTAAAGGAAGAAATGCGGGATTGTTAATTAAATACTGTCGTTTTGAATGTCTATTGTCAGCAAACGAGTAAGACTATTATAATGAGAGCACTGATAAAAAGAATATATTATGCAGGGTGAATAATAAGGTGAAAATTTCAAGAACATGTATTGGTTACTTCAAGTGCAGTTTACTATGATTTGTCAGGACAAGTATGTGATATCTGAAAGCTGTAATGGGTGAGAATTATGTTTTGTATGAGTAACTTTATGTGTGAAGTGGAACAATATTTGAAATACGTTAAACATGTTTTTCTATTCTTGAAAGTAATGGTACTGAACATGCGCTGATATATAGTATGTTGTGTAACACCCCTCCCGTCCCTTAGTTTTGGCGTGTGTTAACCCCAACTAATTGACTAACAGATCAATAGAGAGTCCAAAACTGCCTCAATATCGGATAACGCAAAAAAGTAATATGACTCCTGATTGAACTGCGGTGGCAGTGTTGACATTAATTTATTCAGAACTGATCACTTTTAATTAAAAGGGGTGCACATTGATGTTCAGCTATTGAACACCAGATGCAAATGTTGAACGTAAAATTAATTAAGAAAGTGACTTGGGATTTCAACTACTTGATTGAAAACAGATGCAGTCGATTACCACAAATTTATTTTAACTCCCGACCTTCAATCATCACATTACAAGACTCTCCTATCAGGCAGTGGTAATAAATTGCGTTTGTGTGGAGTAAAGCACGATAACTCAAAAGTAATTCCTATCGACTGACTCAGGCGTAAAATTATTTTTGGAAAATGTCAGAGGTAACGTAATGTTGCTGTGTGGTATTTCACACCAACTGAGTTGCAAGCCTGAACTGTTTAAAGAGAATAAAGCTTAAGGAGTAACTTGGGGTTGTTTGATTGTGTAGTGACATCCAAAAACTGTGTCTGATGTAGAAAAGATGTGTGGGATTGTATTGTCTCATGGTATAGGAAACAACTTTGCTGTTTTGAAAATGTGATAAGATCAATTTAACACTGCTGTCTAGAAGGACACATCTCCAAAGAGAATTGTGAACTGCTGTTGATTTGTACTTATAGTTTTTGAGAAGTGTTGTAAGTGATGTAAATAAGATACGAGAATTTCTTTATTTACGAAGATAATCCAGTATAGTATAGGTTTTATCACTTTATCATAGTGTGATAATTAGCCTTTAACATACAAGAGATGTATGCATACACTTGAAGTGTGTACATAGTATGAAGCATTTTGAAATCTTAGAACTTATTCCTGTTAGCACCAAAGTTCATTAATAGTTGCCTACATTCAACAGATTTTTGTTTACTTAGTACATACTAATGGATTGATTAACACATTTACTTGCTTGAAACAAATTATGTCACTGTAGTATGGTGGTTGATTTCAACCTCTAGTAACCTATTCATCAGTATATGAAAGAAAAGTGAAACACTGTGAACTTTGATACGATACCTCGATTTTACTTGTAAAGAGAAAGAGACTGGAGTGGTAGGAATTCAGATGTTATCAATATGTCCAGTGCAAACGTCCATCATTTTGAATCTTCACTCATGCCCTTGCAGGCAGCCATGGTGCACTGCGAAACAAGCAACTGCAACTTGGATGTATGCAGTGGTTCTGAACAATTCTACCCCGACATAGAGCTGCCAGTTTAAAAAACTCAAGATTCCTTCCGCTTATACTAGTTCTTTTCGAAGTTAGAAGAAGTCGGACAGTACACGCAATTTTATGTTGCTAACGTATCGCTACTTGTACTAAAAATCCTGTGTGGGACTATGGCAGGATTCTTTTATCAACCAGAAAATTATCTTTTCTTATCTATCACTTCATGCATCACAGGACTAGAATATTAAACTCATTTTTAGCTCTTGAAGGAGTGCTGAGATCTACCACAGTCACAGAACGCCACCTGACTTTCAATCTCTCTCTTGAGGTAACCAAATGTCTCGCCGCATATGAAGCCTCTTAAGGTAACAGCACAGAGAAGTTGTAGATATAAGCTCTGTACTACGTATCACTTCATAAATTCGTTAACGCATCTGATTTTATTACCATGGGTGTCTCTCTCTGTATAGATGGATGATTAAAATATCGTTAAAATATAGCCGCAACGAAAAGACACAAAGTGAAGATCCACATCTGTGCAAGAGAGGGTTCCTGATTTGTTGTCTGATACATTCCGAAGGTGATTGACAGCCTCTACATTTACATTCATATTCCACAGTGACGGAATAACTGAAGTCTTAGTATTCCGTTTCGATTGATTCCTCTTATTGCAGTTATGTACGTGGTCACTGTTGTGGTGCTAGCCATCCCAGGAAGGTGTTGCCCCTCCACCAAGACTCTTTCTCCATGTCAAACAAGCGAGCTCAGTCAATCAGTATGCGGTAATCAATGGCGCACCAGGGAACAGACGGGATGGAAAAGACACCATGGATATACTGCAATAAGCACCACAGTTGAAACTGTGATCAATTTTAGTAATTTTACCGTAATTTAAACACTGACCAATGACGCGGCAACCTGCTTCCCAATTTCTGTATAGTCGCTCTACTTTGCGAGTACCATTGTGTTTGTAGATAGATGACTGTGCAGTACTTTCATTCATTGTTAATTGTCGAACATATACATCAAAGTATACTAGACAGTGATCTACAAATTCCGGCACTTCGAGCACAGTGCATAATTTACGATCTTTCTCTATATGGATGGGGGTCACAGGGCATTCTCATATTCTGAGGTTAAAGTTAGAGACTGAAAGACCTCCTCGTATTATCTTTGACCAACCCTCTCTGCAGCACTGTCACCTATTTAATCTGCAGTTGACCAGAAGTGGAATAGAGTGAGCTGAATCCGTAACAGATGTTCTGCGCCTATCCGAGAGCACAAGATTTCTCCAGAAGTGCGTATGCAGGGGAGGTTAACACCCCTATCGGTATATAGTAGTAGGTATGAAATTATTGTGATATAATTGCAGACAGTTAAGAAGAAGAATAAATGGGTGGTTGTTATTTATGATGGAGCATTCTAGAGAGAGAGAGAGGTAGATGTTGCTGCAGGTCATTTGACAATTTTTTTCCATTGTTCTGTCAGGATGCATCAGTTGTGTGACATAACCTGTGTTCGACTGGTATACAAGCATGTGTTCTGAGTGTGACTTAGAGCACTGTCTCCTTGCAATCGTTAACAGCGAGACTCTCAGCATTCAGAGTAGATCCATCTCATGTGTGATGAAACATTTCCATTTTGTTTTGACACATTCCTCGAGATGAATGAAGATTTATGTGATGTACTCCGTTCCCTTGCCGCATCTTGGGCATAAAATAGAGTCTTCAGTTTCATAACTACGGTGATTCTAAGTTAGTGACAGGTCGTTTGTAAGGTACAGCAGTCTTCTTGTATACATCTACTTGACAGATGTCCTGTTAACAGAGTTAGTGGTGGTGTGATGTGTAATTTCACGTGTCAAACACCGCTGCTATGCGTTTGTCTCTTTCTTTGCAAGAGGTATTCTCAGTTACTAACAATAATTTTGTATAGGACTGATGTGAGCGTAGTATAATTTGTGACCTACGATCAGATGTCAACAGTGCGCGCTATACACCTGTGGACTATCGACACTGTAAGGCGTTGTTTCATTTATCCTAAATGTGCGTAATGATGACAAAGAGTATTTGTTACTGGGTATAAGGTGATTACCTTGTTTTGAGCTTCATCAGAGGAGACATCAATTAGGCTCCTACTGCCTTTATGCACCTGTGTTGGAAATTTAATTGTTGTAATCAACTTGTAAGATCTAAATAAGATTCTCAGATAATTTTTCCTATCCCTATTCGTTAGAAAATCTACACTGAAATCACCACAGACCATTAACTGCTCGGTGCTAGCTGACAACAGCATCGTAGGGAATCCATATTACTCATAAACAGTTCAAAATTTCCCAGTGAAGATCTATAAACAGTGACAATTAAAAGTGAACTATTTTTCTGTATTAATTTAGAGGCACACGCTTCTGTGTGCAGATCGATACAAAATCTATTTGTTTCAATGTTTTTGTATTTGAGTTCGGTTTTAATGTACGTAACAACTCCTTTTCCCATGTTAAAATATGTTTTTTCTTCACTCCAGTCACTTTAGTTATGTTACAGTCTGTTGCTTGACTTATGAACTTAATATGTTTTCTGAATTCTAATACAGCTGGGACAGAAGTGGAACATAATGCCATATCTTGAGACATTGTTTTATTTGGAACAATCATGCTTGCTCATGTGTAGAACAATAATAGAGCAATTCACAGGGAAGCTGTTACCTAACTAACTGACATACAAGCACATACCATCAAGTTTTTTTTTAACCAAGCGAGAATTAAAACACAGGTATTAATAGTCACACAACTTGGCCAGGAGATACCAATCACAGTGCTCCTGTTGACCAATACATGAACCCTGTTGACAGATGGTCGGGCAAATCAACCATCCACCTGAAGAAGCTGTGGTCTGCTGCATGTCACCACACAGGTCCCCTCAGATAAAAGGGAGTTTCGTTCTCGATTTGCATGGTTGGTGAGAATGTCTAATGTTCTTCCACTTCTGCTAAGAATATGATGCAGACCAGTATACATAAGCATCAATTCACCCCATCTCTGTGCAACATTACATGTGTACAGGACTGCAACTCTCACTGTACAAAGGTTTGTGGAGTCCCATGACATGATGCTTGACATGGCCAGAATTGTGACATCGTTCTCTTAAGTGAGCAACGAAATCTGATTCCTTCTAGACATCCATTGTGATTGACGTGGTTTGATGAGTTCACTGGCGAAGAGTCCAGGTCAAGCTTCCAAATGTCACATAGCCCAAGTAAGACGAATGATAATGCAGATGTCCTTTTTGACTCATAGCATATTAGTGCAGCTTTTAACAACTGGTGCTGGCATTGAGCCATACCATTACTTGCGGGATGGTAGCTTGTAGTTTTGGGGTGCACTGTGCACACAAAATTTACTCAACTGGGCATATAGCTCAGACTCAAACTGACGTCCTTGAGCTGTTGTATCATGAAGTGGGCAGCCAAAGTGGGGTACCCAGTGTGACAAAAAGGCAGTGGCCAGTGTCTTGGCTGCAATGTTGTCCACTGGGATGGCCTCTGGCCATCGGGTAAAAGGTCCTTCACTATCAAAAGATATCATTGTCCATCTGTGGGGGTTACTGGTCCTACCACATCGATAGGGTCTTGAAAATCTCCCACTGGATGTGGATATGGCCAGAAATCTTGTTGCAATGGTGTTGTGAACATGCTTGAGATCAGGTTCAACTATCGTTTTGTATCCCTGGCCGTACAAAACTGCTAGTTATTAGTTTCATTGTTGTCTTGAGCTGGGGTGACACAAACTGTACAAGTTTTCTAAAGCACACTTACGAAACACAGAAGATATGAAAGGACGAATTCTACCATTGCAAACCTTGCAACACAGTTTGCCATTTGCACCTAGGATATCTTTAAGCTTCAGTTGAATACTGGATGCAGTGTCTGTTAAAAATCCCTATAGCTCTTGCTCAGGTTCTTGTGCCTTAGCTAGTTACATAAAGTTTACAGCCTCTGTGATACTGCGGATGTGGGCAAGATAGTTTGCCATTATGCTATCGGATCCTGGTAAGTGTTGCACACCAGCACTAAACTTTGTGACAAACTCCAGTTGATTATATTGTCTTGACAAGCACTTGTCATTATTTTGCCGAAAGGTATAGACGATGTATAAATTGCAAATTCCCTCACCTCCAAACGTGTACAAAAATGTTTTATGGACTCGTAAACCGCAAGTAATTCGCGATCGTACATGTTCCATTTTTGTTATGCTGGCAGGGATTATGTGAGTAGAAAGCGAGAGGCTGTCAGGCATCATCCACATATTATTGTGAAACTAGTGCTGCTTCTGCTATGCTTTGTGTAGCTGACTCGAAAGTGGCATTCATTCTGTCTGTCCACTGCATTGGTGTTCTTCCTTCAGTACCATACAATAACGTGGAAAGAGGTTCCTGAAGTTCTGCTGAATGGGGTTGATAGCACCAATAACAATTGAGAATTTGTAAGAATCTTCAGCTCTTTAGCGGTTTCTGGCTGCAGAATACTTAATATGGCTTCGATGTTTCCTGGTAATGGCAACCATTTCACTTGTGATCTAAGATGGCCTAAGAAGGTGATCTCTGTCTGCTTGAAAACACATTTCGCAGTGTTCAGTACGACATCGTATTTGTCTAGGCATCTAGAAATCTTGAGTAACTGCTATTCATGTTCCTCCAGTGTTGCCGAAAAGAGGA
Source organism: Schistocerca cancellata (assembly GCF_023864275.1). Taxonomy (NCBI): domain Eukaryota; kingdom Metazoa; phylum Arthropoda; class Insecta; order Orthoptera; family Acrididae; genus Schistocerca; species Schistocerca cancellata. Next base: position 256,743,420 of record NC_064626.1, read on the forward strand.
GGATATCGTCAAGATACCCAAAACAACATGACAACTCTTGTAGCACTGTACCTATGACTCTTTGCCATGTCTGTGCAGCGTGTTTTTAATTCAAACATCATAGATCAGCTTTCAAAAAGGCCAAAAGGCATGATGATAGCCATCTTTGATATATCGTTCTCAGTTATGGGAACATGAGTATAGGCTTTTGCACAGTCTAACACGCTAAATAATAATGCTCCACGTAGTTTTAGTTTCTCAATAGTGGTACAGGGCAACGATCTGGTATTGTCTCAGCATTAATGGCACGATAATCCCTGCATGTGCTCCATGTGCCACTCTTATTTGGGAGCAGATGTACAGGCGATGACCATGGGCTGCTAAATGGACGAATGATGCTTCCTTTCAACATGGAATTAAACTCGGTCTTTGCAACAGCACAGTAGTCTGGAGCTAAGAGTGTGGATCAGCATGAAATTGGTGGGCCTGCGGTAGTCTTAATACACTCCTGGAAATGGAAAAAAGAACACATTGACACCGGTGTGTCAGACCCACCATACTTGCTCCGGACACTGCGAGAGGGCTGTACAAGCAATGATCATACGCACGGCACAGCGGACACACCAGGAACCGCGGTGTTGGCCGTCGAATGGCGCTAGCTGCGCAGCATTTGTGCACCGCCGCCGTCAGTGTCAGCCAGTTTGCCGTGGCATACGGAGCTCCATCGCAGTCTTTAACACTGGTAGCATGCCGCGACAGCGTGGACGTGAACCGTATGTGCAGTTGACGGACTTTGAGCGAGGGCGTATAGTGGGCATGTGGGAGGCCGGGTGGACGTACCGCCGAATTGCTCAACACGTGGGGCGTGAGGTCTCCACAGTACATCGATGTTGTCGCCAGTGGTCGGCGGAAGGTGCACATGCCCGTCGACCTGGGACCGGACCGCAGTGACGCACGGATGCACGCCAAGACCGTAGGATCCTACGCAGTGCCTTAGGGGACCGCACCGCCACTTCCCAGCAAATTAGGGACACTGTTGCTCCTGGGGTATCGGCGAGGACCATTCGCAACCGTCTCCATGAAGCTGGGCTACGGTCCCGCACACCGTTAGGCCGTCTTCCGCTCACGCCCCAACATCGTGCAGCCCGCCTCCAGTGGTGTCGCGACAGGCGTGAATGGAGGGACGAATGGAGACGTGTCGTCTTCAGCGATGAGAGTCGCTTCTGCCTTGGTGCCAATGATGGTCGTATGCATGTTAGGCGCCGTGCAGGTGAGCGCCACAATCAGGACTGCATACGACCGAGGCACACAGGGCCAACACCCGGCATCATGGTGTGGGGAGCGATCTCCTACACTGGCCGTACACCACTGGTGATCGTCGAGGGGACACTGAATAGTGCACGGTACATCCAAACCGTCATCGAACCCATCGTTCTACCATTCCTAGACCGGCAAGGGAACTTGCTGTTCCAACAGGACAATGCACGTCCGCATGTATCCCGTGCCACCCAACGTGCTCTAGAAGGTGTAAGTCAACTACCCTGGCCAGCAAGATCTCCGGATCTGTCCCCCATTGAGCATGTTTGGGACTGGATGAAGCGTCGTCTCACGCGGTCTGCAAGTCCAGCACGAACGCTGGTCCAACTGAGGCGCCAGGTGGAAATGGCATGGCAAGCCGTTCCACAGGACTACATCCAGCATCTCTACGATCGTCTCCATGGGAGAATAGCAGCCTGCATTGCTGCGAAAGGTGGATATACACTGTACTAGTGCCGACATTGTGCATGCTCTGTTGCCTGTGTCTATGTGCCTGTGGTTCTGTCAGTGTGATCATGTGAGGTATCTGACCCCAGGAATGTGTCAATAAAGTTTCCCCTTCCTGGGACAATGAATTCACGGTGTTCTTATTTCAATTTCCAGGAGTGTATAATCTGTGGTGCTGTGACGTATGGTGCCTCTTTTGGGGCGCCTGGAGGACTCATGACATCTGAGAACTGCCCAAGTAGCTCAGCGTCTCTACTGCCTGTTGAGCAGATCAGCTTGACGTCGGAATCCATTGGCAGAAAGGCCAGAGACGCTGTCAATGAGGAGTGTCATTCTACGAATTAACTCGAAATTGAGCTTTGCTCACGCTTCCGTATCTGGAGGTGAAGTTATTACATCTTGCACCTCTGCTATGTACCGATGATCTAACTGCCTGAAGACCAGTGCCAATTTGGTGGAGTCTGCAGTCAAACCAGTGCAGAGAAAACTTGCCACTACCTGTGTGAACAATAAAGCTGGATTGTGTGGCCAAAATGGGGATAGCCACTCTGCCTAATGCTTGTGTGCATGCCATCTCGCAATTTCCTGTTTCTCAAAAATTCGGCGTGATATTTTTGTATTGTTGATTTTCTTTCCTCGAGCTGTACCACGTCGGGGTCACTATTATTGTAATCTGCTGCTTGACTTCCAAATTTAACACATATGCTGAGTTCTAGTACAGCGAGGACAGATATGTAACATCTTGAGACAGTGGTTTATTCAGAACAATTAGGCACGTTCATATGTTGAACAATTACAACAATCCACAGAGAAGCTGTTGCATAACTAATTAACATACAAACTCGTACAAGTTTGCTCGGGAGCCAACTGAGAATTAAAACACAGAAATTAATGGTCATAGAACTTCGCACTGAGGTATGGAGAAACCGATCACACCGCTCCTGGTGGCCAGTGCATGAACCCTGATGGTGACAGCTCGTCGTGCGAATCAGCTGCATTGTCTGCTGCGTGTCACTACACAGCCCAAGGTTTCCTTGTTTATCGACTTAGATAGCAAGAATAATGAATATCCGATATGAAAGTCAACTCATGCAAGAGCGAAAAGCTTTTTGAAGGTTTTAACACGCATGCCATATCTCAACTAGCTCCATAATACCAAACGTATATCCTCAAACAGCGAGAGAATTACACTGATACACGACAAACAATGATCCTGAATCTGAGGAAATGAAGGAGCAAGACACATATAGGATAAATTAACCGCCAAAAAGCAAACGTTCGGGTTGGGATGGTATTGTTAGTGCAGTAATTAAAGACTGTGCAACGTTGTGTCAGTGTGAAAATTTTGGTTGTTAATTTCCTGAGGATTGTGTTACTGTAAACCTGTCAGTTTCGAAAATTATTGTGATTTCATAATAGTGGTTATAAATTTTGCCTTTGATGAGTGAATGTAAATATTATAACGACGTGGCTATACAAAGTTTGTTAGTCTCATAAATGAGCCTAGTCTTGGAGATTTGAATCTATTTTCGACGCAAAGTAAAGTTTCATGTTTACCCAATGCACCAAGTGTTTCTCAGGGTAACCCTCGTCATTACAAAATGGTTGTTTCAGTTTTTAGGCCTTTCTCCTGTGTATGAGTTTTATAGGAGAATTAGTTGTAGCAACCAAGATTTGTTTCTCTATTTCGTTTTTATCAACGCCTCTGTATTCTCTTCTGCTAAGTACTGCACTTTTGTCAATATTCTTACTCATTATTTCCGATGACTCAATGTTGTAAACTGTACCGACTTGAGGTCCAATCGGAAGTGAGGAAATCGGAACTGGCGCCAGAAGAAAAAGGCTGTAGTGTGGGCTGTGCATGTGCAAGGTTGCCACATAGTTCTTTGGTACGTTGACGTTCCATTTGGCGGGAAACGTGAGACGTGTTTCGGATGTCTTGCAGTGCTTTTTGTTCTTTGCATTTGGCGCGAAACGTTGGACTGGTTTGGTCATGGTTGGGTAGTGTCAGATTGAAAAACTGTTTAAAATGTCGAAAGCAGGAGTTTTAAGAAGAAGGAAGGTTGGTAAACGACGACAATATGTGTTAATGTTCGATGTCTGTGCCTGTATTTGTTGTGTTTGCATATGTGCGCTAATGTTACAATGTTACGTAACTACTGAAAGACAGCTACGGCAGATGTCATTTTACGGTTTTTGAATAAAGCTCGTGTTGTGTGTTACCAGATTGCTGCAGATTACCCGTTTAATGTAGGATGAGTGAAATAAGTTCATACGAATTGTTGAAATGAACTGTCTGTGAGTGGAATGTGCTATTTTTCACTTATTGGTGTCGACTGAAATAGCTCAACAATTGTGAAGTTGTGAAAAAGTTTTTTCCAGAACCTGAAAGAGAAGGAAGCATGTTCTCTTCACAACGCGAGAATTGTATGATCATCTACAATACGACAATCGCATGCTCACCTTCACATTATCAAAATATTAAGATTTCACCATCACACCTCAGTAGTGTACACCATGGACTGAGTGATTTATGCCTAACCGTGTAATTTGTTTCTCAAAACAGATGGATTTTTCAATGTTTTTTATTCTGTGTGGCATTTTACATAAAATGCACCCGGCAATGATACGATCACTCTCGGATACCTTGAACCATTTCCTAAGTTGTTAATCATCCGTATTTATCGTAGTGCCTATTCTAATTGTGTATGTATCTGTTCAATTGGGTGGTACTATTTGGTTTCATGTATATGTAGTGCAGGGACTGTCATAAAGTTCCCCGAATTTTTCTGCCGGATTGTCTTGAGGGTCAGATTTGCAATGCACGTAACGGCCTTCTTTCGAGTCACTTACCTGTAGATATGTGTATGTGCATGATTTCCTCAGACTAAAATGCAGGATTATAAATGGGGGTAGACCAGTCCATGGTGTATTGTTAATAACATGTCTGTGTTTGCTGTTTGACATCTTCCTCATTAAGAATATGTTTGTGCTTACCTTTGAGCATACTTTGCTGATAGGTCCTCCTCTTCAAATGCTTGTTAACGATGACAACCATGAATTTGTAATTCCTTACTTTTTTGACAACTCCATTACTTAATTGAACGGGAATGTCAGTCTCTGGAGTTTTATTCGCTTGGTAGTTTCATGTGTGTTGACTTATTTGAACTTACAAATATGATTTCACTGAAGTATAAATTATTTGTGCTACATTAATCAACTGTACAGTACTGCAATCATTGACTTGAAACTTAATTTCTATGTTACAAGTATGCAAGAATTCTGTGAGAATGTAGTATGGATTGTCTATTGTGAACCATTTGTGCAGTTTACTTTTAGATTAGATTACTTTCATTCCAATTGACCCATAGTGAGGAGGTCCTCTCAGGATGTAGAACATGCCAGAAAAACAATAATACATTGCAGACATTTACAACTAAAACAAATGAGCTAATGTACCTTCCCTGGGTCCCAAGTGGAATGATCATATTTTTTAATGAGCACTATTTGAAAGGGTCACACACACGCACGCGGTTGTTAAGCTATTTATGGCTGCTGGCAAGTTTTTGGAAATGTGTGTTCTTGAATATGCACACCTTTTTGTACATGAGTGAATGACTGTAAATCCTTGTGGAGATTATTCTAATTTCTAGTATTGATTCCATGAACTTAGCTGTTGGTTTGATAAAATGATATATTTTTAATGACCAATTTCATTAAGGAATATTGGAAGCAGTAGTTAGTATCCCTAGTTCCCTAAACAGGCCTTTGCAAGATGTTCTTAAGTTCACACCACATACAACTCTTACTGCACGTTTTTGTGCTCGGAAAACTTTAGCTTGGCTTGATGAATTACCGCAAAAAATACCATATGACATAATGGGATGAAAGTAACCATAGTATGCCAGCTTTTTCATTTTTATATCCACTATGTCTGATAGGATTCGCATTGCAAATAGAGATTTGTTTAGATGCTTCAGCAGTTCTGTGGTTTGCTTCTCCCAGTTTAATTTAGTATTGAGCTGTAATCCCAAGAATTTAACTGTCCACTTCTTCTATCTGCTTGTCATCATATGATAGGCATATAAAATTATTGAAAGGTGTATTGAGTGCAGTATGTGGTAATTTGTTAAATAATTTCAAACAGTTTACTTTGTGAGTGTTGCCTGTTTTTGTCAGCCCACGTCTAGGAATGTCAATACTCTGTTTCTGGTGTCATGAAAGTGTATGTTCTCTCTGGTGTTAATTCTGTTCTGTTCTTTTTAGAATATATCAGCGATGCATAAATATAAAGATTTATCACTGTCATGATTTTCATTTTGATAAGTAAGGGACGGTAGTGTTCCCTTGGACCAACCTTGCACATTATTTGTAGCCCCCTTTTCTCCATCTTTAGTACATCAATGACACGACATGAGTGGCCCCATAGTAACGGCCCATAAGATATGAGGCTGAAAAAGTCCAAAGTAAGCTGTTCTGGGATACTTGTTACTCACTAGATATGTTACCAGATGCGACTGGACACCCTTGATAACTTTTTGCAGACCTGGTTGATATGGGATTGCCAGATAGGTTTGGAATCAATGTGTATTCCAAGCAGTTTTACAGATTTTTGGTTCTTCCTCTTTTGCCAGTCCCAACTGCAGATCTGGAGTTTTCTCTGGATTACATAGAAGTTTGTTAGCCGAGAACCAGTGTAGTGTTAAGTTTAGTGTGTTCTGTGATTTATGGTGTAACTTTGATAAATCCTGATCTGTGCTAATTAAGGTTGTATCATCCACATAGATAACTGACTCAGATCTAACATAAGATAGATCTTTAGTTGCAACAGTGAAGGAGAAAGGACCAAGGAAAGAACTCTGAGGTACACCAGATGTGACACTATTCATAGAGGAGTCTATTTTGAATCGATACAAATTGTCTCCTGTTATGTAGAGAAGAGTTGATTATTTCTAACTCTGTATTATTTATACTGTAATACTTCACTTTGGCTTGTAGGATGTCAAAGGAGATATAATCCAATGCCTTACTCAGATCACAAAGTTCAAGTAAAACTTTGTTTATTTTCAAATGCAGTTAATGTCTGATTAACTATTCAAAGGACTGCAGAGGTGATATTTTTCCCTTGTCAAAAACCGTGCTGTCCACTACAGAGAAGGTCATACTTTTAAAAATAGTTTCTTAGTTTGTGGAAAATTGCTTGAAATATTTTGGAAAAGATTGATTCAATAGACACTGGTCTACAGATTTCAGGGTGGGTCCCCCCCCCCCCCTTTTTTTTGTATATAGGTATAACTTTAGAAATTTTGAGATGATCAGGGAAAACTCCAACTTCTAGGCATTTATTCATAATAAAAGAAAGTGGATTGCAAAATAGGTGTATTGTCCTTTGTATTGTGTAGTTAGATAGCCAGTAGTAGTCCATGCTTTTAGAGTTACAAAATTTTCAAACTATATTTATTATATCTGTGGGTGTGACAGGCTCAGTGAAATTCATGCCCTTTAAGTTGCTGATCAGCAAGTATATCAATTGCTGGTATGTCTGACTGTTTAATTTTTTATTTTAATTCATTTACTGTAGTTGTAAAATATTTATTGAGCTTTTTGGGCTCAAGTGGAACATCTTGTGTTTAGGCAGAAGTACGTTTCTGTTTTGTAGTATCCCAAGCAGCCTTGTGTTTGTTTGGGGCCCCTTCTATGTACTTTTCATAGGCAGCTTGTTTGACAAGTTTGAGGTTGGCTTTGTAATGTTTTTTACATTTCAGGTTGTCTTATAATAAGTATCATTTTGTTCTGTCCCAGATTTGCCATTGTTTTTGTGTGTTTTATACAGTGAAATCATCTTTTCCCAGATACTAGCAAGGTCATCAGCGTATCATTTAAGCTTTTTACCTTTTTTATTTGGTTTAATACTGTTTTTTTCATTGGTGAGCAAGAGTACCATAAGTCAGTGTATGTGTTAAGAAAATTATTATAGAGTTTCAACAGTTGATCTGTGTCATATTCATAAACAAAGTCCCAGTTTACCTTTCTGAGGGAGTCTGTGAATAACTTGACCTACTTCTCTTTCTGACCTCTAATCCATGCCATGCTTGACTTATTATTTGCAACCTTGTAATTCTTATCTGACTGTGTATACTGGTATATTAAGAGTAGAGGATCATGATCTGCAAAACATTCATCTGCCATGCTTACACTATATAGGTCTCTTGAAAAATTTATTATAATATTGTCCAAATGCATTTCCGCGTGTTGGGCTATTGTTAGTATAATATAGAATTATTGGTCTGAGCAGGTTTAAGAATGTTTTTGTGCCGAGTTCCTATGTCTGGCGAGTCGATGTTGAAATCAGCACGTATTGCTACATTTGTTTTGAGTTTAAAGATTTTTGTCATCATCTGTTCAAATTTCTCGAAAAATAAATTAGCGTTACTGTTTGGAGATATATACAAGCTAACAATTACAATATTTTGGTCTATCAGTCTTATACAGGTAGATTTGCCATTTAATTCTGAGGAGTATGAACTTACATATATTTTAGAGAATTGTGTACATTGTCTGATAAATATAGCGGTGCCTCCATTTTTTCCTCTCGTTTCTATACATTATAGCTGCCAGAATGTACTCTTTAGGTATGAACAAATCTACTTGATATTCTATAAGCCAATTCTGAGACACTCAGTACATCACATTTTTTATTTTACAAAAATGTTCCAACTCGTAACAGCTTGTTTCTAATGTTGCAAATGTTGACTTGCAGGATGGTAAGCCAATGTTTTTCATTGAAAATATTGAAGATCAGTTTGAGGATGTTGTGGCAATAGTTAGGATGAGAAACAGATATTTGCCGATAAAATCATCACACACCAACCACAGGCACTTCGGGCCAGTCTCAAGTTAGATGATATACCAATCACAATTTCTCCTCATAATAAGCTCATTAGATCCCAAGGTTTTATCTTCCTTTGGGACGTAACACTTCACTCTTGAAGAGCTGCGTACTAATCTGGCACAGTGTAGTGTCCCATTTTGTTTGTCCCATACAGAAGGGACCAAAGATAAGTGTAGACACTTTTATCCTAGCCTTCGATGGCAAAATTTTGCCTGAGAAGGTTAAGGTCATGGTTTGTGTATGATGTCAGGCCTTACTCTCCTCCTCGGATGAATTGTTTTATGTGCCGAAGGTTTGGACACATGTCCTGCCGCTGTTCTAATGAGGCTGGCTATCTGTAGGTAATGTGGACGGGTGTCCCACGAGAGCAGCCCTTGTGACCAACCCTCTCACTGTGTCAAATGTCTGGACCCTTACACTCCTCATTCGCTGCAGGGCTCAGTGTTCAAGAGGGAAAAGAAAATTCAAGAGTATAAAACACTTGACTGCATGTCTATGAAGATGTAAGTGACTGCATGTCTTATGAAGATGCAAGTTTCAAGTTGCCACAGTCCTCATCTCAGTGTCTTGCACGACACCTTGAGGCCCTGTTCATATTCCAGGGCCTGCCCTCCAGTAGGGCGAGGGAACATCAGCCCTTTCATCCCCTACACATATAGCAAGAGCGGTTCCCACACAATTGGTGTGGCCAGAGATGCCTAGTCATCCTCTGGCATCAGGGATGAGGGCACCCATCAGTGTGCCCCCTCTCAAGACAAGGACCAGCAGCTGTGGGCTGAAGAAAAGTACAGTTCTCTTCTCTCCCGGAAGATAAAATGGGAAAATCTTTACAAAAATTGAAGTCTTAGAAAGATAAACAGAAAGGTACATTTTTCTTAGGCTTCGGACATTCTGCTTCCTGGCCCCATAGCAGTCAAGCCTATGCACATGGATGATGGATCGCACAGTCATGTGGACTACGACCTGGTGGCGATAGTGAAGTAACCACACCCATAATTTTAATTTGCCCCTTTCTTAGACCTGTTACCAATGCTCCTCCAGCGTAACTGTAATGGTTATTATTGCCATTTGACCAAACTCCATCATGTAATGACAACTTATTTTGCAATTGGCATAATGCTTCATGAAACACGGTTTATGGTAGCACCCCTCCCTGTTCTGAAAAACTACCACCCCTACTGTACCAATCGCATTAATGTCTAGAGGGCATCCTGTGAGGTCTGTACCTTCATACGTTCCAATATTTTTAGTGAGCAGGTGCCCCTTACCACTGCACTGGAAGCTGTGGTCATCACTGGAAGCGCTAGTGGCACGGCACTTTCCCTCTTATTGGAGGACTTGATGCCCATAATACTCTGTGGAGCGGCAACACTGTCTCACAGAAGCCGAGTATTAGAACACCTCTTTTCAGATTAAATGTCTGCCTACTCAACACCGGAGTTGCAGACCATTTCACTGTGGCTCATAGAAAATTTTCAGTTATTGATCTCGCAGTTTGCAGCCCAAGTATCTTACCCCTGATTCAGTGGCATGCCGTTGGCTACCTTCGTTAAGGTACGTTTACACTGGGATACATGTATCGCGACATGTATGAGCGACATATCAATTTGACATGTCGCGATACATCACCTCATACAAAAATTCGCGGAACTTGTATGCGGACCCTCGAGCTCATACATGTCGCGTATACATTTTGTATATCGCTTTTTGGCCATATACGCGACATGGATGAGAGACATTTGAACTTGCGCATGCGCAGTACTATCATTTCCTGTCGTCTTGTCGCCTGCCGCTTATTTTGACGATTAGCGCATGCGTAGTACCAGGCTCTTTGGCGGCTGTTTGAGTTTTGGAGGTGCCGACTATCGTTTCGACGTTAATGTATCTGCATAGAACATCAAAAAGTGCCATATGCAACATTATTCTTCGTGTTTGCGAGGCCATTGTGCAAGTTTTATTCCAAGAAGTGAAGGTAAAAGTTTTATATATATCAGAGTATGTAATACATTCTATAATTTTTTCATGCATCTGGCACGTATATCAATTTTTTGCTATTATTCCGGTGGCCTCGCGTGATAATGTTGACAACGGATGCCGACAATCGTGTGTGAGACATTGGCATTAGCAATCGCGCGACAATGCAAATGTTTTGCAATGAAATCTTCGTTTCAAGAGGAATCCCCAGTGGCCAAAAAACGGAGTGTTACTGCCAACTGATCCTCTGGTGGAATCGCTTCCCGAAAGTTTGTGTTGGTTTTGGAAACAAGAGGAGCCACAAGTGATAACAAACCGCGGAAATCGTCCATACTCATCCTAACATAATTTCTAAAATATGCGCCATCCTTTAGCGTTAATTCGCGAGAAACTCTCTCTCCCACCATCTGCGCTTCCTCCGCCTTTTCTTCCTATCATCTTCCAAAAGAGCAAGTGTACCAGCACATAAAAATGTGAAATCTTCCAAATCGTCGAAAGCTATCGCACAGTGATACATATCAACCAGTGTAAACACACGCTCATACATGTATGGGGTTGATACTTGTCAACTCATACAAGTCGCGATACATGTCGCAAAGTCACATATACATGTATCTCATACATGTGCCGATACAAATGGCAGTGTAAACGCACCTTTACAGCGACTATTTGCCTGTTCTCTCGCTCTCCACTCAGACGTGTTGAACATGCTCCATGTTGGTTGTTTTGGAAAGTGTAGTGGCAGGCTTTCTCCTCTGCAGCCCTGTTTGCAGCTAGTCATGTGATGGTTATCGACAAACTGGTACAGGATACTATTGATAAAATTGCTCATGCAGGAGCAGTGTCAATACCCTACTCCTCCAGTTCCTCCCAATGACTACCAGTGCCATAATGGCCTGAAGATATAGCCGCAGCTATCAGGGAACGCCGCAGGACACTGGAAGGACCCCGCCATCCCTCTGTGGATAATTTAATAGCATTCAACAGACTCCAGGTGAAAGTTTGGTTTTTAATAAAGAATAGGAAGCAGGAGTGTTGGGAGCAATATGTCACAACTATGTAATCCCACACCCTATTCTCCCAAGCATGGACTAAACTCCTCTGCATTTGCTGCCGTCCACCACCCATGGCGATTCCTGGCTTCCTTGTCAATGGTAACATCTGATCTGATATGTTGTACTTGTCAAATGTTTTGCAGCACAGTTTGCTGAAGTTCTGCTTGCAGTATGTACCATCCTCATTTCCTTGTTTGGAAACACCTTATTTAGTGCTGCCTGCTATCTTTTCATGTGCAAGGATTTGTATCATACAAAATCTCTTTTAGTGAATGGGAGCTTTTCAGCACTTTGAAAGAGTGACACAAGGCCCCTGGACTGGACAAAATCCATAACCAAATGCTCAAACGTGTTTGTAGCGACAGCTTGAAACATATCCCCTGATTTTTTAAGCCCATTTGGCGGGAGAGAATATTTCTTTTAATGGCTAGAGGGTATTATTCCTGTTCTGAAACCCAGATATTTTAACTACCGGCCTCTCTCTGTAACAAATGGGCTGTGTAAGCTATTTGAACGAATAGTCAACCACCATCTTTGTTGGTGCCTTGAAGCTGGAGGGCATACATCATGATTCCAAAGTGGCTTTCGGGCTTTCTCGTGCACCACATATACCTGGTTCGTTTGGAATCCTCAGTACTTTCGCACATCACCAATATGTTGCTGTCAAGGTTGCCACAAGTTCTGGAAATCAGGGAATTTAAAGTGTATCAGGGAAATTTGAGAAAAAAAAAAGTTTGAAAAATTTCGTTTTTGTCTCGGTAGATGAAATGTTCTGTTCACTAAGATGTCGTGCTTTGTCGTTGGCTGGGTGCAGCTGAGTATGTGCGCCTTTTCCCTACTACCTCATTTCTTACTGCTTCTCCCTTTTCTACCACTTCCCTCAGATTGCAGTCAGTGCTGCCACTATTTCTTGTTGCTAGCCTAGCAGCTGCTGACCAGAGTTGTGAGGAGTGGTTAGTTTGGATCTGATTCTCAGACTGTTGATGCAGAGGCCGGAGATGGCGGTCATGTGCGCATGAGTTATCTGAGCGCTTGTGTTAATGTGTGTGAGATCTTGTTTTTTGACAAAGGCTGTGACCAAAAATTTAGTTGTGAGAGTGTGATAGTCTTTTCTGCGTGCTTATCTGTGGCTCAGTGATCATCTTTATGGTGAGCAGCTACCTATCCTTATTAGTATTGATTTTCAGAGTTTTTGCGCAAGTCTTATTTCATTGACATTGTGTCTGTGATACACGAACATGGTTTATCCTTGGAGCCAGGGTTGCGGTGCTCCTTGGCAAGCCAGAGGACGCGGGCAATGTATTTCAGGAATTGCGACTGTAACACCAAAAGTACATTGTACAATGCAGCATTTTATAGGCTTTTTATTTATTCTGATACATTTTGGCACTTCGAAAGTAGTTTATATATTAGAAAGTGTGGACAATAAGAAGAAGAAAATTGTTGCAGTGGCTGAGATGTTGTACACTATGTACTCACATATGTCTTGAAGAAAAACCCACACAGTACCTGTAAAATAATACACACAACACTATGGGTAATAACCCACAAAAGCGAACATCGTCGAACCAACATTTTATTGGCGGTCAGTACCTATGATGGTTTACACAACTCTTCCCTGCCCTATACACTTTTTTCCAGGGGCTTACTTTTTTCCTAACATTATTTCCGAAATCAGTGAAGATTCTTTAAATCTGTCTTGCAACCCCAACAAAAGACATATTTTTGTCACCAAATAAGTTTTGTTTTGTTGAAACAAAGTATCAGTGGTCTTGATGAAACATACACACATCTAAAAAAAAGTTTTGCATCACCTCAGTTCCGGGAGTTCCATAACCTGTACAGAAAATTAGAATAGAGATCAACATAAACATCATTTCTGCTCTTTTTATTGCTAATGAAAACCACACATTGCATATTGTACCACCATACAGAGAGACTTTTCAGAGGTCATGGTCCAGATTACTATACCCACTGGTACCTCTAATACCCAGTGGCATGTCCTCGATGGTCCACTGTAGGGTTTGACCTCCATATTTCAAAATTTTTCCAGAGAGTGAGCCAATTGGGGAAGGGCGCCTTGCATGGTGCATCGTGTCCATCGTGCGTTGAGATCTTTAGCCCACTTTCTCGTTGTCGCATTGCAGTGCCGCTCACTCTCCATCCCTTGGGCGAGGCTACATTCCTGGGTGCGGTTTCTGCGATGCACAATGCCGTGTCACTTTCTGTGCCGATAACGACCTTGGACTTCTTTGCACCTGATATCCAGCATGGTAGCCAGTCCACTGTGTTGGGGCTGCCATGTACCCTGTTGGTTGTAGCCCCCTGACAACACAGGGATCTCTCTGCTGATGACTGCACCGTTAACTCCCTGTGTATGCCAAGGAGTAGATATGCCTATCTCTCTGGGACATCGGGACTCCCGACAATGGCCATCCTGCCAGGTGGCCCTTGCTGCGGCTGGGTGGCACCCATGGGGAGGGCCCTTGGATGGAATGGATGACATCAGGGCGGATGACATACAATAAAGCATGGCACATCTTCTCTTGCTGGTGGCCAACCACCAGCAGTCCCTCAGCGTTCGTGGGCGCACTTCAATGCGCAGACGTATGACCCCAAATCATTCCCCTCCCTGGCCACACCATGGGAGGAACGAAAGTCTATGGCTGGCGGCGATGCTTTTTTGCCCTGGTACCTAGTACGTACGAGAGCTGTTCGGGAGAGTTTAGAGGACAAGTTTAGGGAGGTGGAGGGCTTGTCTAAAATGCTCTCTGGGTCAGTTTTGATAAACATAGCATCCTCTACCCAATCACAAGCATTACTCACTTGTGACAAATTGGAGGATGTCCCTGTTATCATCACACCCCGTGAGAGTTTAAATATGGACCTCCTTTTGCAGTCTGATGACGAGCTGCATGCCAATGTAGAGTGGCGAGGTGTTCATTTTGTCTGGCGCGTTCATCGGGGCCAGAGAATAATCAGGTTACCACCGGTGCCTTCATGTTGGCCTTCGAGGGTGATACATTGCCCGAGAAGGCCAAGGTGATGGTCTACCACTGTGACACCAAGCCCTATATCCCTCCCGTGATGCGGTGCTTTCAGTGCTGGAAGTTCAGCCATATGTCTTCCCGCTGTACTTCCAGCCTCACATGTCAAGATTGTGGATGCCCATCACATGCCAATACTCCATGTGCCCCGCCTCCCAGCTGTGTCAACTGCGGAGAGCATCATTCACCTTGCTCGCCAGACTGCAGGATTTTACAGAAAGAGAGGAAAATCATGGAATATAAGACCTTGGACCTACTGACCTACACCGAGGCTAAGCGGACGTTTGAACACCTCCATCCTGTTTGTATGACCACCTCTTACGCCGCCGCTACAACTGTTATAGCTCCATCAACTCCACCTACCCCAGTCACCTCTTAGAGCCGGAAGACTACAGCTGCCCCCTTGATGGCAGGGGCAATTCCTTCCCTGTTGCTCCTGCACCACCTACTTTGGGAGCAACTCCTCTCCAACCATCGGGGACTTGTGTCCCCGCTTCTAAGCAGGAGAAGCGTCTAACTTCTTCGGCAGCCTATCACTTGGAAGGGGTCCCTTGGGTCTCTCCCTTCCCAGGTTTCTGCTAGGGGGAAAGATGACTCCCGCTAGTAGCTGGTTGTTGGGCTTCACTCTCATCCTCATTCCTGGAGACTAAATCAGTCAAGCCCTCCCAGCCAGAGAAACCCCAGGAGCAGCTAGAGAAATCCAAAAAGAAGATCCGCAAGACCAAGGGAATGGCGGTGGCACCCATACCACTGCTACCTACAAGCTTTGCTTCTGAGGATGAGGTGGAGATTCTGGTGTCAGCTGAGGACCTAAATCTCCCTGGACCCTCAGACACCATGGATACAGACTGCTCAGGAAATAAATTGGTGGCAGCAGGTGACCCTGAGGTCTAAACTGTCTCATTGAATGTTCCATGCCTTCCCAGCCTCATGATCACGTCATCCTCCAGTGGAATTGTGGCTGTCTTTTCCTCCACCTGGCTGAGCTACGGCAAATGTTAAATTTTACAGCTGCTTACTGCATTGCCCTCCAGGAAACCTGGTTGTTCCTGGCAATGTGTAACCCCGCCCTCCATGGCTATAAGCGATGTTGCAGGAACCATAGAGACTATAATAGTGTCAGGTGGAGTTTGTGTCTTACTGGCCGAGCAGAGATGTCGAAAATTTACTGTCACAACTTGACCTCTGCCTCTTAAATACAGGTGCTCCATGCATTTCAGTGTGGCACATGGCACATACTTGGCCAGTGATCTCTCGGTTTGCAGTTCTGATCTTCTCCCATCTATCCACTGGAAACACATGATGACCTGTGTGGTATAGTGACCACTTCCCCATCTTCCTGTCACTGCCCCTGCTCCGGCATCCGGCCAACGGACGCCTGCCCAGACGGGCTTTAAACAAGGCGGACTGGGAAACTTTCACTTCTGCTGTCACCGTTGAATCTTCCCCATATGGTAACATTGATGTGATGGTTGATAGGTGAATACAACTATTGTTTCTGTGGCAGAAAATGCAATCCCTTGCTCTTTAGGGTGCCCGCAGTGAAAGATTGGCCTGGTGGTCACCAGAAGTTGCTGAAGCAATTACGGAGCGTCGGCGAGCTCTACAGCGGCATAAGCGGCACCCTCTCCTGGAGCACCTCATAGCCTTTAAACGGCTCCATGCCTGTGTTCGCCATCTTATAAAACGATGGAAGCAGGAATGTTGGGAGAGATGAGTCTCTACCATTGTTTGCCATATGTCACCTTCCAACGTATGGGTAAAGATCTAACATGTTTTTAGTACCTGACCCCAACAGGTGTTCCCGGTGTTAAAGTAAGTGGTGCGTTATCCACCAAAGAAAATGCGATTGCCGAGCACTATGCTCGAGCCTCTGCGTCGGAGAATTACCCCCCCGGCCTTTCTCACCCTCAAACGGCGGCTGGAACGGAAAGTCCTTTCGTTCACTACACACAACAGTGAATCCTATAATGCCCCATTTACAGAGTGGGAACTTCTCAGTGCCCTTGCACATTGTCCCGACACTGCTCTTGGGCAGATCAGATGCACAGTCAGATGATTAATCATCTCTCATTTGACTACAAGTGACATCTCCTTGTCATCTTCACCCGGATCTGGTGCAGTGGCATCTTTCCATCAAAATGGCAGGCGAGCACCATCATATTGGTGCTCATACCCGGTAAAAACCAGCTTGATGTGGATAGCTATCGGCCCATCAGCCTCACCACCGTACTTTGTAAGCTGCTGGAATTTATAGTGTGTCAGCAGCTGGGTTGGGTCCTGGAGTCAAGTGGACTGCTGGCTCCATGTCAGGGCGGTTCCCGACAGGATCGCTTTGCCACTGATAATCTTGTGTCCACCGAGTCTGCCATCCGAACAGCCTCGGCAACACCTGATTGCTGTCTTATTTGAATTACGTGAAGCATATGACGTGACTTGGCGACATCATATCCTTGCCACATTGAATGAGTAGGGTCTCTGGGGACCACTCCCAGTTTTTATCCAACAGTTCCTGCCGCTCCGTACTTTCCGTGTCCAAGTTGGTGACTCCCATAGTTCCATTCATATCCAGGAGAATGGAGTCCCACAGGGCTCTGTATTGAGTCTCTCTCTATTTTTAGTGGTCATTAATGGTGTAGCAGCAGCTGTCAGGCCCTCTGTCTCACCTTCTGTGTATGCAGACGACTTCTGCATTTCGTACTGCTGCTCCAGTACTGTTGTTACTGAGTGGTGCCTCCAGGGAGCCATCCACAAGGTGCAGTCATGGGCTCTAATCCATGGCTTCCAGTTTTCAGCCGCAAAGTCATGTGTCGTGCACTTCTGTTGGCATCGTACCGTTCATCTGGAATCAGAACTTTATCTTACTGACAATCCACGCTCAAAAGAGGAAAGGCCTCTGGACCTGATGGGATACCAGTTCAATTTTACACAGAGTACGCGAAGGAACTTGCCCCCCTTCTTGCAGCGGTGTACCGTAGGTCTCTAGAAGAGCGTAGCGTTCCAAAGGATTGGAAAAGGGCACAGGTCATCCCCGTTTTCAAGAAGGGACGTCGAACAGATGTGCAGAACTATAGACCTATATCTCTAACGTCGATCAGTTGCAGAATTTTGGAACACGTATTGTGTTCGAGTATAATGACTTTTCTGGAGACTAGAAATCTACTCTGTAGGAATCAGCATGGGTTTCGGAAAAGACTGTCATGTGAAACCCAGCTCGCGCTATTCGTCCACGAGACTCGGAGGGCCATAGACACGGGTTCACAGGTAGATGCCGTGTTTCTTGACTTCCGCAAGGCGTTCGATACAGTTCCCCACAGTCGTTTAATGAACAAAGTAAGAGCATATGGACTATCAGACCAATTGTGTGATTGGATTGAGGAGTTCCTAGATAACAGGACGCAGCATGTTATTCTCAATGGAGAGAAGTCTTCCGAAGTAAGAGTGATTTCAGGTGTGCCGCAGGGGAGTGTCATAGGACCGTTGCTATTCACAATATACATAAATGACCTGGTGGATGACATCGGAAGTTCACTGAGGCTTTTTGCAGATGATGCTGTGGTGTACCGAGAGGTTGTCACAATGGAAAATTGTATTGAAATGCAGGAGGATCTGCAGCGAATTGACGCATGGTGCAGGGAATGGCAATTGAATCTCAATGTAGACAAGTGTAATGTGCTGCGAATATACAGAAAGATAGATCCTTTATCATTTAGCTACAAAATAGCAGGTCAGCAACTGGAAGCAGTTAATACCATAAATTATCTGGGAGTACGCATTAGGAGTGATTTAAAATGGAATGATCATATAATGTTGATCGTCGGTAAAGCAGATGCCAGACTGAGATTCATTGGAAGAATCGTAAGGAAATGCAATCCGAAAACAAAGGAAGTAGGTTACAGTACGCTTGTTCGCCCACTGCTTGAATACTGCTCAGCAGTGTGGGATCCGTGCCGGATAGGGTATTGTAATTGTAAACTGTCGAAGCTGCGTTGGTAAAGTACCGGAACTTCAAGCGCTGATAGAAAGCACCGAAGCTGAAATCGTTATAGGTACAGAAAGCTGGCTGAAGCCAGAGATAAATTCTGCCGAAATTTTTACAAAGGCACAGACGGTGTTTAGAAAGGATAGATTGCATGCAACCGGTGGTGGAGTGTTCGTCGTTGTTAGTAGTAGTTTATCCTGTAGTGAAGTAGAAGTGGATAGTTCCTGTGAATTATTATGGGTGGAGGTTACACTCCACAACCGAGCTAGGTTAATAATTGGCTCCTTTTACCGACCCCCCGACTCAGCAGCATTAGTGGCAGAACAGCTGAGAGAAAATTTGGAATACATTTCACATAAATTTTCTCAGCATGTTATAGTCTTAGGTGGAGATTTCAATTTACCAGATATAGACTGGGACACTCAGATGTTTAGGACGGGTGGTAGGGACAGAGCATCGAGTGACATTATACTGAGTGCACTATCCGAAAATTACCTCGAGCAATTAAACAGAGAACCGACTCGTGGAGATAACATCTTGGACCTACTGATAACAAACAGACCCGAACTTTTCAACTCTGTAAGTGCAGAACAGGGAATCAGTGATCATAAGGCCGTTGCAGCATCCCTGAATATGGAAGTTAATAGGAATATAAAAAAAGGGAGGAAGGTTTATCTGTTTAGCAAGAGTAATAGAAGGCAGATTTCAGACTACCTAACAGATCAAAATGAAAATTTCTGTTCCGACACTGACAATGTTGAGTGTTTATGGAAAAAGTTCAAGGCAATCGTAAAATGCGTTTTAGACAGGTACGTGCCGAGCAAAACTGTGAGGGACGGGAAAAACCCACCGTGGTACAACAACAAAGTTAGGAAACTACTGCGAAAGCAAAGAGAGCTTCACTCCAAGTTTAAACGCAGCCAAAACCTCTCAGACAAACAGAAGCTAAACGATGTCAAAGTTAGCGTAAGGAGGGCTATGCGTGAAGCGTTCAGTGAATTCGAAAGTAAAATACTAGGTACCGACTTGACAGAAAATCCTAGGAAGTTCTGGTCTTACGTTAAATCAGTAAGTGGCTCGAAACATCATGTCCAGACACTCCGGGATGATGATGGCATTGAAACAGAGGATGACAAGCGTAAAGCTGAAATACTAAACACCTTTTTCCAAAGCTGTTTCACAGAGGAAGACCGCACTGCAGCTCCTTCTCTAAATCCTCGCACCAACGAAAAAATGGCTGACATCGAAATAAGTGTCCAAGGAATAGAAAAGCAACTGGAATCACTCAACAGAGGAAAGTCCACTGGACCTGACGGGATACCAATTCGAGTCTACACAGAGTACGCGAAAGAACTTGCCCCCCTTCTAACAGCCGTGTACCGCAAGTCTCTAGAGGAACAGAAGGTTCCAAATGATTGGAAAAGAGCACAGGTAGTCCCAGTCTTCAAGAAGGGTCGTCGAGCAGATGCGCAAAACTATAGACCTATATCTCTGACGTCGATCTGTTGTAGAATTTTAGAACATGTGTTTTGCTCGAGTATCATGTCGTTTTTGGAAACTCAGAATCTACTATGTAGGAATCAACATGGATTCCGGAAACAGCGGTCGTGTGAAACCCAACTCGCTTTATTTGTTCATGAGACCCAGAAAATATTAGATACAGGCTCCCAGGTAGATGCTATTTTTCTTGACTTGCGGAAGGCGTTCGATACAGTTCCGCACTGTCGCCTGATAAACAAAGTAAGAGCCTACGGAATATCAGACCAGCTGTGTGGCTGGATTGAAGAGTTTTTAGCAAACAGAACACAGCATGTTGTTATCAACGGAGAGACGTCTACAGACATTAAAGTAACCTCTGGCGTGCCACAGGGGAGTGTCATGGGACCATTGCTTTTCACAATATATATAAATGACCTAGTAGATAGTGTCGGAAGTTCCATGCGGCTTTTCGCGGATGATGCTGTAGTATACAGAGAAGTTGCAGCATTAGAAAATTGTAGCGAAATGCAGGAAGATCTGCAGCGGATAGGCACTTGGTGCAGGGAGTGGCAACTGACCCTTAACATAGACAAATGTAATGTATTGCGAATACATAGAAAGAAGGATCCTTTATTGTATGATTATATGATAGCGGAACAAACACTGGTAGCAGTTACTTCTGTAAAATATCTGGGAGTATGCGTGCGGAACGATTTGAAGTGGAATGATCATATAAGTTCGTACCGACTAAGGTCCAAAGCGAGGGGAAAGATCCACCGTGGTATAACAATCATGTACGAAAGGTACTACAGAAACAAAGAAAGCTTCATCATAGGTTTAAGAGTAGTCGAATCATAGCTGATAAGGAAAAGCTGAACGAAGCGAAAAAGAGCGTAAAGAGAGCAATGAGAGAAGCATTCAACGAATTCGAACATAAAACATTGGCAAACAATCTAAACAAGAACCCTAAAAAGTTTTGGTCATATGTAAAATCGGTAAGCGGATCTAAATCCCCTATTCAGTCACTCGTTGACCACGATGGCACCGAAACAGAGGACGACCGAAGAAAGGCAGAAATACTGAATTCAGTGTTCCAAAACTGTTTCACTGCGGAAAATCGTAACACGGTCCCTGACTTCAGCCGTCGCACGGACGCCAAAATGGAAAATATTGAAATAAACGATATCGGAATTGAAAAACAACTGCTATCACTTAGTAGCGGAAAAGCATCCGGACCAGACGAGATACCCTTAAGATTCTACAGTGATTATGCTAAAGAACTTGCCCCCTTTCTATCAGCAATTTATCGTAGATCGCTGGAAGAACGTAAAGTACCTAGCGACTGGAAGAAAGCGCAGGTCGTTCCCATTTTCAAGAAGGGTCATAAATCAGATGCGAATAATTATAGGCCTATTTCGCTTACGTCAATCTGTTGTAGAATAATGGAACATGTTTTGTGTTCTCGTATTATGACGTTCTTAGATAATACAAATCTCCTTCATCATAACCAACATGGATTCCGCAAACAGAGATCATGTGAAACTCAGCTCGCCCTATTTGCCCAAGAAATTCACAGTGCCGTAGACACTGGCGAGCAGATTGATGCCGTATTCCTGGACTTCAGGAAGGCATTTGATACGGTTCCGCACTTACGTTTAGTGAAAAAAATACGAGCTTACGGAATATCGGACCAGGTTTGTGATTGGATTCAGGATTTCCTAGAAGAAAGAACACAACATGTCATTCTTAACGGTTCAAAATCTGCAGATGTAGAGGTAATTTCGGGAGTACCGCAAGGAAGCGTGATAGGACCTTTATTGTTTACAATATACATAAATGACTTAGTTGACAACATCGGTAGCTCCGTGAGGCTATTTGCAGATGACACGGTTGTCTACAAGAAAGTAGCAACATCAGAAGACTCGTACGTACTCCAGGAAGACCTGCAGAGGATTAATGCATGGTGCGACAGCTGGCAGCTTTCCCTAAACGTAGATAAATGTAATATAATGCGCATACATAGGGGCAGAAATCCATTCCAGTACGATTATGCCATAGGTGGTAAATCATTGGAAGCGGTAACGACCGTAAAATACTTAGGAGTTACTATCCGGAGCGATCTGAAGTGGAATGATCACATAAAACAAATAGTGGGAAAAGCAGGCGCCAGGTTGAGATTCATAGGAAGAATTCTAAGAAAATGTGACTCATCGACGAAAGAAGTAGCTTACAAAACGCTTGTTCGTCCGATTCTTGAGTATTGCTCATCAGTATGGGACCCTTACCAGGTTGGATTAATAGAAGAGATAGACATGATCCAGCGAAAAGCAGCGCGATTCGTCATGGGGACATTTAGTCAGCGCGAGAGCATTACGGAGATGCTGAACAAGCTCCAGTGGCGGACACTTCAAGAAAGGCGTTACGCAATACGGAGAGGTTTATTATCGAAATTACGAGAGAGCACATTCCGGGAAGAGATGGGCAACATATTACTACCGCCCACATATATCTCGCGTAATGATCACAACGAAAAGATCCGAGAAATTAGAGCAAATACGGAGACTTACAAGCAGTCGTTCTTCCCACGCACAATTCGTGAATGGAACAGGGAAGGGGGGATCAGATAGTGGTACAATAAGTACCCTCCGCCACACACCGTAAGGTGGCTCGCGGAGTATAGATGTAGATAAAATTAATTGTTGGTAAGGTGGGTACCAGGTTGAGATTCATTGGGAGAGTCCTTAGAAAATGCAGTCCATCAACAAAGGAGGTGGCTTACAAAACACTCGTTCGACCTATACTTGAGTATTGCTCATCAGTGTGGGATCCGTACCAGATCGGGTTGACGGAGGAGATAGAGAAGATCCAAAGGAGATCGGCGCGTTTCGTCACAGGGTTATTTGGTAACCGTGATAGCGTTACGGAGATGTTTAACAAACTCAAGTGGCAGACTCTGCAAGAGAGGCGCTCTGCATCGCGGTGTAGCTTGCTCGCCAGGTTTCGAGAGGGTGCGTTTCTGGATGAGGTATCGAATATATTGCTTACCCCTACTTATACCTCCCGAGGAGATCACGAATGTAAAATTAGAGAGATTAGAGCGCGCACGGAGGCTTACAGACAGTCGTTCTTCCCGCGAACCATACGCGACTGGAACAGGAAAGGGAGATAATGACAGTGGCACGTAAAGTGCCCTCCGCCACACACCGTTGGGTGGCTTGCGGAGTATAAATGTAGATGTAGTAGATAGAAGAGATAGAGAAGATCCAACGGAGAGCAGCGCGCTTCGTTACAGGATCATTTAGTAATCGCGAAAGCGTTACGGAGATGATAGATAAACTCCAGTGGAAGACTCTGCAGGAGAGACGCTCAGTTGCTCGGTACGGGCTTTTATTGAAGTTTCGAGAACATACCTTCACCGAAGAGTCAAGCAGTATATTGCTCCCTCCTACGTATATCTCGCGAAGAGACCATGAGGATAAAATCAGAGAGATTAGAGCCCACACAGAGGCATACCGACAATCCTTCTTTCCACGAACAATACGAGACTGGAATAGAAGGGAGAACCGATAGAGGTACTGAAGGTACCCTCCGCCACACACCGTCAGGTGGCTTGCGGAGTATGGACGTAGATGTAGATGTAGATGTAGTGGATGCAGATCAATTCGTAGGACTGGATTTCGATGCCTGACTGACTTGGCTACTTCGTCTTCGTCAATTTAAGCAGAAATGCTGGCAGCACCTCAATGCCCTCCGCTGCCTGAGCCATACCAGCTGGGGTGCAGATTGCTCTATGCTGCTGCAGCTCTACAGAACCCTTGTTCAATTCTGCCTTAACTGTGGGAGTGTTGTTTATGGTTCGGTGGCACCCTCGGCGTTGCGTTTACTCGACCCAGTGCACCACTGTGGTATTCGCCTAGCGACAGGTTCTTTTAGAATGAGTCCGGTGACCAATGTACAGGTGGAGGCTGGAGTCCCTCCATTGAAGGTTAGGTGTGCACAACGGCTCGCCAGTTATTGCATATGTTCGTAGTTATCCTGTGCATCTAAATTACTGTCTCCTATTCCCACTCCCACATCGGCGGCCCTGGTCAGGGCTAACAATTGCGGTTCGCGTGCAGTCCCTTCTGTCTGGATTGGAGTCCTTCACTTTACCACTTATACTTGAGGTCCATTCATGTACACCTCCATGGTGTACACCTAGGCTGCGGCTTTGCCTGGACCTTTCACATGGCCCTAAGGACTCTTGTAACTGTGCGACTCTTTTCTGTCACTTCTTCTCGATTCTCAACACGTACTGGGGCCATGAAGGGGTTTACATTGATGGCTCGATGGCCGATGGTCATGTTGGCTTTGTCTATGTTCATGGAGGACATATAGAACAGCAGTCCTTGCCCGATGTCTGCAGTATTTTCACTGCAGAGCTTGTGGCCTTATTTCGTGCTCTTGAACACATTTCCTGATGCCCAGGTGAGGCATTTCTCCTGTGTACTGACTCCTTGAGCTGCCTACAAGCTATTGACCAATGCTACCCCTGTCATCCTTTGGTAGCGACCATCCAGGAGTCCATCTATGCCCTGGAACGATCCAGTCGTTCAGTGGTGTTTGTCTGGACTCCAGGTCATGGTGGAATCCTAGGCAACGAACTTGCCAACAGGCTCGTCAAACAGGCTACGTGGAAACTGCTTCTGGAGATGGGCATCTCTGAATCTGACCTGCATTCTGACTTACGCTGCAGGGTTTTTTGGCTTTGGGAGACGGAATGGCGTAACAGTATGCACAACAAACTGCGTGTCGTTAAGGAGACTGCGAATGTATGGAAGTCTTCCATGATCAGAAATAGTTCAGGAGTTATCAGTGGGTGTCTTTAGTGTGTGCACATTGAAGGAGGACACTGTTTTATTTAGCAAATTACCAGAAACAGTATGTTAATGAAGAAAATATGCACAATAGAGAATTACAGAATGAGGCAGAACAGCTGTTAGAATACTGACTTCATATTCCAGAGGACAGAGCTGCCCTGTCTGGCCATCCTGATTTGGGTTTTCGTGGATCTCTAACGCAAATGCCAGGATTGTTCTTTAATCTAAGCCATGGCTGATTGGTAGGATTAAAAAAGGGGGAAAGGGACCAAACTATGAGGTCATCGGTCCCTTGTTCCAAATAAAACAATGCTACAAGTGAGAGAATAAAACAAATGAAACTGACAACACAAAACGATGAAAGGAAAAATAACAAGAACGATGAAAGGCAACAAACGCGTAAATGGACAAAATGGGACAAGAAAACCACAGAAATGCAAGAAACGGGATGAAGAGAGTGAAACAACAAAGCAGATGACCATGGCTAGCTAACCATGAGAATAAAAAGGAGAATCCAGCTACTCTGCAGCACATTAAAACCTCCACCCTTAAAGCACTAGGGTGGAGGACACAGAGGGACAGAGGACATATGCTAAAACTTACATCAAATGATAAAACCCACTCTCGCAAATAAAACATAAAATTAAATGAACCAATGAGGCATTGTCAGATAAAATTAGCAGCAATGGGTCCGGTAACCCAAGATTCTGTTGTTGGGCAGTAAAAATGGGACAGTGTACCAGAAGATGGGCCACTATCAACTGGTCACCGCACCGACACTGAGGCAGGTTTTCACGGCGCAGGAGGTAACTGGGTCGCCCAAGCGTGGCCAATGGGAGCTGGCAGAAGACAATTCAATCCCTGCGAGAGGCCCGCGTGGAAGACTTCCACACATTCGCAATATCTTCACACCGTGTTAGCTGACAGTCAGTGTTCATCTCTAAAACCTTTGTGTTCGCTACACAATCTATGGATTTATCATCCATGCTTAGTAACAGTAGTATCTTCCTCTCTTTATGTTTAAATTCATACTAGTCATTTTATGTTCAGTGTCAATTTATTACATACTGCCCAATTGTAGACATCTGTGAAGTTTCATTTGCGTCCTCAATAGGAGTACTGATATTTTATCAATGACTAAGATGTTTCCGTAATTGACAAAAAACTTTTTCTCTGTGTCTTAAATTCTCTGGAAAGGCACTGTGCACTGGTGCTGCTGCTCGCAGTGTGGTTTCAGTCCCCTGAGACTGCTGTTTGTGTGTGTGTGTGTGTGTGTGTGTGTGTGTGTGTGTGTGTGTGTGTGTGTGTGTGTGTGTGTGTGGGGGGGGGGGGGGGTGCGGGCGGGCGGGCTCTCTCTCTAGAAAGTCATTGGTATATATTAGGTTGGTGCATAAGTTCATAGCATATTTGTTTTGCGTGAAGGTATTCTGGTTGCTGTGGGTTTATTTACCAATTGTCATTTTTTTACTTGTGGTTCACTGTTGCTATTTGAATTTACATATTGTCATTTAGAGATAATGAGCAGAGATGTGGACGCAAGAAAATGGAGTGCCATATGGGGAAATTGGAACATTTCAGAGATATTCTTCCATTAAGTTCAGTCGCGGGGTGACAGCAGTTAAGGCAGCCAGAAACAATGCGCCATGTATAGGGGTAATATTATTGGATAGAACATGGCAAGAAAGTTGTTTTCTTGCTTTAAGGAGGATCGTTTTGTCATTAGTGACTCACCATGTTCAGGAAGAGCTTTGGGGTTTGATGATGATCGTTTAAATGCATTAATCCACAATAATTCAGGTCAGTGTACTCGAGAACTGGCAATTGTGATAAACTGCGATCATTCCGCCATTGTGTGACAGTTCCATTCAGTGGGAAAGCTTCAAAAAATGGGTGTGAGGGTACTTCACGCTAACATAAGGGTGGGGGGGGGATGATTGATTGATGAGCCCAAAGGCAACAACTCGCCATACAAAGACCTGTGTACATCCATAAGATATTGTTATCCATCTGGCAGGACAGCAACAGTTTGATCTACTATGAATTGCTTCCTTGAGGTGTAACAGTCACTGCCGACATTTATTGTCAACAACAAAGGCTTCTTGCAGATGCAGTCAGAGAACGACGACCAGGAAGACTGTGTGAAGTGATGCTATTCCACGGTAATGCCTGTCTGCATTCTATTAGACTGACAAAAAATATTATAGAGGATTTAGGTTGGGAAGTCATTCCGCACCCACTTTATTCAGCTGATATTGCTCTTTCTGATTTTCACCTTTTCTGCTCTCTACCAAACAACTTTCAAGGAACTTCCTTTCCAGATGCAAATGCACTCTGAACATGGCTTGGCGAGTTCTTTACCCCAAAACTTCATGATTTTTACTACCCCTGTGTTGGCAGATTGTCAAAAACAGTGAAGGAAAATATGGTATAGATGACTAAAATCTCTGTTATGTGTATCTGTTGTGTATATAACTATGCACCAACCTGATATTAAGAACATATTTCAATTGAATACTATGTGCTGAGGAACAATTTTGTTTATATATTTCTTGTGTGACAATTCTTTAACTAAAAATTTGTCATCAGCAGATGTGTGGGCGACCTCCACCTTTTGTACCCAGTTTTCCAAGTAAGACTGAAACCAATCATTCGCTGTTCCTCTTACACCGAGTGCTTCGAACTTGCTCAGTAGTATTTGATGGTCAACAGTGTCAGAAGCCTTAGACAAGTCTAATAAAATACATGTAGCCACTCAACATATCAAGACCTTAGAGTGTCACTTCGGTGAACTCGGCAATGGCTGATATTGTACTTCTTCCACCTCTGAAACCAAACTGTGCTTCATTGAAGAGGTTATTTATTCATGTAACTTATCACTCCCTTTCATGATTGCTTCAATTATGTTTCAGAATAAAGACAGCAGTGAAACTGGTATGTAGTTTTTAATACTTTACAGATTTTCTTTAGCAAGGGCATGCTTTAGGTATTCTTTGATAAAACATGAACTAAATGATTCATTTACACAAATGTAATGTGCACCTCAACTTTAAAAATTAAATTAACAAAAACAATGAATTTTGGCACATCGCTGGTGGGGTATTTTTGTATTGTTGAAATTTATTTTACAATGCTAATTTTATTTCAAACAATAGTGAATGTGTACACAAACTATAAAAAAGACCACGTAACTTGATTACCTACATGACATACAAAGATACATACTGTAAATTACTGGTGTTACTCATCATTATTCACTAATGCCATCATTACTGGAATCCTCAGAAGAGTTTACATCAGAAGTAGATTCATTTCCTTCTTCCCCACTGTCCTCGGTGTTCCAGAGCACATCATCTTCACTGCCATTGCCTGTATTTGAAATACATCATTTCTTGAATGATTTTACGATCATTTGTGCTTCTAAGTATTTCCAGGTAGCCAAAACCCAGTGCGCAATAATGTAGAGTGCAAAACGTGTAATTTTTTCCTGTCTGAGTCATTTCAAGATTTGTTCGCAAAACCATTTTTTGTAGCGTTCCTGAGCATAACCTTTGAAAGGCTTATTTATACTAATGCCCAGGGGTTGTAATACAGAAGTCATTCCTCCAGGAATAATAACAAGTCACTGAGTAGGCTGTGGATCATTTTTACGTCGTCAGTGAGATGACCACGAAGTACATTGAGACAAATCACTGATGGTTGCTTGGAAAGCCCACCAGGATGGAGTTTCCACACATTCAGAGCCAGTCAAGCATCAAAGTTTGTCTTCCTTCCCTTCTCTTGATTCTGAACAATGACATCATCAGGGAATAGCTTTTCATTTTTTGGAGTCTTCGGTCTTGTTTTTCGTTTGAAGATTAAAAAAAGGGGAAGTTTGTTCCCATCTGCTGTGATTGCCAGCTTTACTGTTACTCGCTGTTTTTCGCACCGAGGTGTTTTGATGGTAACTTCTTTTGTACTATTCTCATCAATTGTGTAATTACATGGCTTATCAAACCAAATTGAAGTCTTCATCAGCGTTGCCAGTTTGGCCGATCGAAAAATTCTTCTCTTTGTGAAGTGTCATAACATACTGCTGAAATGCTTGAAGATTCTTCTCAAAATCCTGTGAAATCTTTTGGAATATTGTTGTACGACATCGCAGAGATAAGCTTGCTCATTTCATAAAGCAATCAACCCATCTTCGGCTAGCCTGAAACTCTTGGTTTGGTATATTAAGAGCTGCAGCCACCTCTTTTGCTTCTTTATTACTTTTTTCATGTCACTGGTCACATGTTGTCTATTTTTCCTCCTTTCTCAGACGAATTCCAAAACATTTTCTTCAACATCAGGATGTCTTCCTTTGCGAGGTCCAGCTAATTTCTTTCTAGTAGCGGTAGTTGCAAATAATCCCAATTTCTGTTTCTTCATAAGCGAATGTTACACTCAGCTACACTGAACACTCTTCCTGCGCTTCTGTTACCTTATTTTTCAGCATAAAGAATTACTTTACACTTGAAAGTAGCTTCATACAATATTCTTCTCTGCTTGCCTTCCATTTTGTGACTGTCTAATGCACTGAGCGAGGTGGCGCAGTGGTTATCGCACTGGACTTGAATTCAGGACGACGACGGTTCAAACCTGCACCCTGCCCTCCTGATCTAGGTTTTCTGAGATTTCCTGAAAATGTTTCAGGCAAATGCTGGGATGGTTCCTTTGAAAGGGGAGAGGCGACTTCCTTCCGCATACTTCCCTAACCTGATGGGACCAATGATCTTGCTGTTTGGTTGCTTCCGCCAAATCAGCCAATCAACTGCCTAATGCAAACACATTGCAAAGGACTGTAGTAGGCCAACAATAATGAATCAAGGTTGAGAAGTATAACAAAAAATCCTATTTGAACTGATGACTAAAGAAAATTTCCTCTCATGACAACGGATTTTGTTCTGACACCTGCAAACAGAATTCAGAACTGGAAATATATACCAGCTCTTTTAACTCGATAACCTCTTACCCAATTCACATCTTCCATTCTTTAATCCACAGACACCGTACCTATATTTTCTTGCTAGAGTTTAATAAATGTCTTGCTACTTCAGGTTACATAGGCCAGCCAATAAGATTTCCCTAGCCGGAAATGGCTGGGCCCAATCATCATGTATATGGAACACTTTGTGTCAACTGTCTTGTTTTTCCATTACCACTGCAACCTAGCAGTAGTTGAATCATAATTGCACAATGAAGCAAAATGTTGCAAGTTGTGTTGGCAACACCTGTCAGGGATTATGTCAACATTTCCTCTCTAATCTCCCTCTCGACAGTGACCTAAAATATTCCATTAACTCCACCACCATCACCACCACCTGTGGTGCGAACCATCTATCTTTTGTGCCATTTCACATCAGATGTCGATAGGAAGAAAACGGGATGAAGTCAAGCGAGACGTTGAGTAAGAACTTAGAATCGAGGTAAAGCTTCCTAGGAAGAAATGTAAATGTAGGAATTTTTGCATTGATCTTAAGTGTTTCTCACAGGGGCTACGAATTTATAGTGTAGAATCATGAAAAACTTAAAAACGGAGAATGTAAAATCAAAGTTCCACTGTATTAATTCATCCCAAACATCCACTGTAACAGAAAACTGTTTCCCTACTATGAATCGTTAATGGTGACTGATTTACATGTTTGCAGTTAAACACTTGCTTCACACGATGGAGTAAAACAGAAAGGTGACAACGCACTAAGAAATAGCAAGTAACACTTATTACGGGAATGTTACAAATGGTACTTACGTACTGTCTGATGATTGACACTGGATATTTTAAATATTTTAATAACTTTTTCTCTCTAGGCAGTACATGAGAGTAATGATTGCAGACACTTTGTACCAGTGCTGGTTCTATGCGCGCAGTGCGAACTCAGAAGGTAGTCTTCAGAGCATTGTACTGGGCAGATTGCAGATACTCAACTGAGGTGTGCAACTGCTGGTTTGTAACTGTCAGGATGTCTGTGACGTATCTTATTTTCTTTCCTCTCAGCAGAAAGATTTCCAGGTCTGTCAGTACAGGACAGAAGCAATGTAGTCTGCAGTTGAGTGTTCCCTATTGGTTGCCCACTTTGTCAGTCGATGTACATGACATGCCCTAGGAAGTAGTGTGGAAGGAGGAGGAGGCCAGAGCTTCTGAGTGCCATCTGGAGGTTGGTGCAAAAGACCTGAGAGATGTCAGGTATTTTGCCGTCGTGGTGGCAGCTTTTTGCAGTATTTATTGAGTATATCTTGTGTGGTACACAATGGCAGTTGAAAGCTGACAGCACTGGTGCTAGCTGTCAGGGATCTTCTTTCACCAGCTCTACTACAGTTGAATGCACAGGAGCTGCTAGGTATGTTCCTTCGTAATATTTAATCAGGTGTTCTCCACCCATCTTTTAGTAACTTACCTTTTTACAGCTAGTGGTTTATGCATCTGCTATTTAATTCATCTTAAAATACGAATTACATGTACTCTTTGAGACACATGGCATGTGTGAGGAGAGATTTTCAGTTAATCTGAACAAGAAATTGGGCTAAATCCGGTGATTTATTTGTAATCCTTCACAATCTTGTTTGTTGTCCCAAATGAATACTTTCATTTGGTTTTCAGTATTGAAAGTACTTCATTACCAGTACTTGTTAGTTCATACAGTGTCAGTGTTCAGTAACCGGGCCATTGTGTGTGAATACCTTTTAAATCCAGAATTTAAAATTTTTTCTTTCATTTATGTCTTCTGTGCTCCCGATGGTAGATTTGTTTGTAGATATCAGACTGCCAATGTTTTCTCTATCAGCTTGCCTCCATTTTCTTCTTTTTGCAATCTCCTATTATATTATAAGGAATATATCCATCTAGCATGCAAATTTGTCACATTTGAACTAAATGTTCTCATTGTTGTTCGTGTTTCTTCAAGAATTTTGGCAACCATGTAAGAGTTTTGCCAAACCGTATTCTCCTTGATAAACTTTTTGCCCTCGTAGAACTTCGTTGCTATAATAGCACCTTGATAGATAATCCATTGTACATTGAGAAACTGTGTGAAAAATCTATTTTGTTAATACTCAGGAGGTCTGAAATATTTCTTTCATGTTGACTGTTGAACTGTAGTCTGATTAGTTACTTGGTAGTTGACATGTCTCACTTTCAGCATAAGTTCCTGCTGTCTGAGCTCTTCATGTCGTGTGTAAACTGGCCACCATTGGGGAAGTGCATCTTGACAATTAACAAAAGTCCACTTCACTGACAGTGTTGGAGTAGAGCACACCTGCTGATGCGCTCTAAAGTAGTGCCATGAACTAGCAAAATGCTTTACCGTCAAAAGAACTGCTTTTTAGTGGTCACAGCAGGCAACACTGCCTCTATTTATACTCGGGTAGCATGCTTTGTCTTTGAAGTGTCAGCTAATGGGTTCTGCTGTGACAATACTGTAGTGGCACTCGCCAAATACTTTGACAGGTAACTGTTGTTGTTACCCTGATTTATGATCTGTTTATTTTGCTGTTGGTATTGTATCGTGGGTTTCTGAGTTGGCTATATGTTGATTGGAGACAGTGCCTGCTACAACTGTTGTGGTATAAGTTATTATTTAGGTATTGGAATCCAAAAGTGAATGTTCTTGGTCCATCTACCACCCATTCATATGGCTGAGTGTTCCATGTTTTGGTACTAGTGAATTACATGCTGTTACCATCCTTAATTCGAAAGAAACAATCCATTCTTGTAGGTTAAGATTATATTTTAAAATGTGTTTCTGATCCATAAAATTTTCTGTTTCATATTTTACAGGAGGTAAATTATAATGAAGATACGATAGGCATAAATTTAAAAGAACTGGAGAACGGAGAAAGAGAGTACCGAAAAAGGAAACTCAGTCCATCTAATGGACATGAAAAGACTTCTGAAGATGTAAAATCAGAACATAATAGAGCACAGGACTCTTCTGATTCATCAGAAGAGGAGACAGAATATGATCTTAAAAGAAAAAAGGTTTTAGAGGAAAGAGAGCGGATGCTAAGGTGAGATCAGTTACATTCAAAAATGAACATTTAATTTGATTGTGTTTTTTTTTTACATTTAACTATACATTACCATATTTTTAAAATCTGTAAATTAGTATCTTGTTTCTAAGTTTTTGTGAAGAAATTATCAGCATATGTTAATTCTGTTACTTGAGTTCAGGAATTTTTCTCTCTTGCGTAGGAAGTTGGGTGCCATCCTGTGGCATGCTGTCATTGTAAATGTGCCTTGGAAAATTTTGGTGTTTGGAGTAGTTAACAACAAGCCACTGTCTAGCCATAGCAAACTTCATTTCAAAGTATTTCACAAGAATCACATTAGAAAATTTTGCGTATCCATTTTTTTGTGTTGGAATTTCAAACCTTGCAACACCCTAAGAATCAATCCTGTAGAGCCCATGAAGATAAATTAATCATGGCAATCAAAGAAGTACTCAAATATCTTTCTTCCCATGCGCGCGCGCGCGCGTGCGCGCGCGTGCGTGTGTGTGTGTGTGTGTGTGTGTGTGTGTGTGTGTGTGTGTGTGTGTGTGTGTGTGTGTGTGTGTGTGTGTGTGTGTGTTTTAAAAAGGTCTAATGTGTGCTTATGGGGCAAGCTTACACACAGCCACCTTGTTCATTCATAAATTATGGCTATAATGTATAACCACCTCCAATAGCTTCCAAACTCTGTTATCAGTAAAGGGGATGCCACATTGCTGGGAGCATTCTCAGATGTATTTTTATACTCCTGAAATGGGATATGCTTACATGACGTGTCCACTCTTTGCAAAATATGAGGAACACTTCCTGGAATTGTTCATTCACTGTCAGTTGCCTGTGTGACATGTACCTTATTTCTAACCTTATCCATCCTATTCCTTCTTCTGCTGAGGATGGAACTAACAGTTGTGGAAGTTAAGCTTGCTTACGAGGGAATTATCCCACCTTGAGCAGCTTGAACTTAATGGAAATGTGCTTAAAATGTAGCATTGTACTTGTTTGAATAGGTATTGATGCCATTCATCTGTAAAGCTGTGGGGCCACTATTGTTATCTGAACATCAAACACATAGTATGAATGAGACTGTCGTTACTGTGTTTGATGATAATCACGAAGAAGCAGACGTGATAGACAGAAGGCAGTTAATCCTTGTAATGTTTTTAAGCTACTGTATGAAAGGGTATTTTGCATTTATGTATTGGGTAATGCATAATCCAATTGAATCTAAGATATATTAAATTGGAGGGTTGGCTCTGAAGTGCTACATCCAGCAGCTGAAGGAACTAAAAGTAAAGGTTAATATGCAGCTTCGTCCCCAAAAATATCAGAGAAGTGTGTTGCAGAGTTTTGACGATTGTACAGCATTTGAGGATTTTTATAACTGTGGTTAGAATTCTTAATATTAACCAGTGATCCATCATAGCTGCTTTGACTTGCAATCCAGTGGCAGTGTAATTGTAGTTTGTAATGTGCAAAAGGCATGGCTCAGCTCACTTAAAGGGAAACAAAAACATCAGAATTGAAGTCTGAGAGCCCTGTTTGATGGAGCTAGGGACAATATATCCACAGTCCACTATTGACCCATTCAAATCTGTGCTGTAGAAGCTGCTAGAGCAGTTGCTCTGGATAGTTCCTTTGCATTTTCCAGTGCCTACAAAGAATGTAGCTTTCTCCTGGCACACAGCTACGTTCATGGCTTGCAAAGAGATTAGAGAAGACCATATTGTTATGCCGACTCCAGGAACATATGTGGCAGATGGTTTTTTATTTTCATTTTTGAAAATGAACTATTGCCTTCTTCAATACTATTGCAAACGAGGAAGAAATAAAATGATATTGTACAGCCCATTCATAGGCCCACATTTTTATACAATAGATGCGATTGTGGTCGTCGATGGTAGTGTGTCCAATATGGTTTACATTTGTTGTAGAAAACACTAGGGACATTTGGCCTACTGGCTGCAAAGAACAGCAGTGTGTCCACAGAACATCCTTGTTGAAGTGAGTTAAAGTGGCATAATAAGTAAAGAGCACTTGAAAATCTCTCAGTGAACTACTTCCTCTGATTTGATCAGTTATGATTTGCTGAAAGCCTAAGACTGTAAAATGGTGGGTTTGTTTATAAATAACTTTTCTATTGCAAGTCATTATTTTCATTTATTTATCTTTTACATGACACATTTCAGGAAATTATGGAATCATCTTTAGCAGAGATGTTGAGTCACAGTTACGCAGAAAAAAAGACTGTTGGGACAGTGAGGTTTCGGACAACAAGGCCTTTGTTGAAAATGTGCCCCCCCCCCCCCCCCCCTCCCTTGGCCCCACACAAAACGCACACGCAAATGCAACTCCCATCATGCGCTTCTACTTGCTGTCTGGCTTCAGCTGCCAGAGATTACGGTTATGTATGTGAGAGTTTTGTGTGTGTGTGTGTGTGTGTGTGTGTGTGTGTGTGTGTGTGTGTGTGTGTGTGTGTGTGTGTGTGTGGGGGGGGGGGGGAGGGGGGGTGGCTGATGCTACAGTTAGCATGTTTGTCCTAGGTAGAACATAAAGCATACCTGGCTTATTATTTTGGATATTCCAGAGTGAGCAAGGGTCAAGTTTGTACTTAGTTACATATTAGTTTTTGATGCAGTTCATTGGATTTAGAAAACTCAATTTTACTTTATGGATTTTGAAAAGATTTGCAATATTCTGTGATATATTGATGGTGTATTGGATGTTAGATATATGTATGTCTTTGTCTTTTTCTTTTGTGATACAGTTTGTTCTGGGCCTTTCTTGGTATTGTCTAGGATTGTGTCAACCAAGGATCTGTTTCGCTTTGTTTATTTCTTGTTGCAAGTTTTCTTAGTTCAAAGATATTTTAGTTGACCTGTACGCTGCCTATTTGTGGATGTTTGGATGACATTAGGTTGCAGGAATTGTGGTGTCAGTCTCACAGTATTTTTCCTATAATTTTTGAATGTGCACGTGGGGTTGTGTCTTGTAATATTTAGGTCCAGGTAATTGATTCTTTTCTCCTGTTCATATTCCACTGTAAATGTAATTTTGGCCATCTCGTTGTTTACACCGCATGTGCGCGTGCGCGTACGTGCACACACTCTGCACCACAAAAGAAAAAGATAAAAACAAACATGTATATAGCATTCAGTACATTGGCAGTATTCTCAGAAGATAGCAAATATTTTCAAAAACCACAAGGTACAAGTAGAGTTTTCTACATTTAATAAACTACAACAAGAACTAATACATAAAGTATATACATATCCCATGCTCACTCTGGAGTATACAAAGTAATATGCCAGGAATGCTGTGTGTTCTTCTTGGGACAAAGAGGCCAAAATTGTAACACCAAGTACACACAGCACATTTAAGCCTACACAAACACATCATACTCTTGAGATATGTCAATGCCTGTAAGCAGCTAATAGTGTTCATTTCATTGTAATTTCATTCTAATGAGCTGCATGGTCACCGATGGTATCTGTTCTTTCGGACATGTCTGAAAGAACAGATACTATCTTTATATATATATATCATACTCTGTCAGCTACATATAAAAATATATCTGTTTGTTTATGTAAGTTGTTCTTGATGTATAGTGTACACAGAAAATTGCATGTGATGTTTAGCGTGTGAGACTTTGCACAAATGGACCGTAAGAAAACTGTAAGTGCAAGTTCTCCCAGATTTTGCCACTAACTAGATACAAGAATTGATTACCAACTAAAATTGTGCTTTTTTTCATACATTGCAGTAAACTCAACAGAACAAAGCAGAACCTCACGCATAAAAAGCATTATGTAAAAATGGTTTAGTACACAGAGAAAAACACCCTTTAGAAAGGGAATTATTTCCGGAATGCGTCATGTAAAATATAAAGAAAAGAAAATCGTGACTGGTAACAGAAAAGTTTTTTATAAACAAACCTATTGAATATCTTGGTGAAAGAGGTCTATTGTTCCATGATTCATGGTCAGGACCCAAAGACCACTGTATCATCTTAGCATGTTTTTCCCAACAATGTTATTGCATTAAAGATACTGTTAACAGAGACAACCAGGCAGTGAAGATCATATATCAGAAACCATGCTGATTTTTAGACTTGCCGGCTGGATAACTTTACCTAGTTGCTAGATGGATATTCCCCTATCCACCTTCATTCTGTTATATACAGATTTCTGCACCAATATATAGAGGTCTGTTAACAGATGCCTGGTAAAGATCCAGCTTCAAATTTGATATTCTTGTTGCATCATTTGCTAATATGATAACTTTGGCTTTGATATTGACTACTGCAGTATGTGTAGACCAAAAATGTTCTAACATCACATTCGAACTTCAATATTGAGCAAGGGATGAACATATGACAACACAGTAAACTCATGTTTGGAAATTTGACTGTTCACATGAACGGCATGTGTTAATATAAATTGATTCAAACAAACAATTACCTTTGCCAAATAATACCTAATTTGTGACTGTTGTTAATCTGCTGATAATTGTCTGTTACATCATGTTGTTTGTTCATCAAAGTCATTTTTTCAGTTTTGGCTATGCAAGGTAGGCTACTTTAACCTCTCAAAAGAATAATTGGCCAGCCATTCTGTTTTTAATTTGTAGTTGACATACACATTTGCTTACAGCACTTGATGCATGGCTTCATAAGTACATGTGTAAAAGAAAGTTCTCGGGTACTCTTTCTACATGTGTAGCAAGCAAAGTATATTTAACCCATCTTCCTGTATTGCTCTGTCAAAATAGGCAGCAAAGAGAACTAGTATGACTGAGGTGGTGGTATGGGTGTTGTATAAGGATGAGAAGTGTGGCACAACATTTGGTTTGAATCTGACAGTGGTGCAATTTCATGCAGTCCCCACAAGTGCTGATGTACACTTGATAATTTAATGGAGAACATTATACTAATCCCCCAGGCGGTTCGCCACTCTTTGGCGGGTTCGTGCTTGGCTACCACGGGGCCCCAGCCTTTGCAGCACTTTTCCCCTCCATGCTGCATGCCTATCCTCTTGATATTCTTTTTCCCCTCCCGGGGGTATTATTGGAAATGTTCTGCGTTCTGTCACTGACGTGTGAACAGTCTCTACCCTTTTTTATCCCTTTTCTTTTCTTCGTTTCCCTTCTTCTCTCGTTCCTCCGCTTCAGCGTTTGGGAATCCTCTTTTTTCTTCTTCCTGCCTGTGAGCTCCTGAAGGCTGGCCCACGTGCCTGATTTGTAACAGGTGACTGGGTAATGGGTAATTCCCAGTCCCGGGTCGACAGGTAGGGTTCGCACATCCCCCTGGTACAGGCCAGGTCCTGGGAGGGGTGATTGACTGAGCTGTACCCTTCCCAAATTGCCAATTGGTCCCTCCATCAAGTGTTCGGGAGGTGTGAACGATCATCTAAGGTGGGTGCGCCCCTTCTTAAGGGGGCCCTCAGTTGGAAGGAGCACGCCATCAGAGACGCTGGAAATCATGGGGATTTCCTCGCAATGTGTCAATCATCCTCCCCATCGACATCCATGAAATGTAAAAGTAATGAGGCTACTGATTCAAAGACCCTTCCTGCTGCACCGCGGTTCCTTGTGGTCTTACATACTGAAGACGGTCAGTCTTTCGCCACAGTGAATCCGTTTATTATCCAGAAAGGTGTTGATGTAGTTGCTGGCCCTGTGAAATTCTGCTCTCGTTTACAGAATGACACTTTGCTTTTGGAGATGGCTTATGATTCTCAAACACAACAGCTGCTTTCTGTCTCGCTTCTCCATGGCTACCATGTTCATGTCAAGGCTCATAGAACTTTGAATTATTCCCGTGATGTAGTTTACACCAGGCTGCTTGACGGTCTAACTGAGGCTGGAATACAATTTTATCTCTCTGATCAGGGTGTCATTGCCGTCCTTTGTGTAATAAGAGGTCGATTCATCCTTGGTGCCCATCTGCACTCTTTTCCTCACCTTTGATGGGGTGGTGCTGCTGTCAAAGACCAAAGCAGGCTATGAAATGATCACAATCCAGCTGTACATTTCGAATCTGATGCACTGCTACCAGTGTCCTTGTTTCAACCACACTCGAACATCTTGTTGACACTCAGCCAAATTCATAACCTGTGGCAGGGATTCACATGAGGGTGAATGTCAGCCTCCTCCTCCCTGCTGAATCAACCGCAATGGTGGCCATGCTGCCTCCGCTCAGGATTGTCCTGTGTATCTAGGTGAGTGGGCTGTTAAAGAGGAAAATGTGCCTTACCCAGTAGCTCACAAGTTACTGGCTAGTCGCAAACCCGTGTTCTCCTGTCTGGCACCTACAGTTCTGTTCTTGTTACCCCTTGCTCCATGAAGGACATAGTCATGCAGACATGCGACCTCAGATTTGGCTCTGAGGCTG
Organism: Schistocerca cancellata; assembly: GCF_023864275.1. NCBI lineage: Eukaryota > Metazoa > Arthropoda > Insecta > Orthoptera > Acrididae > Schistocerca > Schistocerca cancellata. The sequence goes on from NC_064626.1 coordinate 256,782,843, forward strand.
TGAAATTGCCCAGTGTCAAGGTAGCATCGCTGTCCCCCCGTCCCGCTGTGCAACAAACCGTCAAAACCCTTAACTCGAGGGGCGAAGTCACCCATTACACAACCAGCAGGCAGGAAAGGACAGAAGGAATACTCCCGTGAAGACTTCCTCTGTTCCTCCAGCCATACAACACCCAACTCCTATTCTAACCAGAAGGGCTCGAAGAAATCTGCTTAAGACAAACTGTCTTCTCCTTCGCCAACTCGAAGATCCTGCTCGACGGTGTCGCCATGTGGTCCCTTAGCCCGGCTGACCTCTTGTCTCGCCGGTGCGCACCACTAACTGTTTTTCAGCGTTAGACTCCACAGACTGACTGCACAAGTACGCCGATGCTTCTGTGGCGGCTGCTGAGTTGACACCCCTACATCTCTACCTCCTCATGACTGTCATTCAATGGAATGTTTGTGGCCTTCGGTCCCACAAAGAGGATTTACGGCTACTTTTAGCATTGCAGCATCCTCTTGTATTCTGCCTTCAGGAAACGAAATTGCACCCTCACAACCGGTTTGAGCTTTCACATTACATACTGATTTCTTTTGACCTTCCCCACGAGGTTGGCATTCCATCTCATGGAGGCATCGTCTGCTCAAATGGGATGACCTCCATAATGAACCCATCTCCCTGACTACACGTCTTCAAGCTGTTGCAGTTTGCCTTTCCCTTCCTTGCCTGACTTTTTCCCTCTGTAGAATTTATGTCCCTCCGTCATTTGCTGTCACCAGGGCAGACTTTCTTCTGCTTATTGGGCAGCTACATCCCCCTCCCCCCATTTTTGCTTCTCAGTGACTTAAATGCACATGTCCACTTTGGGGTTCTCCTAGGACCTGTCAGACAGGTGCCCTTTTGGCTGACTTTAACCAATTTAACCTCTTCTGCCTTCACACTGGAGCACCCACTTTCCTTTCCGACTCCTCACACACCTGTTCCCATTTGGACCTCTCCTTTTGCACTGCCCAGCTTGCCCATCATCTTCAGTGGTCCGTTCTTATTGACGCCTACTCGAGTGACCATTTCCCGTGTGCTCTCCATCTGCTGACTCCTACCCCATCTGCATCCACACCCAAATGGCAGCTTACTAAGGCTGACTGGCAGCTTTACTCCTCCCTGGCGACCTTCGAAGAACAAGATCTCCCCAGTTGTGATGACCAGGTGGACTATCTCACAAAGGTTATCCTTACTCCTGCAGAATGTTCCAATCCTCGCACTTCCTCTTTACCATGTCTTGTCCCAGTCCCTTGCTGACTGAGGCATGTCGCGACACAATTTGCACACGGAGACGTGCTATTTGTGTTTTTAACTGCCAGCCTATGCTGGAAAACTGCATTCATTATAAACAGAAGTGTGAAAAGTGTCCTCGATTTATTTGGGATAGCAAAAGAACTAGCTGGATTTCATTCACTAGTTTTTCTAACTGTTCCACACCTTCCTCTGTTGTGTGGGCCAACCTCCGACAGCTCTCTGGAATAAAAATCCATTCCCCATTTTCCGGCCTGACAGTAGCTGACAACGCCATCATGGACCCTATTGCTATCTCCAATATCTTGGGCTGCCATTTTGTGGCAGTTTTGAGTTCTTCCTACTATCACTCTACCTTCATCCATCGGAAACGAGTGGAGGTGGCTTGAGCGATACCCTTCTCTTCTCAGAATCATGAGTGCTACAATGCCGCCTTTACTATGAGGGAGCTAGATCATGCTTTCAGTTCATCCCGATCCTCTGCCCCAGGGCCAGACGCCATCCACATTCAGATATTGCAGCACCTCTCGTGCGTGCAACCACTTTCTGCTTAACACGTACAACCACATCTGGACTGAGGGTACATTTCCTGGATTCTGGCATGAAGCCACCGTGATACCCATACCTAAGCCTGTTAGGGACAAACACCTTCCTTCTAGCTACCACCCCATCTCTCTTACCAGCTGCATTTGCAAGGCAATGGAACGTATAATTCATGCTTGGCTGGTGTGATGGTTCGAGTGTCGCCATCTACAAACGAATGCACAGTGTGGATTTCAAGCGCAGCATTCTGCAGTTTACCATCTTGTTACTTTGTCCACTCATGTCATGAATGGTTTTCTGCAGAAATTCCAGACTGTGGCTGTGTTTTTCAATTTGGAAAAGGCCTACGACACCTGCTGGAGAACTGGTATCCTCTGTACTCTTTACACGTGGGGCTTCCATGGGCGCCTGAGCTGTTTACTTCGAGCATTTTTACAAGACTGAGTTCTCAAGGTACGTGTGGATTCTGCCTTGTCGAATGCCTTTATCCAGGAAAATGGTGTGCCTCAGGGTTCTGCCCTGAGCGTCGTCCTCTTTGCTATTGCCGTTAACCCTATAATGGCCTGTCTTCCACCGGGCATCTCTGGCTCCCTTTTCGTCAATGATTTTGCCATCTATTGCAGTTCTCCATGAACCTGTCTCACTGAGCGGCATATTCAGTGATGTCTTGATCGTTTTCACTACTGGAGCATTGACAATGGCTTTCGCTTTTCCACTGACAAAACTGTCTGTATGAATTTCTGGTGGCGCAAATGGTTTCTCCCACCATCTCACCATCTTGTGCCTGTTGCCTTTCCGTTTGTTGACACTACAAAATTCATGGTGCTCATGCTCGATAGGAAACACTCTTGGTCCTCCCATGTATATTACCTGGCAGCCTGCTGTACGCGGTCCGTCAGTATCCTACATGTCCTCAGTGGTACTTCCTGGGGTGCCGATCGAACCACCCTCCTCCGTTTGTACTGGTCTCCTGTCTGTTCAAAACTCGATTAGGGGTGCTTTGTTTATGCATCTGCACGCCCATCCCTTTACACCATCTCAATACTATCCGTCGTCATGGCATCCGTTTGGCCACGGGCACCTTTTACACAAGCCTGCTAGAGAGTCTGTATGCTGAAGCTGCTGAACAACCATTGTCCTACTGCCGTGACTTTCTTTTCAGCAGGTATGCATGCTGTTTGTTTGCCATGCGTGGCCACCCCTCCTGTGCTGCCTCCTTTGATGATTCCTTTGATCGTCAGTTTGGGGCTCGTCCCTCTTCTCTGTTGCCTCCTGGAGTCAGCTTTCGCCACTTGCTTTGGCAGCTTAACTTCACACCACCTGCAATCTTCACAGTGGGTGTGAACCCTTCACCACCTTTGCTTCGTGAATCAGCCCATGTTAATCTTGGCCTTCATTCACTTTCTAAGGGCACTACTCCAGCCTCGGTTTATTGCCTTCAGTTTCACGACCTTTGCGTGGACCTTTGCGATAGTACCTTTGTATACACTGATGGGACTCACTGACCGCGAGGTCAGATGTACCTTCGTCATTGGCAACCGTGTCTTTCAATATCAGCTTCTGACTCATTCCTCAGTATTTATAGCCATGCTTTTTGCCTTGTATCAGGCCACGAAGTACACCCAGCGACACAGCCTTCCCAGTTGCGTCCTCTGCTCACTTAGTCAGTGCCCTCCAAAGTCTCTGTGCATTGTACACTGCTCATCCCTTAGTGCAGCAGGTCCAGGAAAACTCACATGCTCACTCTTGGTGGAGCCAATGTCATGTGTCTGTGGGGTCCCTGGTCATGTCGATCTGCTAGGAAATAAAAGCTGCTGGCACTGCTGCCAAGGCTGCAGTCCTCGTACCTCAGCCCCGAGTACCTATGTTCCCTCTGGTGATCTCTGCATTGCCGTCTGTCAGGAGGTGGTGTCCCTTTGGCATCGCCAATGGTCCTTCCTTCACCGGAATAAGCTTCGGCTTATTAAGCCTCTCCCGGCACCTTGGACGACCTCCTCTTGACCCTCCCTGTGGTAGGAGATTATTTTAACTCAAGTGCATATTGGGCACTGTCTTTTTAGCCATCATCATTTGATCAGTGGTGCTATCCCACCACTTCGTACGCATTGCACCGAAATTTTAACTGTCTGCCATTTCCTGCTGGAAAGCCATGGTTTTAACAATTTACGTTCCAGTTTGGGTTTGCCGTCTGATTTATCAGCTGTTTTAGTGAATGACGCACAGGCTGTTGACCGCATTTTACTTTTTATCCGCCAAAGCAATATGACGAAGACCATTTAATTTTTAGTTTTGGACCTCAATTTTTGTATGGTGTTCTTTTAGCCCTTTTTCCACAGGCCTGTTATTAGCTGTCTCCTATTACGTCCATTGGGACTGACGTATAATCGTTTCCCTCCTCCCTGTGTTCGTGTTCTATAGTTTTGACTCGGGCGTGTATGACCCCAGTTGTTTTTTGCGCCCTAAAACAAAACAAAACATTTTACTAATGGTTACTCACAAACCCTTCCAAGATACCACAACTATCAGAACTGTACTGGCCCCAAGGGAGCATCTGGAGGGGTCTGTACAGGTGTAATTAGTGAGGGAGATCCCCCTCCATACAAAATATAAAAGAACAGCAGTGTGAGTGCGAATTACCTCAGAGATCACCATTTGCAGCTTCCTCTCCCCACACCCCGCCTCCAATGCCCGTACTGTCCCTGGCAAGGCTCCAAATACACTTTGAGATGGGCACCCTAATCCAACGACATCACCGTCCCCTTCCCTTTTTCTGCTACTTGGGGCTTTCAGTGCAAAGTACTACGTGAGGGGAGCACCACATCTTCTTCTAGGAGCCTTCTTATACACCAACTTCTTTTCAGTCTCTATCAGTGTCTCCTCAATGATGATTACCCCTAACTGGTTTAGTGCTGCCTGTGGCATAATTTTGATTATAAACCACACAGTTTCTAAACCCAATTTTGTTGTTTGAATACAGTGGTCATTATACAATGATTTAAGTGACAGTGATTGCCCTCCGGTGATCTTATCCTCCTCCTTGTCGTTGCTCAATGGAGAAATTGCCACACAGGTCTCATCAGGGCCAGTTAGCGGTTGTATACCTCTGCCATCACCTTCATCTCTTTTCCGTCGGATTGAATCACAGAGGTTATCGGAGAGGTGTCTGCTGTGATCACCTGGGCCACTGAAACTGCTATACTCCTATCAATGGCCTTGACTACTGGTGAGTGGTAATGTGGTGGACCAATGACATAAATAACAGCTGTTCAATTCCGAAAGGGCTGAAACATCTTCAGTGGCTTCCTTGACAGACAGCTCTCATTGTCCGAAGGTGTACTACCTAATTAAACACAGTAGAAACAAATGCTGGGAGTGCCACCTTCCCCCGCCACCTTCCCCCGCCACCTTCCCCCGCCACCTTCCCCCGCCACCTTCCCCCGCCACCTTCCCCCGCCACCTTCCCCCGCCACCTTCCCCCGCCACCTTCCCCCGCCACCTTCCCCCGCCACCTTCCCCCGCCACCTTCCCCCGCCACCTTCCCCCGCCACCTTCCCCCGCCACCTTCCCCCGCCACCTTCCCCCGCCACCTTCCCCCGCCACCTTCCCCCGCCACCTTCCCCCGCCACCTTCCCCCGCCACCTTCCCCCGCCACCTTCCCCCGCCACCTTCCCCCGCCACCTTCCCCCGCCACCTTCCCCCGCCACCTTCCCCCGCCACCTTCCCCCGCCACCTTCCCCCGCCACCTTCCCCCGCCACCTTCCCCCGCCACCTTCCCCCGCCACCTTCCCCCGCCACCTTCCCCCGCCACCTTCCCCCGCCACCTTCCCCCGCCACCTCCGCCCCAACCATTGGGGACATCCGTACCCACTTCTAAGCCAGAGAAGTGTAAGTCTTCTTTGGCTTCTCTTGCTAGGAAGGAGTCTTTTGGGTCACTCCCTTCCCAGGTTTCTTCTTGTGGGAAAGACGACACTTGCCAGTGGCTGAAGAGCTGAAAAGCAGCTGGTCGTAGGTCTTCATGCTCATCCTCAGTCCAGCAGACTGAGCCATTGAAGTCCTCCCAGGCAGGGAAGCCCAACGAGCAGTGAGAGAAATCAAAAAAGATAACCCCTAAGACAAAGGAAATTGTGGTGGCACCCACACCACTGCTACCTACAATCTCTGTGGCTGAGGATGGGGTGGAGATTTTGGCATCCACTGAGGACCTAGATCTCTTCAGACTCTGACACAATGGATATAGACTGTTCAGGCAATAAATTTGTGACAGCAGGTGACTCTGAGGTGTAAACTGCCTCATTGAATGTTCCATGCCTTCCCAGTCTCATGATGTCATCCTCCAGTGGAATTGGAGCAGGTTTCTCCACCACCTGGCTGAGCTCCGGCAACTGTTACGCTTTACACCTGCTAACTGCATTGCCCTCCTGGAAACCTGGTTCCCAGCAATGCGGGCCCCTGTCTGCCGCGGCTATAAGAGGTGTTACAGGAACCGTAGCGACTATAGTCGAGTGTTAGGTGGAGTTTACGTTTATGTCCTACATTCGGACTGTAGTGACCATGTGCGCTTTCAAACCCCTCTTGAAGCTGTGGATGTTAGAATAAGGACGACGCAGGAAATAAGTCTGCAATGTATATCTTCCTCCAGATGGTGCAGTACCCCTGAGTGTATTAGCTGCACTGGTTGATCAACTCCCTAAAACTTTCTTACTTCTGGGAGATTTTAATGCCCATAACTCCTTGTGGGGTGGTACCATGCTTAGTGGCCGAGGCAGAGGTTTCAAAACTTTACTGTTGCAGTTCGACCTCTGCCTCTTAAATACTGGGGCTGCACACATTTTAGTGTTGATCATGGTAGTTACTCGGCCATTGGTTTACCAGTTTGTAGCGCAGGACTTTTCCCATGTATCCACTGGAGAGCACATGACCACCTGTGTGGTAGTGACAACTTTCCCATCTTCCTGTCACTGCCCCAGTGTCAGGTGCATGGATGCCTGCCCAGATGGGCTTTGAACAAGGCGGACTGGAGAACTTTCACCTCTGCTGTCACCGCTGAATCTCCTCCACGCATTAACATCAATGTGATGGTTGAGCAGGTGACTAGCACAATTGTTTGTCCGGCAGAAAATGCGCTCCCTTGCTCTTTATGGTGCCTCAGGTGTAAGGCAGTCCCTTGGTGATCGCTGGAAGTCGCTGAAGCAATTAAGGAGCGTCGGCGAGCTCTTCAGCGGCATAAGTGACACCCTTTCCTGGAGCACCTCATAGCCTTTAAATGGCTCTGTGCCTGTGTTCGCTACCTTGTCAAACATTGGAAGGAGGAGTGTTGGGGAAGATACGTGTCCACCATTGGGTGCCACACGTCACTTTCCCAAGTGTGGGCAAAGATCAAACGTCTTTTTGGTTACCAGGCCCCCACAGCTGTCCCCAGTGTTACCATAAATGATGAGTTATGTACTGATGCTAACGCGATTGCTGAGTACTTAGCTCAAGCCTCTGCGTCAGAGAATTACCCCTCAGCCTTTTGCACACTCAGTGGCTCTCATTCACTACACGCTAAGGTGAATCCTATAACACCCCATTTACAGAGTGGGAGCTCCTCAGTGCCCTTGCACATTGCCCCAGCACAGCTTCTGGGCATGATCGCATCCGCAGTCAGATGATTAAACATCTCTCATCTGACTACAAGCTACATCTTCTCGTCATCTTCAACCAGATCTGGTGCAGTGGCATCTTTCCATCAAAATGGCAGGCGAGCACCATCATTCCGGTGCTCAAACCCGGTAAAAACCAGCTTGATGTGGATAGCTATCGGCCCATCAGCCTCACCACCGTACTTTGTAAGCTGCTGGAATGTATGGTGTGATAATTTTGTGTCCACCGAGTCTGCCATCCGAACAGCCTCGGCAACACCTGATTGCTGTCTTTTTTGAATTACGTGAAGCATATGACGTGACTTGGTGACATCATATCCTTGCCACATTGTATGAATAGGGTTTCCGGGGACCACTCCCAGTTTTTATCCAAAAGTTCCTGTCGCTCCGTACTTTCCATGTCCAAGTTGGCGACTCCCATAGTTCCATTCATATCCAGGAAAATGGAGTCCCACAGGGCTCTGTATTGAGTCTCTCTATTTTTAGTGGTCATTAACGGTGTAGCAGCAGCTGTCAGGCCCTCTGTCTCACCTTCTCTGTATGCAGACGACTTCTGCATTTCGTACTGCTGCTCCAGTACTGTTGTTACTGAGCGGTGCCTCCAGGGAGCCATCCACAAGGTGCAGTCATGGGCTCTAATCCACGGCTTCTAGTTTTCAGCCACAAAGTCATGTGTCGTGCACTTCTGTCAGCGTCGTACCATTCATCTGGGAACCGCACTTTACCTTAACTGTAGTGGAGACATATCAGTTCCTAGGACTGGTTTTCGACGTTAGATTGACTTGGCTCAGTCATCTTCGTCAGCTTAAGCAGAAGTGCTGGCAGCACCTTAATGCCTTCCGTTGTCTGTGCAACACCAGTTGTGTGCAGATCGCTCTATGATGCTGCAGCTCTACAGAGCCCTTGTCCAATCCCGAATTGGCTATGGGAGAGTGGTTCAGCAGTGCCTTCAGCATTGCATTTCTCATCCATGTGCACCATTATGGGGTTCGATTAGCAACAGGAGCTTTTAGGACTAGTCCGGTGACCAGTGTACTGGTGGAGGCTGGTGTCCCTCCACTGCAGATCAGACATGCGCAACTGCTCGATTGTGGTTTGTGTGCGGTCCCTTCTCCGAACTGGAGCCCTTCCCTTTACCACCTCTACTTGCAGTCCATTCACGTATGCCTCCATGGTGTAAGCCTCGGCCGCAGCTTTGATTTGACCTTTTGCATGGCCCTAAGGACTCAGTTAACCCTGCCGCTCTCCACTGTCACTACCTCTTGATTCTTGACATGTACCAGGGCTCTGAAGTTATTTACACTGAGGGCTCAATGGTTGATGGTCACGTAGGCTTCGCATATGTTCATGGAGGACATATTGAGCAGCACTCCTTTCCAGTTGGCTGCAGTGTTTTCACGGCAGAGGTGGCGGCCATATCTCGCGGTCTTGAGTACATCCGCTTATGCCGTGGCGAGTCATTTCTCCTGTGTACTGACTCATTGAACAGCCTACAAGCTATCGACCAGTGCTACCCTCGCCACCCTCTGGTAGTGTCCATTCAGGAGTCCATCTATGTCCTGGAACAGTACCGCCGTTCTGTGCTGTTTGTGTGGACCCAATGGCACATCAGAATCCCCGGCAATGAACTTGCCAACAGGCTGGCCAAACACGCGGAAACTGCTCCTGGAGATAGGCATCTCTGAAGCTGACCTGTGTTCTGTCTTACACCGCAGGGTTTTCTGGCTTTGGGAGACTGAATGGCATAACAACAAGCACAACAAACTGCGTGTCATTAAGGAGAATATGAATGTGTGGAAGTCTTCCATGCAGGCCCCTTGCAGGGAATCAGTTGTCCTCTGCCGGCTCTGCATTGGCCATACGTGACTAACGCATGGTTACCTGCTCCATCGTGAGGATCCACCTCGGTGTCGCTGTGGCTCCCAAATGACAGTCGCCCATCTCTTGCTGGACTGCCCACTTTTAGCCACTCTGCGGCAGATTTTTAACTTTCCCAGCACTCTGCCTGTGTTGAGCGACAATGTCTCTACAGCAGCTTTAGTTTTACGTTTTATCCGTGAAAGTGGGTTTTATACTCCTTTGTAGGTTTTTAGCGCATGTCCCTCTGTGTGCTCCACCCTAGTGCTATTAGGGTGGAGGTTTTAATGTGTTGCAAAGTGGCTGTCTTTTCCTTTTTACTCTCGTGGTTGAGTAGCCACTGTAATCTGCTTTCATGTTTTACTCTTCTGTTTCTAGCGTCTCTGTTGTTATCTTGTCCTCTTTTGTTCCTTTTAGTGTTTGTTGCATTCCCTTCATTCTTGTGGCATTTCCTTTCTTTCTATTTTGTATTCTATGTTTCGTCCGTTGTATTCTCACACTTGTGGCATTGCTTTATTAGGAGCAAGGGACCAATGACCTTGTAGTTTGGTCCCTTCTCCTGCCTTTAAACCAACCAACCAACCAACCACTAGGTGACAGCATCAGTGTCTTTTTTTGTTACCTGGCCATCTTTTGAATATGTAAGACAAGTTGATAAATAATGAATCTTTCAATGACTGAGAATTGCTTCAGGCCCTTGTTTTGTGGTGTGGTTCCAAGACCTGATTAGATTCATAATCAGATGGTGAAACATCTGAATGTGACTCATGCTTATCTACTCAGGACCTTCAACGTTATTTGGCTATAAGGTGTTTTCCCTTCAGTGGCGAGAGATCTTCACCATTCTATTCATAATACTAGGCAAAAAACCCAATGTATATTGTCGGCTACCAGCCAAACAGCCACACTAATGTGCTGTTCAAACTGCTCCAAACAATTGTGTATGACAATTTTACTGGGCTATTGAATCAAGGGGAATTTTGTACTTCTGTCAGGCGTGGTTTCTAGGAAGGATGATGCAAAACTGTGCCTATGATTGGATTGGAGACAGCAATGTGACAGTGTTTTTCTAAATGCAAAGTTTCTTTGTAAGTTCTTTGAGGCATACAAAACTGCTTGGGGCCATCCCATTTTGCTTACCCTGCATGGCTGGAGCTTTAAAGGCTTCCTATTGATTTTTTGTAATCAGCTTTCATCTTCAGATGGTTTCAGATTAGAGATGGTACAGCACGCAATTCCCTGTAGGTCCAAGAGAACAGTGCCCCCAGACCTCTGTGCTGAGTGTTCCACTCATCACCACCAGTGAGTTAGTGATCTGTCTTATCAGTAGTTACCCCTGTGCTGTATATTTAAGAGTTTTGGGTTTGGAATAGCTTCCAGTCTGTAACCTTGGCTCAACACCAGCTTTGAGGTACCATCTGAAGGGCCTCAGCTTCAACCCTTTGCCATGCCTTCCACATTTCTCCCATGAAAATTTGACTTGTTCATTTCTGTTTCTGTACCAAGATTAATTCTGTCCCAGAACTAGGCTCGGATACCAAGCACTATGTTACTGTTGCACAGTGTTGAGTTTCTGCGACTCCTCTTTGATAACAGCTGACAGGCTGTCCCTTATTCAATAACTAGTTGTTTGTGACAGCCTAATGCTGTCTGCTTCCTCATTCTTGGGGTTTAGTTCACAGTACTGTACTCCACATTTTCTGGTTCCTAGTCTTGATCAGACTGGATTATGTTTGCCAGATTTATGGCTCAGTGGCTCCATTAGATTTGAAATTATTGGACCCAGTATGTCATTATGCATTAAGACCGGCCACTGGCACGTTCCAGGCTAATCCCACAAATGTTCTCCAAACCCCCACAGACATTCTCCTAGCCGAAGAGGTGATCTTACCTCTTCATTTCTGATGGTACCAGCTCTAGCTCACTTACGAAATCACCATACGACAATTTCTTAATAATCCCACTAATGTGATTGGTTGATTTGATGTATCCATAGTAGGAAATTATTTTCACGAAGAATATCACAGACATCTTTCGGCACTGTTTCACATCAAATAACTTTAAACTGGACAACAAAATCTAAGAGCAAACTTAGGTGCTGCTAAGGGGAACCTAGTCAGTGCAGTTACAGTGAAATTATATTTGGAAAAAATTTGAAGAAGCAGTCTTTTGGCCATTGAAGAAAAATTCCTCATATTGGCTTCAGTGTGTCATTGATACTTCTGTTACATGGCATCATGGAGAAAACATATCTCTTAAAATTTCTCAATTTTCTGAATGATATTAATTCTAATATAAAGTGCACTATGGAAAAAGAAAAAGGCCAAATTTCATTTTTGGATGTACATTGACAGTGTCCATTCTTCGTGTTTTTCCTGGGACAGTCCTGTTTTTTCCAAAATGTTCCACTGTCCTGAAAAATGTTTTTGGGAAGCTCAAATGTTGTGCTCTTTTTAATCCCCTTGGTTAAGGTATTTTACGCTACTGGATGTTTGATTTGCAATTTATTACTGTGTGTTGTCAAGTGTATATGCTAGGGAGAGTCACTTTTTATCACTGGTAGTGGTGAAACTGCAGAATGTACATAGTGCAAATCAAACTTTGCTATTGATGTAGTGGAAAGTGTGACATTGTGAAACACATTAAAACTAAGAAACATTGCATGAGTACACACGAAAATGCACCTATTGATGAAATACATAAGTGAAAAGTATGACAACAGTGTGGCAGAATAATATTGTAAAAAATAATTTGGGATCATGAGAGCCCATGATGCAAAGGTAAACTTCTGTGTGTATTAAGTTTTATGAATACAGTATTTTTGTTCTTTTTTCCTTAATGATCATAGGCCTGTTTATGAACTTTCTAAAATTACGTTTTTTTAAATAAAAATGAAATGGATGTCCTAAAGTACATGTACTCAGAAAACTTGATGGGACTTCAGGGCACAGTGTCTGCAGAAAGCCCACTCAAATGGGTAGATACCGCTACAGAAATTAGTCACCATCCTCTGCAGGAAACAGAAGTGATCAAAACATTGGTGGACAGGGCTAAAAGAGTATGTGAACTACAATACTTGAAGGATGAGCATAATCAATTATGATCTGTTTTTGGCTGAAATCAGTACTCTGGCAAAGAGACCTAGGGCACTACATTCTAAAAGTTCTGGAGTTCCTAGTGAAAAAGAAACAGCTACAGGGAAAGTTTTCCTCCCATTTGCAAAAACAGTCAGAGGTCGCACCAGCAGAGTATTCAGAAGACATAATATTAAAATATTGTTCAAGCCAACAAAAAAGTTGTCCGAATATTTCAACATTGTGAAGGGCCTATGCCTCTGCTTTCCACAGCAGGAGTATATGAAATCCCTTGCACATATGAGCTCATCCTGTACAAGGTTTTCCAGTAGCAATGCTCCTAAAGACCTTCCACCTACTTCCCTTGGAATGTGCTCACCGTGTATTCCTGTGCACTCCTAATTGGTTAGTACCCAGACCATGAATTGGAACTGATCAGTCTAAAGGACGAATGACTATCTCCAGTCAGGAACAGTATTCATTGCAAGTGTTGTGTAGTGTTTTCATGGCAGAGCTGACAGCTATTAATGACAAATTGACTGATGTTACTACTGGCATTCTATGATATATGCTGTTCACAATCTTCTCTCTGACCTTAGTTACACTACCTCCTCAGTTGTCTTGCTCTGGGTTTCAAGTCAAGTGAGTATCATGGGAAGTCAACTTCACAACTGCTAACATTAGCTTTAAATGATCCGAAGCACAGATTAAGTAGCGGCACAAACAGGAACTAATCACTAAGTGATGTAACATACGGTTGGCTACCGACTCCACTAATAAACTCAAGACTGTCAAGGACACTGTGGCTGCATAATGTTCTTGTTGTGTCCTTCCTAGATGGAATCCACTGTCCTATGTCACCTCCATACTGGATGAACCCTTAATTTTATCTTATTTAATGAGGTACCCACTCATAGTGATTACGGGGCAGATACGGATATTAGCTCACATCCTGGTGAAACGTCCCATCCTTCTGTCTCTCCATGCCAAGCGTTCTGGTCTGATTATTGGTATGTAATGTTAGCATAAGATGTACATACAGTGAAACTGGTTTCTCGTTTCCTTTGAGAAAGTGATTTTTATTCTTGGATTTAATGTTTCGAACTGCTTTTGGGGTAGAGGTGGGATGGTCGGAAATACAGTATCTCTCGTCACAAGCTGAGACCTGGGGTATTGTGGACTTGACCCACCCATACACATATTGACATGGTGATTTCCCTCAGCATATTTTGCTGTTGTCAGTCCTACTGATGTTCATAACGTTTTTAGACTTCTTATTTCCACTGTTATTGATTTTTTGACTAGAAGGAATTACTAATTCTGTTACTTTCACACCCTGCATTGGACGACCAGGGAGTTGGACACAGGGGAGGTGCCTCTCCCTGCAGATGAGCTCTGTCAGTTCTCAGACCTGTAGATTGGCCCAACCTCTGTAATTTTATTTCCCTTCAAGTTATTTCTAGCATTAATGTTGCTTTCAGTGCCTATTTTTACCATTGCTACATAATCTTAAAATTTGTTTGATTTCTGGTTGATGTGATGAACTCGAAGTGGACCACGCCCACTGACTGATCAACATACCAACCAGTTTGGAATTTTCCATTCAACATTGAGTCATTTAAAAAAAACCAACATTGTGTCATTCCTTCAGAAAATCATTCAATTTCTTACATAATTTGATGTTTCATACATTTCAACTTTGAATTTATTGATTTTCTAATGATTGTTGTGTAAGAATGGAGATGTGAAATAGAAGTATTTAATGCTTTCAGGGACATAGGTGTCACAACAGCTAAAGAAGAAGTCCAAGAGGTCATTGATAAAATTAAAGCAGTAAACAAGGAGAAAAAAATATCAATAAAAAGCTATGTAACCCGTACTCGGGAATCACTGTAAGTATAGCTACCAATTGCAATACTGATTTTTAATTTTTTTTTCAGCAATTAAGAATTATATGCTGTACATAATATCAATACATTTCATTGATCATTAAATGAGTTTTGAGAGGTAGTGGTGGTGAGCTCAAGAAGTTGTTTACAATAGTTGAAAATTAGTTGTAGCTGCTAGTGCTCAGTGTTTGTTTGCAACCCATACTGTCTCTAAATTCATGTTGTACTGGGATTTGGCCAATTGTCTTTGTAGTTCTGACTGAATTTTAATCTCCCCCTCTCCCCTACCCACTTTCTGTGGATTTATGTATGTTGTTTTAACCAATATTTCTAAGATCTCAATAAATGCTGATCAATAGTGGTGGCCTGTAAATCATGTATGTTCGAATGTGTGTTTGAAATTAGTCTACCAATTTGCATAAGAGTCGGTGTGCAGATAACAGAATATCAAATTGTTTTGATGCAGTTTTAATTTTGGGATCTGAATTGTGCTTCTGAAATGCACCAGTGAGCCAAAACACTGTGTGACCACTAACATAGTAGTGGGTTGGTCTAACTTTGGAACGAAAAGTAGTTAGTCTGTATGGCATGGATTCTACAGGTTCTTGGTAGGTTACTGGATGTATGTGGCACCAGACATCTATGCACAGGTCACACAATTCCCTTAAATTACTGTCCTGTGACGTGTGTGAGGAGCTGAAGCCTGTTAGTGTCTAGGTCAGTTCCATCAGGTTCAGACCAGGCAAATCTGATGGCCAAGACTTTAGTATGAGTTTGATACCATGCTCCTCAAACCACTGTAGCACAATTCTGATCTTGTGACACTGACAGTTATCTTGCTGGGAGACGACTTTGGTATTGTGGAGGACATATAGCATGCAGGGATGCAGGTGGTCTGCGATGATCTTCACATAATCCTCAGCTGTCATGGTGTCTTTGGTTACTACCATAGGTCAAAAGAAAGCTCAGGTGAATGCCCATACGACGTAATACTGACTCCCATTGGCATTTGTCCATGGCATTAGGAAGCAGCCATTTGCATGTTTAATGGCACATCTGGACATAACCATAGACATGTTCTAACAAGAAACGTTATACATCCAATCGAGTGACATGTTTCCATTGATTCAGAGTCCAAACTTGATGAACTTGTGCCCACTGCAGTCGTAATGGACAATGTCATTAGGTCAAGATGCATACATGACAGTGTTGTCTGCAGTGAAGCTCCCTGTTGAGAAATGTGTGCTGAACGTTGTGTTCCAAAACACTTCGCTTGTACCAGCATTCTACTATTTCATCTGTTCTGCCACGATTGCTACATATCGTGCTTTACTGAGTGGGCAATCCTCAGACCTCCACATTCTGTTGTAAGGTGTGGGTGTAAATTGTCTTGTCAGCTTTGGTTTCACCATCTTCCAACCACTTTCCATTGATGCTTAGAATAGTAGCACATGAACAGCTGACCGGCTTCGTTGCTTCTGAGATGCTTGTTCCCAGGTGCCAGGTCATAACAGTCTGACCTTTTGTAAAAGTTGCTCATGTCAATGGATTTCCTCATTTGCAGCATTTTTGGTTGGAATGATTCTTCCTTCTTTTTTTTGCTTAAATTCTTTGCTTACCATATCATATGCCCACAATACCATAGTTAGCATTAAATTCTATTTTGGGTAGTGATCGTAATGTTTTGACTCGTCAGTGTATAATGGCTGCAGCTATTGTCAAATTAAAGTGTAATAATCTGTTTCATTTGTATTGGTTCCAATCTCTGTTGGTCCAGAGGTTTGTTGCCTCAGTGTTGTTGAAATCTACGTACTGAGCTGTAGGGCCTGCAACACAATGTTTTCTCTCGCCAATGAAGAGAATTGGATTGAAAAGATGCCGTCTCGTAGTCTCTCATCTAACCTAGGGATTCGCTGATGTCAATTGTTCTGTGTTAGAACCAAAGCTCTGTACCTCTGTTGACAAGGGCATGTGTGCCACAGTATCGTTTATTACTGGTTAAATACTAGCCATGAATGTTTCTCCCATCACTATCGATCAGATTACTTACATTTAAATAAAATGTCACTGTGGCAATTTGTATTAATGACCATGGCCACAGTGGCGTATGAGAATATAGCAGGCACGAAAACTGAAAGAAAAAAACAACTTTAAAGTTGAAAGTGATGGATGATGACAAAGACTAGAAAAAGGCAAGGTAAGCACTGATACTAAACTTATGATAAAAATTGTCTTCAAGAAGTCATATTTGTTTATCAGAACATTAAGAGAATTGAAATCAAATGTGAAGAAGTGTAAACATTTTCACAAATTCTGTACACCAGAGAGAGGTACGCAACGTTGTTGCTATTTATTGAACTGCTTAGTTACACGATAATACAGCAACACAGTGTATGGACTAAGTCGGCAGCAATACTAAAAATTATCTTTTGTAAATAATAATCTTTCGCCGTTTTTTTTTTTTTTTTGTAAGTTAAGTTCATTTACACAATTTTTTTCTGTTAAAAACAATTAAGGTAGTTACTACCGTTGTTGCTAAATAATTCTCATTTACAAGTCTCATGTACAAACTTGTTTTTATTTCCTGTTATCCAGCATCAAGCCGATCTGAGACATCATGCTACTTCTTCACTTTTCCCATCTTTCCACCATTCTTCTTCTAGAACTGATTTGTTCCAGTCCAGATTCCTTCTTCTTAAACTGGTCTTAATTTAGTCAGACCATCTTGCTGTAGGTCTCCTGCTTGCTGTCAGACTTGGCCTCCATTAGTGTTGCGGTATTCTTATGTTCTCTTCACATGTCCAAACAATTTTAACCTGTTCTTTTCAGTTCTCTCATTCACCTTTTCTACACCAGTTTAGTTCCTAACATCTTCATTTCTCACTCTCTCTGTCTCTCTTTTTTTTCCCCCTAACATACTACTAAGGAATTTCAATTGACTGGCTGGGATTCTACTTGCCTCTTCGTGTTATTGTCCATGTGTGTGATGGATATGTCAGCTGAATGTAAAGTATGTTTCATGCACCACTTACTTACACTTCATTGGAACATCCCTCCCCCTCACACACTGGTAAAATGCATTGCTCTATTGCACCCCTTTGCTAACGTCTTCTCCATTATTGCATTCTCTATTATCACACTTTCTAGACATTAAAAGTTATCCACAATTTCAATGTCCTGTCCTTAAATATTATGTTCCTTGCCTTCTGTTTTCTCCTGGTTACCAACATAGTCATGCTTTTCTCCAGCAGACTGTGTTTGTCTGTATTTCATGTTTTTTTATTTTTTTAGATGTCTGCTTGATTCCATATTTTCCTTTTTTAAATGTGCCTACTTGTTTTTCTACATTTTAACTGTTGGTTCCACATACCACATTATCAGCAGCAAATAGCAATAACTTCATCTCCCTTCCACTACAAGCTTCTCTTCTCTCTCTCAATTTTATCCACTGTGACTATAAATAATAATGGTGCCACCACATTTCCTTGTCTCGGCCCTATAACATTCCTAAACCAATCAGTTCTTCCAACTTGGGTCTGGACATAGCGGAAGCTTTTGTCATAGATCTCTTGAAAAATTTCAGTTGTTTGTTTTCAGACTTCCTTTCGCTCCAAAGTTTCCCACATTTTTTTTTTTTTTTGGAGACACTATCAAATACCTGCACGAAGTCAAGAAATGTCAGCACCATATCTTCTCATACCCTTAATGCCTTTCCATCAACTGTCTCATAGTAAACATTGGATCTACTGCTAAACTACAATGTCAGAAGCCATACTGCTACTCTTCTAACTGGTCTTTGAAATTTTCCTTCACTCTTCTTTCCGGTATCCTCTCCATTATGTTTGCTGCTCGTGATGGATGTGTTCTTTCAATAGGTATCACATACTAATGTCTCCTTTCTTGAATACTGGAATTATTATTCTATTTTCTATTCTTCAGGCACACATTTGAGTCCATGTCCATCTTAGCAATATTTATAACCACAGTAGCCCAGTAGTTTGAGCTGCCTTTATCATCCCCAAACTAATTTCACCTGTCCTAGATGCTATTGCTGTTTTCATTCTCCTAAGTGCTAGTTCTGCTGACAACATTGTAATATCTTTCTCATCTCCCACACCCAGGTCCTCTTGCTGTACCTCTATTTCCTTTTCATTCCTTTTCACATTTAGTAGCTTGTCAAAGTACTCTTTCCATCTTTTTGTTACTTTATCTGGTTTTGTTATTAGCTCCCAGTTTTCCCCTTTTGCCAGCTTTGAGTAAGTGCTTTCCTTCCTCTTACTGCTTGTAATTCTATGCAGTGATTTTTTTTTTTTTACCACCACTAACATCCTTTTCCAGCTCTGATGAATTCCTTCCAACTTTTCTTCTTTTCTTCCACTTCTGTTATTTTCTTGCTTGTTTTAGTGGTATACTCTTTTACTTTCTTCCTTTGTATCTGTGATCTATTCACACCAGACCTTCCTCTTTCTTTTTATTGCTTCCATCACCTGTTCATTTCAGTATGGTGTATCCTTATCCTTCACTCTTCGACACTCTGCCACAGGTGTTATCAGCAGGAAATACGAATGCCTCTTCGGACTTCTCCATTCCTCTTCCACACTTTCACATTTTGTGCTTGGGATTTAAAATGTAACTAACTCACTGAACTTTCCATGTACATTCCAATCTATTATTTTCTACACTTCTCTCTTTCTATCCGCATTTCTCCCATTTTACCCTTCATCATCTTTTCCACCGCTACTCTGTGGTATCCCTCAAAAGCTTCCCTGGGGAGCACTATTACATCCATTAACTCAATGATTTTGCTTTTCCACAAGAAATTAGTCAATGACTGTTTTTCTCCTTGTCTATCACCACTCATATATTATCTTTTTGCTATTTTTCTTCCTGAACCACTTGTTACTCACAGTCAAACCATTTCTTTCACAAAAATCAATCAATTTCCTTTCTTCCTCAGATTTTCCTCATGGCTGGGTATACTAGATCCCTCTTCCTTCCCTAATCTTTCCTTCCCATCTGTGCATATAAGTTGCCCATCGCTATTCTTCCCAGATCCGTAATTTCATTCTCAGATTTCTCTAGGAATTCCTCAATGTTGTTCTCTTTATTTTCTGTCTGTTCTCCATGTTAGGAACAGCCTAAACATACACTGGTAGTAGCTCTAAAATGCCTTTGGGAGTGTCGATCTCATTGTAATAATAGCTTGTATGTGGAATGGTATGGGCATTTACAAATTATTTTATCAGTAATTAGATTTAGAAGTCTTGTAAGTGTTACATTACATTAAACAAAGTCTTTTTAACCATATGTGCTAATTGTCATACAGGACAAGAGTGCAGATTGCTGCTGAATAGCCACAAATGGCAACTGGTACAACGAATGTCAGCATTATTGTCATTTGAGATGCTACACTGCCCACCCTGCTCCTTCCAGAATCTGGAGTACGGAATTTTTAATCATTATAGGATTTTTAAACAATCCTAGAAGTGATGTCCCATGACACCACTGAATCTCTCGTTTGGGGAATTGAAGCAATTGTGATAAACAGATAACTACACAACTTTATGATTACCAGATAACCACACGGTTTTACAAAAAATGCGAAGCACCCAAAAGATAGCGTTGGAGGTCAGTGTAACTTTGTACTTGCGTACACCTCCAGCAGGTTTGTAAATGATTTTAGTTTAATGTGTAGTGTTGTTACCAAGCCTAGTAGGTTGGCTGGTAGAATCTTGCAATGTCCTGATCTGTGGGGCATTTGGATGTGATGCAGGCCCGATAATTGGGCTGCATGGGAATATGAGAGCAGGCATACTCCTCATTGAGGTTTCGGGCATCACGTGTAACCACCGTAAAGGTGAATTACCGCATTGTGCACTAAGCACATTGTTACCATTTACAAATGCCCCATCCATCTGAGAGCAAGTAATGGACTCCTTGCAACACTGTGTCCTCTGGCACCATTGATCAGGTACTAGCAGCAGCCAGAGTAGAGAACTACTGTCCGATGTGTAGGCTGCTGTTTACACCGAAACACAAACAACTGTTTTTGGAATAGTGCCATTACAGGGAAGCACGGACTACAGACAAAAGGAGTCACATTATGGTTCTGCTCTACCCCAGATGACAGTCATTGGCAAGTATGACGGTGGCCTGGGGAGAGATCCCATTCATCCAAGGTTTTGAGAGGCACATCAGTGTTACTCTTTCTGTTATGGTGTGTGGAGCCATGGGGTATGACCTCAGGTACTGAGTGTTAATGACTGAGGAAACTCAGACAGCAATATGGTACGTTACGAACATCCTGCATCGTTGTGTGTTATCTCTCGTTCAACAGTATTGTGGTGTCATGCTAGTCTACAAATGATACTTGACTCAGTGAACTGCCCACGAGATGTTGAGGTACTCCTCTTGCTGGAAGGATCTCCAGATCTGTACATCTGCCCATGAAAGAGGGTACAGTGGCTTGATGATACTCTTCCCAGCTAAATAATCAATGTATCCAGGTCAGAGAGAGCAGCATTGTGATACCATTAAGAGGGGTCATAATGCTAAGTTCTTTTTAAATTAAACAAAATTTTGTAATCATTGAAGTACCACAATCCTCTCATCCATGAAGCTTCATTTTATTTCCTCCTCCCCTGTGGATGATGCCCTTTCTTGTCAATCAGGGCAGCATTTCTAATCAAAGCACAGGGCACAGCCATGATTTAGGCTTTTTGGGAAGGATGATGAAAAAGATACTGCAATAATAGTAGAGCTACAGGCAGTAGTTTGGACCATGACCTGAGTCGTACATTTAAAGATGACATCAGGTGCGCAATGCTGAAAATGCTCTTCACGCTAGTGTCACTCTGAGTGATGAGGGAAGTTCTAAATGATGATGCATTGTATAGGCTGGTGGTAATGCGGTGGTTGTTAATTGCGGAGGGAAGAGGAATATTCACTTAAGAAGATCGATGCTTCGCCCCTCACTATACATGACATGGTCTGCACTTGAATGCTTCAGGTAAGAGGCTACTTGTGTGACTGATTGTCAAAAGCATTTATTATCAATCATATCCAAATGTCTTCTAGTTTTTCCCTGGTTTTAAGGAGATAAATTCAACCAGAAAGCAGAGCTGCAAAATAAATAGTTAAAATTAAAACCTGTACTACAAAATACTGCAACTCCAACATAACCAAGGGTATTAAAGTAACAGTGTTTGGTATTGTCCATCAAAACATCAGAAGGATCATCAATAAGAAGGATATACTTCTCATACCTATACTGGAAAATGAAAGCGTTATGAAATTTCAGATGATTTGTTGTGCATATTGAAACATCATGTGTAAATCACTTCAGTTCCAGTGATTTATCTTGATGCATGCCTTATTAATGTTAATGTATTTCGTGCTAAACAGCTCTTTCAATGCTCTGCTACGACAGTCAATCGGAAAACATACAAACAGTTCAATGGGCACTAGTGGAATGCATTTAAAGTTCATAAAGTAGTTACAGACACATTAAATAAGGTTATGCAGTCTTAGTGTCATTGTTTCAATGTGAATATTGATTTTAAGATAACACTGAACAAGGACATCTAGCTGTACATGATTTGCTTCAGTAATATTGCTCATGAGAATTAAAGGACATCATGTGAAGGGCATTGACTTTTGTGTTTACAGTACTATTACCTTCAGTGGCTTTAAATGTAAAAATGATTGTCACCAAAAACAAACGAAGCAACTTCAAACAGTTATGTACTGATCATGGAAGAAATCTATTGTTTTGCAGCATTGTAGACAATGAGCGAAGAGAGATTTTGAAAAGAATGCTGGTGTGAAATTTATAAAGAACCTATGTACAAAGAAAACTTGGCTCTTTCTCAAACATATCGCTGAAGCACTGTGCCTAGTTCTTCCCTAAAACAAACAGGTATAAAATTGGAAAAAAGCAAGGATGAAAGAAGAATTTCTGATGTAAAAGTATGTTATGCGAGAAAGAGAGAGCTCTACAAAATTCACAGGTCAGGGTAATGCAAGAATTGAAACTCCATAACCACTATTATTGTAAAATCCTCCCGTCTGCTCTTACAAAAGGCAAAAATCCTGCAGAATGCTCAAAAAGTTAAAAAACTGCCACATTAAGGCAAAGTAGTTTAAGAAACAAACAAAAATATGACCCAATAAAACAGCTCACACAAAATAGCTGTGGCAGACATGGTGACATTTCCAAATCATTGGCCACCAAATTCAATTCTCAGTGTAGCAGCAAATGATGCACTCACTACTAAACAACCAAACATACATGGATAAGATTTACTTGTGCAGGCACTAAGTGCACAACTGAAAGACAGTTTCAAACATACAGCTCCTAATGAGATACCAGTATTCGCCAGCTCTAAAAAAAGTAGCATTTTATGGCTGTGATTGTATTTCAAATAGAATATTAAAATCCTGAGCTGAGCTGATATGATTATCTTTAACTTATCTTTGCAAGCAATCCGTGGCTTAGGGCAATTTCGTAACAGACTCAAATGTCAGGTTTGTTTAAAAAATTCCGGAACATTCGTAATTTAGTACCAGTGGTCTGTTAGAGCGAAATGCACACTCCTGTGTTTGATGTGTAACTGTTGGAAGTTTCATTGTTGTATGACTGTTAGTTGTTGTTCAGTGCTGTATTGATCAGAATGTTGTGTCTCACAGTTCGCCAATTTTGAGATGGCAGAGTTTGAGGAGCAATGTGTCTGCATTAAATTTTGTGTGAAACTCGAAAAAGCCTTCACAGAGACACACCAAATGATGCAGGAAGCCTATGGTGAGGAGTGCTTAAGCCATACTCAGTGTTGTGAATGGTTCAGATGGTTTAAAAATGGCCGGATGGAAGTTAAAAATGACCCACGTTCAGGGCGACCTTCGATATCTACCAGTGATACTCATGTCAGTAACGTCAATGAAATTGTGCATGCCAATCAGACTGACTGTCCAAGAGATTGCAGAAGAATCCAACATTTCAGTTGGATCATATCATTAAATCCAAACACAGCATCTTGGAATGCATTGTGTTGTCACAAAGTTCCTCCCTTGAGTTGAGACCAGAAACACCTTTGCCTCCCCAGTTTTCGGCTGCCAAGACCTGCGTTATGCATTTCTGCCGGCGACGAACAGTTCACCCTGAGCTGCGGCTTTATCTTGCTGGTGGACGTCTTGCTGTGGTGGAGACACATCGGTTTTTGGGTGTGGTTTTTGATGCCCGGTTAACTTGGCTCCCACATATTCGGCAGCTTAAACAGATGTGTTGCAGCATCTTAATGCTCTGCGATGCTTGAGCCACACCAGCTGAGGCGCCGACCGCTCTACCCTCTTACGGCTCTACCAGGCATTAATCCAGTCCCATCTGGATTATGGGATCCTGGCTTATGGTTCAGCATCCCCATCTGCGTTGCGGGTCCTGGGCCCAATCCTTCACAGTGGAATCAGACTTACCACTAGTACTTTCCGGACCAGCCCTGTGAACAGCTTACTTGTGGAGGCAGGTGCCCTCCACTGCAGTTACAGCGCCGACGTTTACTGGCCGCTTATGCTGCACGTTTGTAGCTTGCTCGGGCTTCCTAATTATCGTCTCCTATCCCCTCGGTCAGTCATCCATCTCCCAGAACGTTGGGCCCGGTTGGGTTGTATGATCGCGGTCCGTGTCAGAGAGCTTTTCTCAGGGCTTGAGGTTTTTCCCCTTCCACCTCCTTTCCGGGCCCCTCTGCGTACACCCCCGTGGTGCGTGCCTCGCCCTTGCCTTCAGCTCGAATTGGCACAGGGCCCGAAGGACTCAGTCCCTCCGGAGGCCTTCCGCCGCCGCTTTTGTTCCAGTCTTGCCACGTATCAGGGCTCTGGCATTGTTTACACTGATGGTTTGATGGTTGCTGGTCGTGTCGGTTATGCTCTGACTCTAGGGGACCATTAAGAACAATATTCATTGCCGGCTGGCTGCAGCGTTTTCACTGCTGAGCTGGTTGCCATCTTTCGTGCCCTAGAGTATATCCCCTCCTGCTCAGGCGAGTCCTTCGTTATCTGTAGCGACTCCCTGAGTGAGTGGTTTACGAGCTATCGACCAGTGTTTCCCTCACTCTCATCTGGTTCTAGCTACCCAGGAGTCCCTCCATACTCTTGCCAATTGCGGCCGCTCTGTGGTCTTTGTGTGGACCCCAGGCCATGTTGGGATACCCGACAATGAAAATATTGACTGCCTAGGGAAAGAGGCCACCAGTAAACCATCTCTGGACATTGGCTTCCCAGTGACTGATTTGCGAGCAATCTTACGCCGCAAAATTTTCGAACTTTGGGATACTGAATGGCGCAACCTGACCACACCAAATAAACTCCGTCCTATCAAGGAGATGACGGATGTGTGGCGGTCGCCCATGTGAGCCACTCGCAGGGACTCAGTAGTCCTTTGTCGGCTCCGCATTGGCCACACCCACTTGACACACAGCCATTTACTACGCCATGCGGACCCACCTCTATGTCGCTGCGGGTCGGCTTTGATGGTTGTCCACATTTTGTTGGCCTGTCCACTTTTAACTGTGCTCAGGCAGATGTCTGCGCTGCCTCATATGCTCCCTGCCCTTTTAACTGATGACTCTGCTATGGCAGGCTTAGTTTTGCATTTTATTTGGGCAGGGGGCTTTTATCACTTAATTTAGGTGTTTGTCTTTTTTGTGTTGCTTTTGGCCTTTGGCCTTGTGTGATTTTAATTCCTTTTGTCTCTTCTCAGTCTACGTCTTTGTTGTCCTATGTCGTCTGTTGTCATGTCCATTGTTCGTTTTTATTCTGTGTGGTTGTTTTTAGATTTTGGAAAAGGGGGCCGATGACCGTAGCAGTCCGGACCCTTTAATCGCACAAACCAACCAACCAACCTTTGCCTCGCAATCTGTGAAGAGCTTTTGGATCGTGCAATAGAGAATCAGATGTTCCTTAAGAGAATCGTAACTGGTGATGAGACATGGGTCTACTGTTATGATGCTGAAACCAAGGTTCAGTCTTCACAGTGGGTTGGGAAAGGTTCCCCAAGACCAAATTAAGCTCATCAGGTCAGGTCAAATGTGAGAGCCAAGCTGATAGTTTTCTTTGACTTTGAAGGATTAGTTCATCATGAATTCATTCCACAGGGGCAAACTGTTAATTGATGGTACTATAGGGACATGTTGCAATGTTAGAAGGAAATGGTCTGAAATGTGGCAAGACAATTGATGGCTCTTGCATCACAATAATGCACCATCACATTCATCCCAGTTGGTGCATGACTGTAGCACAAAAAACAAATTCACAGTGCTGCTTCATCCTCTGTACACTCCAGATGTGGTCCCTGTGGACTTTTTTTATTTTTTTTATTTCAAAAGTTGAAAACCCCATTGAAAGGATGAAGATTTACAAAGATAGAAGAAATAAAAGAAAATTTGCAGATGGCCTTCGCGCTTTTTAAGTAATAATACCCAGTACGTTGTCCTCGATGGTGAGTGTTCATCGGAGGTGAGGGTATCATCTGGAGTGCCCCAGGGAAGTGTGTTAGGTCCGCTGTTGTTTTCTATCTACATAAATGATGTTTTGGATAGGGTGGATAGCAATGTGCGGCTGTTCGCTGATGATGCTGTGATGTATGGGGAGGTGTCGTCGTTGAGTGACTGTAGGAGGATACAAGATGACTTGGACAGGGTTTGTGATTGGTGTAAAGAATGGCAGCTAACTCTAAATATAGATAAATGTACATTAATGCAGATGAATAGGAAAAAGAATCCCCTAATGTTTGAATACTCCATTAGTAGTGTAGCGCTTGACACAGTCGATTAAATATTTGAGCGTAACATTGCAGAGCGATATGAAGTTGGACAAGCATGCAATGGCAGTTGTGGGGCAGGTGGATAGTCTTCGGTTCATTGGTAGAATTTTGGGAAGATGTGGTTCATCTGTAAAGGAGACAGCATATAAAACACTAATACAATCTGTTCTTGAGTACTGCTCGAGCGTTTGGGATCGCTATCAGGTCGGATTGAGGGAGGACATAGAAGCAATTCAGAGGCGGGCTGCTAGACTTGTTACTGGTAGGTTTGATCTTCATGCGAGTGTTACGGAAATGCTTCAGGAACTCGGGTGGGAGTCTCTAGAGAAAAGGAGGCATTCTTTTAGTGAATCGCTACTGAGAAAATTTAGAGAACCAGCATTTGAGGCTGAATGCAGAACAATTTTACTGCCACCAACTTATATTCCGCGGAAAGACCACAAAGATAAGATAAGAGAGATTAGGGCTAGTACAGAGGCATATAGGCAGTCATTTTTCTCTCGTTCTGTTTGGGAGTGGAACAGGGAGAGAAGATGCTAGTTGTGGTACAAGGTACCCTCCACCACGCACCGTATGGTGGATTGCGGAATATGGATGTAGATATAGAAGAGGTGTATCAGGACTGCTTACAGAAGTGGAAACGGTGTTGGGAATGGTATATCAATTGCGGAGGAGAGTATTCCAAAGGAGTAAAAGGGAAGTGTAAAAATTTTGTGGAGAAAGTTCCAAAATTTTGTGAGCAGACCTCATACTGTATAACAATAATATAGAAAACTGGAGACGAGTCTCTAATTAGAGACCTACTTCATTCTTTCCGATCGTATAGAAATTATTTGAGAATGTGCTGTGTTATAGAATGGAACACACATTTATATGGATTATAATTTAATCAAACAGTGGACAGCTAAGGTTAGAATATGTGGAATATATGAATATAATTTTTTGTGTGTTAAGCTTTCAGATAAAAATAAAAGTAGCCTGCCTTGTATGGAATTTGATACATGAAATAACAGAAAAATAGTAAAATACTGATTGCTTATGTTTTGAAAATTGCAGACTTAATGTGTCATCTATTGAATCACCACAAAATTTTTAAAAAATTTAAAAAATAATCCATACGTGACTTACAAAAGTATTTCATTTGATATGAATTAAGTTGTTGTTCTTATGGCTCCTCTAAAGTATGGTTTATCAGCATGGAATTTAAATACCTAATGGTCGTATGGATACCACTGCGAATTATTCCTCAAGATTTTGCACTGTTTTCTCTACTGGCATTGCTTTCTTGTATTCTGATGCCCAAGTTTGTGAATTTATATTCATGATAATCAGCACTATTGGCAAAAAAGACATTTTGAAGAATAGGTTATTTAAATGGGACTTCAGAAAGTGTTGCTTTGAAAGTTGGAATATTATTGCCATAACTAAGTAATAGCTAGGAAAAAAATCCATTTGTGCTGACTGGTATTCTGTACTCCACCATTCCATCTTGTATCTTTAAATCTTGTAAGTAGTTATCATTTTGTGCATGTGAAAGACAAAAAAAATTGTGTGATATATATATATGAGTCACCTAACATTACCGCTGTATATATTTCGTAAACCACATCAAATACTGACGAATAGATCCCACAGACCGAACGTGAGGAAAGGGGCTAGTGTAATTGGTTAATACAAACCATAAAAAAAAGCACGGAAGTATGTTTTTTAACACAAACCTACATTTTTTAAAAAATGGAACCCCGTTAGTTTTGTTAGCACATCTGAACATATAAACAAATACGTAATCAGTGCTGTTTGTTGCATTGTAAAATGTTAATTACATCCGGAGATATTGTAACCTAAAGTTGACACTTGAATGCCACTCCTCTGCTGTTCGATCGTGTGTATTGGAGAGCACCGAATTACGTAGGGATCCAAAGGGAACGGTGATGGACCTTAGGTACAGAAGAGACTGGAACAGCACATTACGTACATATGCTAACACCTTTTTATTGGTCTTTCTCACTGACGCAATTGTACATTACCAAGAGGGGTGAGGTACATGTACACACGTGGTTTCCGTTTTCAATTATGGAGTAGAATAGTGTGTCCCAACATGTCAGGCCAATAGACGTTCAATGTGGTGGCCATCATTTGCCGCACACAATTGCAATCTCTGTCGTAATGAATGTCATACACGCCGCAGTACATCTGGTGTAATGTCGCCGCAGGCTGCCACAATACGTTGTTTCATATCCTCTGTGGTTGTAGGCACATCACGGTACACATTCTCCTTTAACGTACCCCACAGAAAGAAGTCCAGAGGTGTAAGATCAGGAGAATGGGCTGGCCAATTTACGCGTCCTCCACGTCCTATGAAACGCCCATCGAACATCCTGTCAAGGGTCAGCCTAGTGTTAATTGCGGAATGTGCAGGTGCACCATCATGCTGATACCACATACGTCGACGTGTTTCCAGTGGGACACACTCTATTCCACTTCATAATTGAAAATGGAAACCACGTGTGTATGTTTACCTCACCCCTCATGGTAATGTACATGTGCATCAGTGAAAAAGACCAATAAAAAGGTGTTAGCATGTGGACGTAATGTGCTGTTCCAATCTCTTCTGTACCTAAGGTCCATCACCATTCCCTTTGGATCCCTACGTAATTCGGTGCTCTCTGATACACACGATCGAACAGCGGAGGAGTGGTACTCAAGCGTCAGCTTTAGGTTACAATATCTCCGGATGTAATTAACATTTTACAATGCAACTAACTGCACTGATTATGTATTTGTTTATATGTTCAGATGTGCTAACAAAACTAACGGGGTTCCATTAAAAAAAACGTAGGTTTGTGTTAAAAACATACTTCCGTGCATTTTTTTATGGTTTGTATTAACCAATTACACTAGCCCCTCTCCTCACATTCGGTCTGTGGAATCGATTCGTCAGTATTTGATGTGGTTTACGGCGGTAACGTTAGGTGACTCACCCTGTATATACACACATTTTGAAGAGAAACCCTGAAAGTTTGGGAATTTGCCAATAGTTAGCGGTAGTCGCAAACATGGCGAGTTCAGGTCCGGAGTGAGCTTTCTGTGTGTTGGAGTTCAACAAAAACAAGTGTGCTACAGCTGTTCAACGGATGTTTAGAACCAAGTATGGTAAGAAATCACCAACAAGGAAGGCCGTTTACCACTGGAACAACAAATTCGCTATGATGAGTTGGTTGTGTGTGTCAAAGAGAAGCGGACATTCCAGTGTGAGTGAAGTGAATGTGGAGTGTGTAAGAGAGACATTCATAAGGAGTCCAAAGAAATTTGTGCATCCTGTGAACTCGAAATGGCTGCAATGACAGCATGGAAAGTCCTGCAACAGAAGGAATTCAAATTGGAGCTAGTGCAGAAGCTCAATGACTATGACAAAGACAAGCGTTTTGAGTAGTTTGAAGTTGCAACAATTAAATGAGGATGGGGATGGCTTAATTTTTAGTGACGAAGCCCCTTTTCACACTAATGGTAAAGTGAACAAGCATAACAGTCGAATCTGGGGTACAAAGCATCCACACAGATGCATTGAATGTGAATGTGATTCCCCGAAGGTAAATGTTTCTTGTCTCTTGTCACGTCAAAAACTGTACGGGCCATTCTTATTCACAGAGAGCACGGTCACTAGATATTAATACTTGGACATGTTGCAGCAATTGCTGATGCCTCAAATGCAATCGGACTCTCCGTTCATCTTCCAGCAGGATGGGGCTGCACCAAATTTTCATGGTGAAGTTCATGGGTACCTGGAGCTGAAGCATCGATGGGTCGGCTGTGCTACAGAATGGGACAGCTGTTTCATGAAATGGCCTCCTCTATCACCAGATTTCACTCGTCATGTGATGGAGCACAGCTCCGGGAGAGAATATGGGAAGCAACTGCCACAGTCGATGATGCCATGCTGGGATGGGTATGGCAAGAATTCGATTATATCAAAGTTTGGGAGGCAAAAAAAATTAAGAAAGTCCCATTGAGCAATAGCAAAATACAGAGACGAATTGATGAAATGTTGGAGGTTAAGAACACACTAGCATTATTTATCTATCTTTTTTTTCTTTTAAAGATTAGAGCTTTTTTTGCAGGTTGATGAATCAGTATTTTGAAATAACGATTGTTTACTTGTTGCTTGAGTGCATTTCATAAAAGAAAATATTTGTCAGGCACTGTTATTTACCACAAAATTGGAAACCGATATGCATCAGAAGACTACTTTAAAGAAAGATACTCTTCTGTGAAATATTGTACAATTGTCTATACTTGTTACTACACTGGAGTATGATTCCATAAGCTAATTTTAGATTTGTAAAAAGCAGCACCAGACATAGTAGCCATACATTGTGTTATTCACAGAAAACATTTGGTAGCAAAAATCCTTAGCGATCGCCTTCATAACTCTTTACGGTACGTAAATAATGTGTTGAACAAGATCAGCAGTGGTGCACTCAGTGACAAATGTGTTTATTTAGCAGAAGACAACAGTAAGAGTATTAAGGAGACTAACGATGTTGAGCACACCTCACCTCAAATCGTCATTGTCGTCGTCATCTAGACAAGATAATTCTAAATCTTGAAGTGTCTTAAAGGCAAGGTGTTTGGAATTCTTACTCACTTTTCAATATATTTACTACTTACCAGTTTTTGTTACTAACATTAAAAATTAATTTGAACTGAACTCTGATGTACACAATTGCAGTACAATGGCAAGTAGTGGTATACTTGTGACCCAGCATGATGTGTGGTAATGGTACTTTGAATAGGACAGTCTTCACTGTTCTGGGTAACGTTTCTCATTGAGAAATACTAATGTATTAAAGTAAATTAGCTACCAGTAGGAAATAAACAGCAGCTGATGAGAAGGCAGCAGGTTTTCCCAAAGTGGCAGCTTTCTTTCTGATTTACTTGTGTAAATTTAACTGACGTAAACGGGGATAGCAATAAACAGTATAGTGATAGTTACTTGTTAATACAGTGTACAGAATAAGTTTATATTATTTGTCTTGTGTTTTGTTCATTTAACTTTTTGTTCTATGTCCCTGAAGGTCCTATCTCGTGATGGGGTCTCTAGAACATACTGAATGAATTAATGAATATATATCAGAGTTCTTACCATTTAAGTATTGTCTGAAATCCAGCCCACGGTCAAGGTAGGTAATAAGAATGTATCCAGATAATCTGAAGAGTGTAACTCTAGGATAATATTTTCACCTGTCTCCAGATGACTGGGTGTTTGTGTTGTCCTCATCATTTCATCATCATTTCTGAAAGTGGCGAGTTTGGACTGCGCAAAGGTTGTGAATTTGTCTAGGCACTGATAACTGTGCGGTTGTGTGCTCCACGAACCAATCATCACCGTCATCATCGTCATCATCATCATCATCAAGTAATGGCTTTTAAGAAAATTGACCTGATCAGAAGTACATGGTTGAATGTGGAAAGAAGTATGTGGTTGAATGTGGAGAGCATAATGTGTGTGGAAGCTCACTAAATGATGCAGAAAAAGCCAATTTTTTCACTTGGTATTAACATTGGGAGAAAAACAGTTCGTTGCTGAGGAGTGTGATAGGTCACTAAGGAGATGTACCATCAGCCTTATCCATCTGCTTCTGTCACCATGTTTCTACCAGAATTTGTAGGACACAATAACTTTTATACCTATTATAATAAAATTGTTTGTGGAAAGAAATTAATTTATTGTTTGACATTTGTGTGTTTTCGTCAGTGTTGGTCACAATTTGTATTGCAGGCCACGCCGTGCTTCCATGAGACTTAAAGGTCAAGCTCCTGATGGTACTGAAGTAATTACAGAATCTTCGGAATCTTTCTTGGAAGTATCTTCTAGAAAACCTGCAGGTGAGTTGGAATAATTTTATTTGTAACTAGTGATCCTTATGTTTCTTGTTCCAATATAGTTTGAAAGTTACCTCCACCTTTCAGAAATTTTTTGCCAGTGGCAGACATAATTACGTTTGAAGTCTCATGACATCAAAATTCTGTATGGGTCTAGCCCCTACATGAGTTATCTCTATCACCATCCTGTGTCTTAGTATTCTCTCCAGTTCAATGTAGCTCTCCATACTAATTACCTGTGTAACCTCCTTCATCTCTGAATAATTACTGCAACCTGCATTCTTCTGAACCTGCTTACTGTGTTGATCTCCTAATCTTGCTCAAGACTTTCACAGCTTTCCCCATCCCCCCTATACACCTAGTACTAAAGTGGTGATCCCTTAGTGTCTCAGAATGCCCCCTATCAACTGATCCCTTCTTTTAGTCAAGTTAAGAGTTTCAGTAACCTCTGCAACATTGTCTGTCCACTGTTTTGTCTTTTGCTTGCCTTCTTCTGGTTGGCTTCCATTCATAAACTGTTTTGTCATTTATTGTCCATCCAGTCTATAAAAAGGTGACAAAAGTAAAGGGGTAGTGATACGCACTTATTTCAGATGGCAGTAGTACTGTGTACGTAAGGGCTCTGTGTTGACAGAGCTGTCATTTATATTCAGTTGATTCATATGAAAAGGTTTCTGAGGCTACTATGGTCACACAACACGAATTAACAGCCTTTGAATGTGGAATGACAGTTCGAGCTAGACGCATGGGATATTCCGTTGTGGAAATCTTAGGTAATTCAATAGGACAATGCAGTGGCCGACGACCGCCACTTAATGATAGAGATCAGCAACATTTACGCAGAGTTATCATTGCTAACGGACAAGCAGCACTGCTTGAAATAACTACAGAAATTAATGTGGGACATACGACAAAGTATCTGTTAGGACAGTGCAGCAAAATTTGGTGTTAAAGAGCTATGACAGCAAACAGTTGATGCGAGTGCTTTCTAATAACATGCCATTGCCTGCAGTGCCTCCTGGACTTATGGCCATATTGGTTGGACCCTACAGGACTGGAAAACCCTGGTCTGATCATATGAGTTCAGATTTCAGTTGGTAAGAGCTGATGGTAGGGTTTGAGTGTGGTGCAGACCCCATTAAGCCATGGACCCACTGCACCAGCTGATGGTGGCTTCGTAATGATGTGGGCTGTGTTTACACAGAAGAGACTGTTTTCTCTGGTCCAACTGAACTGATCATTGACTGGAAATGGTTATATTTGGCTACTTGGAGACCAAAATTGGCTCAAAGAATGTTCTGGACAATTCGAGCAAATGGTTTGGCCGCCCAGATTGCCAGACATCAATCTCATCAAACATTTATGGAACATAATCGAGAGGACAGTTCATGCACAAAATCCTGCACTGGCATCACTTTAGCAACTGGTGATGGCTGTAGAGGTAGTATGGCTCAATATTTCTGCAGGGGACTTCCAGTGTCTTGAGTTGATGCCATTTCAAGTTGCTGTGCTATGCAGAGCAGTAGGTGGTCTGACACGATGTTAGGAGGTATCCCATGACTTCAGTCACGTCAGTGAAAGAACATACTCAATCTAAAAATTATGCTTCTACTTTTTATTGAATCTCCAAGCTATTCTTGTACTTTTTATTGACCTTACAATATAAGTATCTGGTATGGAGAAATTCAAATCAGCATTTGTTTTAGATCTCCATGTCCCACCTTTAATTATGTACTACCACAGAGATGTTTTGCATCACCCTGTGTCAGCGTATTCTTATCTGCTGTTCATCAGTATTCATTAATATCTTTACAACCTTTGGTTACTGGCCTGATATGACCTTTTGTATTTGCAGTTTATTTTTTTCTATTTAATATCCTGGCTACCAGTACATTTTTTTAAATATGTGGGAGTGACTGTCACCATTTAAGATGCACGGGAATATTCCAGTTGACAAGGAATTTGTCCTATTGTAAGGAATGATCGAAAACTTTCCATTTCAAGACTGTACAGTCCAGAATCGATAAACCAGTCGGGCAATATTTCCTTGAGCATTCAGGCAATCATCCCACTGCTGCACCAGGTTGTAGATATTTGGTAGGTGTAACACCATGTCCTGCTGTGTGAAGTAGTCCGCAAATGCCTGCTGCACGTCCTCATCTGACAGGAATTTTTAACGCTTCAAGGCCTTTATTAAGGAATTGAAAACATAATTGCATAAAACATAATTGCATAAAACATAATTGCATAAAACATAATTGCATAAAACATAATTGCATAAAACATAATTGCATGAGGAGAGATCATCACTAAAGTGCGGGGTGCTTGAATGCCTCCCACTTAAGTTATTGTAATTCCTGTATATGACATTTGCAGTATGACGATGTGCATTATTATGAAGCGTGGAACTTGGCATACCATTCCACAGTGGTGGTTTTTGACAGACGTGCTGCCTCAACACATTTTTCAGGTTCCCGTGTATGTGTTATCAGTGTTTGTCCTGCAGCAGCCAAGAAAAGAATAACAGCATGTTGGTTCTTGTTTGGACACATTTGGTAATAATGTCGCCACTCTTCATGTTTCCACATTTACCTCATGCACGTCCAAAAAAGCATGAATGCCACACTAATTCCTCGTCTACAGGACAGAGAAAAATTGTCACCAAATTTTAAACCTGGATGGCTGATGCCAGTAGGAACCAAAATTACTGATGTAGTAAAAATGAAATGTCGTGTGACGAGGGCCTCCCGTCGGGTAGACCGTTCGCCTGGTGCAAGTCTTTCGATTTGACGCCACTTCGGCGACTTTCGCGTCGAACTGATGTAGTGTGGATTGACAACGCACAGTTTTTAAACTATGGAAACTTTGCACCATGTGCTCTGATTGGCCGCGGGATTGCCCTGTTGCTGGCTGCTCTGGACAATGCATGACCACAAAGGCTTTGTCTGCTGGAGATAGTGATGTGTCCAAGGTGACCCGCACGCTTGATGGTAGTGTGTCACCCTTCCACTCTGGGGGCCCGGGGGTGAACCTACCAGTGTCCCGACACATCTATTGTAGTTTCATGGTAAGATGTTCTGGGAACAAACCTGTCAACAGTTGTTAGTTCTTGTACATAAAGTTGTTTACAAATTGTGTCGGCCTTGAAATGGGCCTTTTTTGTAGCTAGGACATTATTTACTTAAAACAGGTGCTCAAACTGGTGACCTTCTGACACGACGTAAGCTTGGTAACATTGAATAATGTTTTGACGAATTCTTTCAAAGATTCCTGGCATTGCCCTGATGTGATTGGTGGCATATTGAATTCAATCCATTAATTCCTCTTAATTTCTAGTTGGTTCGCATCCAGGTGGGTGAGCTAGAACCGTGAAGAATCCCCACAGGAAAAATTCTGGTGGTGTGAGGCCTGTTTATCATGGGGGCCATGTCCTACGAGCATCTCTGCCAATTAACCTGTCTTCGAAGAGTTAATTTCAATATCAACACACAGCACGACTGTTACGTGCGGGCGCCCCATCGTGCTGCAACCACATGCGTAGCTGTATGTCCAGGAGAACATCTTCCAGCAGATCGGTTAGAGTTTCTTGCAAAAAGTGAAGATAATTTGCCCCGGTAAGTTGAGGATGTAGACTGGATTGGCCCAGTCAGATGGTCACCCACATTGCGTGCCCAAATGTTGAGCGTAAATTGTTCCTGGTTGTCTGCCCAAATGTTGAGTGTAAATCATTCCTGGTGCCCATGGATGTATATGACGTGATGATTTACGCTTGCCCAGTAATGAACATTTCGAGTGTTGTAAAGGCCATCTTGATGTAAGGTGTACTCGTTGGTAAACAACACAATGGTGCGTAAGTTGGGATCTTGTGCAACATACCGCAGAAACTGCCAGCAAAATCCTAGCCTGTGTTCGTAGTCTGCCACAGGATTTAGGTCTTGGACAGGGTGGAAACTAAATGGATGCTGGCTGTCATCCCTCAAAACCTCCCACACTAACATGATGAGTGACCCATGTCGTGTCCAACCACTTGAGTACTTTTCGTAGGTGCTTTCTCGGAGCGTTCGAGAACACTCTCTTCAGATGCAGCATCCTGTTGTGTTCGAAGTTTTCCAGCATCACCTTGACACCCTGCTAATGAACCAGTTTCACCATGTCGCTGGTGAAATGCTGTAAACATTTGCAGGTGTGGGTGCCGTCTTGCTGGATACCGTTCTCCATACAACCGTCGAGCCTCATGCGCATTACCATTGGCTAATCCATAAGCAAAAAACCGTACCTCGTTGTTCTTCAAATGAATACTGTGCCATCGTGCTTACGATATTATTAAATTGCAGGTGACGTGTGTGTATTCCGAAGGGAAGCTTACGTGTGAATGTCTCTGACGTTTGGTGGAGACAAACAGCAAGACCTATTCCACATGTGTGCGTATCACGTTGGGGCAGTGATGGGGCGAGAGACATTTGTATATGTGAACCATCAACCATAGCGCTGCCCATCAACCGACGAATGGCAACAGGGCAATCCCGCAGCCAATCGGAGTGCATGGCGCCAAGTTTCCATAGTTTAAAAATGGTGCATTGTTGACCTACACAACATTAGTAATTTTGGTTCCTACTGAAATCAGCTATCCAGGGTTAAAATTTCATGACACAATTTTTCCCCACTCTGTATATGTAATTGTTGTTGTTTCGATTGTAGATGGAGTGAGGGAAAAGACTGCTTATATGACTCCATACAATCCCAAATTTCTCTCACCTTGTTTTTGCGGACCTTACATGTAATGTATGTTGGCAGCAGTAGAATTTTTTTTAGTCAGTTGCAAGCGCCTGTTCTCTAAATTTTCTCAACAGTGTTTCATGAAAAGTATGTCTTCTTTTCTCCAAACTCTCAAAGGAGTTTGAAATGCTCAGTGTCTCCCTTTAATCTGACCTGGTTGGGATGCCGAACACTTCAGTAGTACTCGAGAATGGGTCACAGTAGTGCTCTATATGTGCTGTCCAGTATAGATAAGCTTCTTTCCTAAAATTGATGCAGTAAACTGAAGTCGACCATGTGCCTTACCTGCTGCCGACCTTACATACTCGTTCTATTTCGTATTGCACCACAACGTTATGCCTAGGTATTTAATGATCACTGTCAAGCAGCACATCACCAATACCTTATGTGGGTTTTACAGGGTTGTTTTTCATACTCCTCTACGTTAACTCAGTTTTTTCTAAATTTAGCACAAGCTGCCATTAATTACACCAGAGAGAAATGGTAAGTCATCTTGTATCCTACTACAGCTGCTCAATGAGGAAAGTATGCCATGCACGACAGCATCTCAGCAAACAGTTGCAGATTATTGCTCACCCTATCTGTCAGATGGTTAGTGTGTGTAGGAAATGACCAGTCAAGCGACACTTACCTGGGGTACTCCTGTCAATACCTTTGTCTTTAATGAACACTTGCCATCCAGGACAACATACTGGGTTCTGTTACTTTTGACATGTGCAGGAACCTAGTCTGTATGATCAGACCTTCAACAGTCTGTAGTGGAGCACTGTCTTAAATGTTTTCCGCAAATGTAGTACTATGGAATCTGCCTGTTGCCCTTCATCCGTAGTTTGCGGGGTACTATGTGAGTAAAGGGGCAGATGAGTTTCGTTTGAGTAATTTGTGGACAGTTCCTTTTTTGCCTCACGAAGGAAATTTATTGTATTTGAATTTAGGATATGCTCAAGAGTTTTGCTGTGAAACAATGTTTAGGATATTGGTCTGTGATTTTGTGGGTCCTTCTTTTACCCTTCTTATACACGAGTCATTTGCACCTTTTGCCAGTAGCTTGGCACTTTGTGCTGGATTAGGTATTCACAGTAGGTGCAAGCTGTGTCGTGGGGTAAGTGCCAAAGAGTACTCCCAGTAAAACCTAATTGGCATCCATTCAGACTTGGCCCATTATTGTCCAGCACTTGCATCTGAATGCCAGGGAGGTCTGTTTCTATGACTCCTGTACAGGAGTCTGTGCAACGGTTAAATGTTGGTATGTCTATGTGCTTCTTCTGCAGAAATATTTTTAAATACAACATTTAAAACATCAGCTTTCCTGTTGCTGTCTCCTATTGCTACACAAGACTGATCAATGCATGACTGTATAGAAGCCTTCAACCCACTTAATTGATTTGATGTAGGACCAGAATTTTATCAGTTTTTAGGCTGGAACACCACCTCGTTGCCAAGCACAATTCAATACAATGCAACTTGTTAGAATTTTTATTTATTTTTGTCCATGGTGGGCACATTTTTCACCTTACCATTCTCTTCACGCCTCACACTTTCAATCTATTTTTTGTTTTGAAACTACCATTTCAGCATAGATTCTAAGTGACCTGAACTCCACTCCTTCTTTTAGCCAGTGAAGAAGGAACCATTTTGTCTGAAAGCTAGGTTTAAAATGTTTTTATTTACTATGTTTCAATCAGCTGTGCTAAGAGTTGTTGCGCTTGGAAGTAAATACTGGCCAACCTATCTGTATTTTGTAAATGAAGCAAAATTCTGAGGGAGATTTTCTTTTTTGACTTGCTTATTTAGTAATCCATTAAATTTTTGGCATTCAGCTGCACAAGTACTACCATTTAATTCATATTTTATCTATGAATCATCCAGCC
This sequence comes from Schistocerca cancellata, assembly GCF_023864275.1. Lineage (NCBI taxonomy): Eukaryota > Metazoa > Arthropoda > Insecta > Orthoptera > Acrididae > Schistocerca > Schistocerca cancellata. The sequence goes on from NC_064626.1 coordinate 256,821,465, forward strand.
ATCCTCAGAGTGAGTTGCAAGACTGATGACAAGGTTCCAGGTGTGGCCTTATATGCTCCACTGTGGTGGTCTGTGCATGCGGGTCACAGATGCTGGTCGGTAGCAAAGAGGTACACTTACACATGCACCAACTGTGATGAAAGTGTTCACACACTCAATTTACTTATTGGTGTATATTTGGTGGTGGTAACACCTCGACATCCCTGCAATTTAATTACACCAAGAACCAGAGCCCACATCTTATCCAAATTAAAACCATTACCTCAATTTATTAAATTATTGGTCAGTCTAATTTCTATGACTTCTATGAAAATGGAATCCCAAAAAGAAGTGGGTGCTCTTTCCTTGAAGGTAAGGCATATTCTTGACAACAACCGTGTTATGGTGATCTTCCGGTCTGCTGTGGAGATTGCAGCCTTACTTAGTTATGTGAAGGATGATTTATTGCTTGTGGGGATTCTGATAAGTAATACACAGGTTAGACCACACATACCATTCCTGAGAGGTGCGTGGAACCAAGGCCTGTGAGAAAGATAGATAGGTTGCGATGTGTGTGTCACCAAGGTAGGCCTGCCCTCATTTGCTCGCTCAGCTCATTCATTTGCTCGCTCAGCTCATTCATTTTGTCGCTCAGCTCAGCAGACAAACTACATTTCTACACCTATATTTAGGTCTGTACATTCAAACGAGGATTGCATCTTCTACTGGAATCCGCTATTATGGAGTCTTACTGTTATTAGTCCTACAAATATCGGAAGTTCATATGCCTACTTACAATTTGTTTCAGCTGTACTGCCATACAATAAAATGAAAACCGTGCCAAAATGATTACCAGTCGCATAAGGCACCACTTCTTGTATGAAATGAGGACTGTTAATCAGAAGAGACTAAAGGCTGTAAACAAGCAGTTACACCATTTGTATTGGGTACTGATCTTAAATTTTGTTATAGTACTGTTATCAGTAAGACTTCATAACAGCAGATTCCACTAGAAGATGCAGTTCGTTTTAGTACGTACACACCCAGCTGCAAGTTAGCAGGTTTAGAAATGGGTTCTGTCTGCTGAGGCGAGCGAGTTTAGTCCTGCCTTCATAATGTATGCGCCGCGGCCTGTCTTTCTCTTAGGCTTTGGTGGAAAACTGGAGATACGCATGCTTACTATAGCCAGTCAAGACAGCTGAGGCAGAACATTATATTGGTACAGATCATTTGATGGACTACAGTAACATGAAGATCTTCACATCCACCTTTTATGTTTGGGATTCTGTTTTCAAGGAAGCCTTAGAAACTAGATTCACTGATAACTTCATAAACAGTGATATGATTTTAATTTGGATAAGACGTGGAATCTGGCTCCTGGTGTAACTAAATTGCAGAGGAGTCGTCAAAGTGTTGCAGCTACCAAATATGGATTGATTTGTGTAGGTGTACCTCTTTGCCACCGAGCAGCACCTGTGACTCACGGATGTGGTACTGCTGTGGAAGAGCATATAAGGCCGTCATGACAGCTTGTCATCTGTCTTGTGACTCACTGTGAGGATGGCCGGAAGATATGTGGCTGAAATATCAGTTGAAGTAGTAGTAACTGCACGGCTGCATGCCTGAAATTTAATGGATTATTCATTACATCACAAGAAGTTAGAAATGCTTGCTTGTTGTATAAAGACAACATGAAAACTGTCCTGGTTCCTATCCTCTTCCACACCTGTCAACTAGCCCACTATTAACCCACACTTCAGTATCAGTTCCATTGTAAAACTCTGCTACCAAGTTTATCTTCATCTTAATTTCAGCTTGTTTACCAGATTTGTTCAGACTTGTCCACAGTCTTGGATTACAGATTTTCATTTTTCAAAGTATTGTTTCATTACTTGATTGTGCAGTGTGCTGATTCAAATTTCTTCAGTCCTAAGGATGCAAAAAACCAGCTTCTTTTGAATAACTCTGTTTCTTCTGCTCTTCTGTCCCTTGTACTAATGTGAGAAATTTCAAATTGACATTTTCCATTGACATATATAGCCTTCTTAGTTAATATTTATAGTCTCCTGGTTTGTATTCCATGTATTAAAAATGTGTTTTATGTACTGTGAGAATTTTTTATTGTTTAGCTTTCTCATTTCGTGTATCTTTCCAGATCCCATTGATATGAAGTTGTCAGACAGTGACTCTGAAACAATTTCAAATGATTATTTGCTTGATTTGAAGCCACATTTAACACAGAAACTAACTGGGCCAGCTTTAGAGGCAGATAATCTTACCAGGTGAGTTGTTTTCATAAATATAGGAAGCCTTTTCAGAATGATTTGGTATGTGAATGTATAATCAAATACCTATACTCCATATGGCAAGAGAAGAGTTCTGGCAGTTGACGTGGCCATGGCGCACATGCTTCGCATATCCACGACGGCTAATCAGACTGTGAGCTTCTGTTTGTTACCGTGGCAACGCTGTAGTGTTGGGCGACTGGTGCTTTGTCAGTTGCGCCATATGCTATGTTCAGGTCTGTATGTATACATGTGACTTCCACAACTACTTTGAGTTTCTTGCTGTGGAAAAGTGTGTATAAGTGGAAAATGGCTGTCTTTAGTGCAGAGAAGAGGGCTTTTGGGAAAGGAGCTAAGCTGAAATCCTAAGCACATGAATTTATATACAGATTGCTTGTTTACTTTGAACGGAAAAAGGATAATGGTGGGCCTTCAATATCAGTGAGTAAAGTGGGTAATTTCCAGGAATGATTGCCTATCGAAGTTACGGTGTCCAAACAATACATATCGAACGTGTGATCATAAATCGATCATGCAACACAGGTGGTAAGCGTTATGAGTTAGCTTACTCGTCGTCGGTGTTATCATGTGAGAGTCCATTACAGTGGTCTGGATGGATAGTCTGGAAGAACCATGTATTCTTCCTGCTACTCGTTTGTTTCCCACACTGTCCACAATGAAATTGTAAATGGTATTTCAGCATCGAAACTGTTCTTACGGAATTTTACACACTTCGCACCACCAGTCTACACAGTCCCTTCTTTCCTCATACGGTAGTAATCCATATTTGCGACAAAAACTCGAACAATTTTCTACGCTGGATAAACATGGAATTAGATTTTCCCATGTGAGAGAATCCATCGAAGAATCCTCAAGAACAGCAGACATCCCACTCACTCACGACATAAATCGTCTGGGATTCCCTAGCAGCTCACAAATAATTCGCGGAGGTATGTAATTGGCAAGTAAGGGAATGACAGAAAATAGATAAAAATGACGATCACAAATAATTGATCACAACACCCGCCACCAGAGTCGCATGATCGATTTACGATCGCACGTGCGATATTTAATGTTTGGACACCGCAACTTCGATAGGCAATCATTCTTGGATATTACCGTAAAGTGTTTGACAGTGGCAGAAGCATTGAACATCTCTACAGTGACAGTGAAGGGTGTCACAAATGATAGAGGCTGCCAATTCACATGTGAGCCCTGTTATTGTGATGCCTGGAAAGTCAAGGAAGAGATTGTGTCGTGTGACAGAAACAGATAACTTCGACAAAAGTGCTATCAGGCAACATACACTCCTGGAAATTGAAATAAGAACACCGTGAATTCATTGTCCCAGGAAGGGGAAACTTTATTGACACATTCCTGGGGTCAGATACATCACATGATCACACTGACAGAACCACAGGCACATAGACACAGGCAACAGAGCATGCACAATGTCGGCACTAGTACAGTGCATATCCACCTTTCGCAGCAATGCAGGCTGCTATTCTCCCATGGAGACGATCGTAGAGATGCTGGATGTGAGATCTTGCTGGCCAGGGTAGTTGACTTACACCTTCTAGAGCACGTTGGGTGGCACGGGATACATGCGGACGTGCATTGTCCTGTTGGAACAGCAAGTTCCCTTGCCGGTCTAGGAATGGTAGAACGATGGGTTCGATGACGGTGTGGATGTACCGTGCACTATTCAGTGTCCCCTCGACGATCACCAGTGGTGTACGGCCAGTGTAGGAGATCGCTCCCCACACCATGATGCCGGGTGTTGGCCCTGTGTGCCTCGGTCGTATGCAGTTCTGATTGTGGCGCTCACCTGCACGGCGCCAAACACGCATACGACCATCATTGGCATCAAGGCAGAAGCGACTCTCATCGCTGAAGACGACACGTCTCCATTCGTACCTCCATTCACGCCTGTCGCGACACCACTGGAGGCGGGCTGCACGATGTTGGGGCGTGAGCGGAAGACGGCCTAACGGTGTGCGGGACCGTAGCCCAGCTTCATGGAGACGGTTGCTAATGGTCCTCGCCGATACCCCAGGAGCAACAGTGTCCCTAATTTGCTGGGAAGTGGCGGTGCGGTCCCCTACGGCACTGCGTAGGATCCTACGGTCTTTGCGTGCATCCGTGCGTCGCTGCGGTCCGGTCCCAGGTCGACGGGCACGTGCACCTTCCACCGACCACTGGCGACAACATCGATGTACTGTGGAGACCTCACGCCCCACGTGTTGAGCAATTCGGCGGTACGTCCACCCGGCCTCCCGCATGCCTACTATACGCCCTCGCTCAAAGTCCGTCAACTGCACATACGGTTCACGTCCACGCTGTCGCGGCATGCTACCAGTGTTAAAGACTGCGATGGAGCTCCGTATGCCACGGCAAACTGGCTGACACTGACGGCGGCGGTGCACAAATGCTGCGCAGCTAGCGCCATTCGACGGCCAACACCGCGGTTGCTGGTGTGTCCACTGTGCTGTGCGTGTGATCATTGCTTGTACAGCCCTCTCGCAGTGTCCGGAGCAAGTATGGTGGGTCTGACACACCGGTGTCAATGTGTTCTTTTTTCCATTTCCAGGAGTGTAGATAGGCGTACTACAGCAGGAAGGAGTATCTGACAATTAACAAGTTCATAGCATCACTGTTGGACAGTGGTTTGTTCACAAGCAGAATGACAAGTCTCTCCATTGTTTTGAAAAAAATTGGCTTCCACTGGAAAAAGCTCTCAGGACGAAAGTTATTAATGGAACGGTGGAGGCATTGTAGCGTGGAGATGTTGTTTTAGCAATGAATCTGGAAAATGTAATATGGATTGATGAAACATGGGTCAACGTGTGTCGTGCACGTTCCGTCGCACGGAAAGATGACACGCACCACGGAACTTTGAGTGTGCCAACTGGTAAGGGAGGGTGACTAATTATAGTTCATGCTGGCTCTATAAATGGTTTTGTGCCCGGTGCTATGATGTTGTTGCAGTCAAAAAAACTTGACTACCACGAGTAGATGAATGCAGACACATTCAAAGACTGGTTTGTTACTTGTTTGCTACCAAACGTCACTTCTCGTAGTGTTTTTCTAATGGACAATGCGCCATACCATTCTGACAATTAAATAAGGCACCAGCGGCTGCTGCAAGGAGAGATGAAATAGTCAGCTGGTTGAAAGATAATAAAATAAGCTCTGAGCAGAATATGCAGAAAGCGGAACTTCTGGAGTTAGGGAAACGATACAAGCCACAGAAGATTCATTATGTTGTTTGATACAGTAGCCGAGAACCATGGCCAGAGCATTATGTCTTCCACTGTACCACTGCCATTACAACACAGTTGAACTCGTCTGGGCTCAAATAAAAGCAGATGTAGCGCAACGAAACAGAACCTTTACGTTGTGAGACTCAGAGGCTGTTAAATGAGGCTGTCACACGAATAATGTCTGACAATTGCAAGAACATTGTGAACCACATGCGGAAAGAGATTACAAGGTCAAACATAGAAGAAGATGTAAGAGAAGAATCAGTTTATAATACTGATTTTTTTATCAGACGATGAGGACAGCAGCAGCGAAGATAATGAAGACTATGTGGTCATGATGAGAGATGACTAATCAGATGTCGATCTTGGTGTTTCCATTCTCCCACATTAAAAATAGAGGTAACATCCTTATTCAATATTTTACTCATAAAATTTGTGCAATTTGCTTTACCTTATGAATGTTGAAAATCTGATTGTGTGTAATTTTTATTTTGGCTGGAACCATAGTCATGGTAATTTTTTTAATGACGGTACTGCTGTCTGATGCTAATAACTTTTATTTTATTGTTATATGATCCAGAGTTCAGCCATAGGCCATTTCCAAGTACAATAACCTTTTTATATGTCAAAAGATATCAGACTGATATGAAATACAGTGAATTCTGAACCGTATAACAATAAAATAAAAATTGTTGCAGTGAGATGGCTGCAACATCTTTAAAGAAAATTGGAAGCAGTTGGTAAAACAGGCTAGGGAAAAACTGAAACTGTGGTATGCAATTTCATGTGTGGACAATTTTAAAATTAGCACAATTTGTTGAGAGGAGGAAAGTAACCTTTGCATTATGTCACTGCCAAAGAAAATAGCTCGATGAAACGTGGACCATACGAACAAAGAACAGCAGCAGTGTAGTAGAGAAGGTAACTGAAAGTAGTACACAATTAGACAAACAGAATGACATTGAAGTCATCATGATTTATGATGATTCCATGGACAGTACAAAAGTTCCATGGCTCTGAATAGGGTGGGCGATAATCAAGGAGAGCTATATGTGCTTTCAGGTTGGCCATAAGGATGGTAATTAGTTCCTATGGTATATGTGATGTCTGACAAGTGATGGATATGATACGACCCAAAGTAGTGCTTCTGCAACTTTTTGAGTATTCCCACATTCTGCACAGGAGTAAAAATTCATACCTAGTCTCGGACTGTTTCTCACAGGCCATTGTTTGGTATTACAGTACTATCTTTCTCCTGGGCATTCAGGGTCCATATGTCTTGCTTCTTTGGTCCTTGAGTTTGTGTTTCATGTAGTCATCCTGAGTGTCATCATCTTGAATTAAGAACACCGTATACATTGTCATTTCAGTCTTGCAGCTGTGGAGGAGCAATAACTGTGTGGAGCCTGTTGAGTCTTGCTTCGCTGTGCTGTATGCGAATGTATCCTATGTCTCTGTTAAACATCAGTGTACACTGAGTGCTTATTGGCCAATGTCTTTAAATGCGAACATTTCAGGTTAGGCTTTACCGTGCTTGTTATTGACATTAAATGAAACAACAAGTTTACTGTTGCCAGTCACCGTTCTATTTATCTCCATGACACATTTCAAAGGTTTAAACCTCCATCATCAGGTGGATTTAGTTAGTATGACATTTGTGTGTGTGTGTGTGTGTGTGTGTGTGTGTGTGTGTGTTGTGTTAGAGTTTTTTGGAGGACCCTGTGGCACTGTCTATCGGAGAAACAAGACACTGTTCCAGAACATGGTTTTGGGTTTCTTTTTACAAAAACTTAAACTTATATCTTAACGGTAAGTATAAAATAAGTAAAATAGAGTACCTCCAGTGGTCACAGGTTCCTTTCGCTGTCATAACACATCACATGTATACTGTCATATTTGTAAAAAAATATGGTGTCTGGAAACTGCTGGGTGCAAGGTTCATATAGCAGAAGAGAAGACATTATCGCAAAGTACAAAAAATATACACCGTAACATTATTACAGAATAATTTTTTAAAGGATTTGGAGGTGTTTGTTTTGAGGTGTCGAATACATGTTGGAATAAATACTTCAGGTGGCATATAAATCAGATTTTGACAAGTTAAAACAGCTTGAACTTTATACTTGTTTATACAATCAGGTGAAATGTTACAGACTTTAAGTACAGTAATCATATTGGCTACAGCGGTAAAATTATACATAAATAACAATTTTGATTGGGATTAATAGATAGATATGAAAGGCTGGAGGCAGAAGGAGAGAAAGAGAAAGTGAGAGGTAGAGAGAGGGTGGAAAGAGAGAGTGTAGGAGAGCAAACTTTACATAGCAACAAAATCTGATTTATATGGCACTTGAAGTATGTATTCCAACACATGTATTCGACACCTCAAAACAAACACATTCAAATCCTTTAAAAAAATTATTCTATAATAATGTTGTTATGATGTATATTCTCTGTACTTTGCGATAATGTCTTCTCTTTTGCTATACAAACCTTGCACCTAGCTGTTTCCAGACACCATATTTGTTTACAAATATGTCAGTATACATGTGATGTGTTATGACAGTGAAAGGAACCTGTGACCACTGAAGGTACTGTATTTACTCAAATCTAAGCTGCACCTAAAAAATGACTCGAAATAAAGGAAAAAAAATTTTCCCGATTCTAAGTCGCACCTGAAATTTGAGACTCGAAATTCAAGGGGAGAGAAAAGTTTTAGGCCGCACCTCTAAATTGAAGCAAAGTTGGTCCATTGTAATATGAGACACAATTTAGGTCAAATGAATGACGATACAGCTACAGTAGTTTGCTTCGAGTCGTAAGCTTAGCAGTTAAGCTTTACCAGGTAGCCATTGCTATGCGTCAGGTGCTCAGTCCATATTTATACGGGTACCCTTCCTTTTTCACGTGCTTCGTCTGGTTTGAATTGATTGTTTATTTTTCTTTGATCTGATAAGTGCCGTTCTCTTTGTTATAGGTGTTTACGTCACTCTAAGCTGAAAATGCATTACTGTACTGTGTCATGCACTGTTTGTCGCATTCTGATAATGAGTATTTACGGCCTGTCGCCGCTCGTGGCATGGCTTGCTTTTGTGCATGCTACTGCTGCTTACAACTGGAGAGAGAGAGAGAGAGAGAGAGAGAGAGAGAGAGAGAGAGAGAGAGAGAGAGAGAGGGGGGGGGGGGGGGAATTGTCTCATTAGTGAAACAATGGCAAGAGACTGCTATTTGTTGTTACTGACACTGCTGCTTTCTTTGATAATGATCAACAAGAACCAAATAATATACTGCGTATGATAGAAGTTCTGAACGAGAGTTCAGCGAAAATTTTTCTCCGTTTGAAAATCTTTGCAGACGCCTCTTTAGTACATTACGTTCTGCACAGAAATTAGTCATCTTAGATTTTAAAATCTAGTCAATTGCCGTGCTTTATTTCTGACTGTATCACTATTAGGCATAAGAATAATACGAATATAAACATGACATGATATGTATATTCTTCCATGTTTGTTGTTGTCGTTATAGTTTCATAGTTTATTAGGCAGACAGGGTTTAAATCAGATAGCAGCAAACACGAAAGAATACATGGCAAAATGTTTATATTCGTATTATTCTTATGGTGTAGAGAATACTGCATGTGATTCACAGTTCATAAAAGTTCCTATTAGCAACAATCTCTTCTCACAGGTAGGAAAAAATTCAGAACGTAGAGTTTGCCATATTGACAAACATCCCAAACAGTCTTGCCAGTCGGATTTTCGTAGTACATTGAAATGCTGCTACATTCGAAGATCAACAGTACGGAATTCGTATTTACTTCGATGGATAATTTAAGAAAATGCAGTGATCGAAACTCGGGGTGGAGTAAAAAGCTCGTCTTCCACCCTTTTTTAAATTTATTTACTGACACAGAGATTTTCGCGCCAGTGTTTATCTTTGTGCCTGCAAAGCATGCTTGTGTAGCGCTACATGTATTCGACAGCAGAAGTTAGTTGTGGTGGCACCTACCAACATTTTTCAGAACTTCCGCTTACTTTGCACTCGATTCTAAGCCGTAGGTGGTTTTTTGGATTACAAAAAAACGGAAAAAAGTGCGGATTACATTCGAGTAAATGCGGTACTCTGTTCTACTTATTTTATACTTACTGTTAGCTATAAGTTTAATTTTTTAAGAAGAAACCCAAAACCATGTTCTGAAATAGTGTCTTGTTTCTCCAAAAAATTGTAACACAACACACACACAAATGTCATACTAACTAATGTAAATCCACTAATTGAGGTTTAAACTTTTGAAACACCTCGTGGAGATAAATAAAACAGTGACTAGTAACAGTTAACTTGTTGTTTCATTTAATGGGATTTTAACTATCTGATGTCAGTGGAAGCCCAAGAAGATTTTATTGATTCATCACCATGAGATTTTACATTCATACTGGCCGGAGATACCTACGTCTGTTTCTGTCTAAATTCTTCATAAATGCCAGGTAATCAGATATTGGATTGTCATGGAAACGCTTCATGATAGCTGGTTATTATGGTTCAATGTCTCGTAGTTCCTCTTATACAATGCTCTGTTTATTAGTTGCTATTCTCCTTTGGTTGGTTCTTCCGCCAAGATTTTAAGGTTTTCAGCACTGCTCAATCTTCTCTCTGTTCAGCAGCAATGTCATTTAATGTAGCGATGAGATTGCATCCATGCTGCTGTGTTCAGCCAAAGGATTCCTGGAAAGGTTTTTGGCATTCTTCTGCTTGCATCCACTTTTGTATATCACTGTGATTTTGTACTCCCAAAGCCTCAGTGTCCATCTCATCACTTCACCTAGTGGGTCCCTTAGGCTTGCCAGCATATATAATTGTGGTCCATCACAACAGTGAATGGTTCGTCAAATAATACTTGGACTCGTTGATGGCCCGAACAACTGCAAGGCACTGTTTCTTGGTTGTAGAGTACGTCATCTCAGGCTTAGAGAAGACTCCGAATTCACAAGCTATCGCCTTTTTGAGCAGCCTCATGAATTTGTGCCGTACTGCACCTATCCCATAACCATCAGCATTGGTGTGAATTTTGGAGAAGTTGTTAGTGCCTTTTTAAAGACAACAATCAATCTTTCTTGAATCTCATTCCAGGAAAATCTGGTGTCTCCCTGCAGTTGTTCTTGTAAGGGACCTGCCGTGGTACAGAAATGTTTTATAAATTGCTGATAGCACAAACATATTCCAAGAACTGCTTTAGTCATGAATGTGCTGAGAAGTTGGAAAATCTGTGACTGCTTGCATTTGCTCTTGATTGAGACAGAGTTCGTTGCCATTAACTAGATGCCCTGAGATATTATTTCTCGTGTGATGAATAGGCAGTTTTTGAGGTTCAGGTGGTGGTCTGTCATTTGAACATTCTTAAACACAGTTCTCAGCCAGGTCACTTGCCCTTTATACAGCAAACACACATTGTCAATGTAATGTGTCCAAGCAGGTTGTCCGTCAAATGCTCGAAGGTGGCCGGAGCGTTACGTAGTCCAAATGACATAATTTTGAACTCATAGAGGGCATCAAGAGCTATGAAGACAGTTGACTCTGTCAGCCTTGTCAAATTTAAATTGCTGGTATCCTGTCTGCATAACCACAATCAAGAATTACTTTAATCTTTTCATGCTGTCTGTGGTGTCAGAAATGCTTGACAATAGATAAACAATCTTGCATAACGAATTTATTGAGTGCCTTGACGTGAAAACACCATGTGTCATCCGTCTTCTCAAAGATCAGGAGAGGACAAATGATTTGCTGAAGGTTCAGTAGCGTCATCTTGCAGCATCTTCTCCCCTTCCTCCTCAAATTATGCTTTGTTCAGCCAGTGACACCCTATACAAATGCTGACTTCTTGGTGGATGGTTATGTTGATACAACGTTTACCATGGGCCACTTGGTTTTTCTTTTCTCCACTCTGGATTTGAAAGTATGCAAAGATTAGAACTGTTAACACTCATCGATGAAGTTTCTTGGTTATGCCAGATGTGTTGGCAGTGTGATAGTAACTTCCTCCACTGCGTTGTGTATAGTGATAATGCAGCAAGATTACTTGTTGATGACACTGAGCGGCCCATCCTTTATTGGTTCTGCTTTTCCTATGCATGTACCTTTAGGGGTGAGTTGTGGCTCCTTCTGACAATTACTGCTGCAATGTTGACCAACTGCAGTGCTTGTGATGGTCACTGGAATATAAATTTCTTTAGTGCATCTGAGTAGCTTTTTGCAACTGTCAAAAGCTTTACAGTGCATCTTGATTGATGACTCTGGCTCAGTTCTTGATGAAGGTTGGATACAGCATCTTCAGTGGCAAACAACCACTCGAGCAACCTTTGTTATATGTGCGCGTTGGAATAGCTTCATCAAAGAGCCCTGATCTTCTACGGTCTGACTCCTTGTGATGCCTGCAAGAAGTCCCATCTGAGAATAACGTTATGATTACATTCAAATAAAATGACAAATTTGAATGACTGTGTTGTATTATTGATAGTTAATCTTGCAATACAGGTTGCTGTCAGTTGGAGATATTTCCCATTTGCAACTTTCAGCACAGTTTCTTTCATATAATTGAACATAGTCTTCTATAGTTGACAAAAATAAGCATTCAGTATTACAGTAATTGATGACATTAGTTAGATTTCCTGACTTCTTGGTAACTGCTGTCCAAGGAAGACTTTCACCTGAGGTGACTTCATCTCACTTAGTTTTGCTTAATTCAGTGACAAGATGAGTGGATGATATCTCTGTATGTGATATGGAATGGATGTGGTGTGTTGGGGAGTGATCTCAACTAGAGTATGCCAGTGTGCTTTGTCCCACACTTAAACTATAATCACTTGCAGTTCACTAGTGTGAATAGATTTCGTGATGGTTGATGTTTTGTGATATATTATTCATCAAAAATTTGTCATCTTTCTTTGCAGTTGCATACAGTGTGTCCAGTGCGCCCTCAGTGGAAACATACCGGTACTTTGTCTTATGTCCTTCAAATAGCTTTTCCTTTTACTTGCAAATCAGTGGTGGTTGTGTGCTGGGTTGTTGATTGATGGTTGTGGCATTAGTGAATCCATTCTACCTGGTGCATTTGACTTGTGGTGGAGATTGGTACTGAATATTGAAACATCTGTTATCTGGTATGTTTTAACCTATGAGGTGGAGATTAATTTCTGCATTCTCTTACTTACTCTGTACGACTGTTCTGGCTGCCATAAACTGCTGTAGGGGGCACGTTTGTGAGTGATACCACTTTCGTGTAGCTCTTTTGTTGAATTTCCATGATGTGGTGTCACCACTTGATGATTTCCGCTGTTGTTGTGACATATTTTACTGGAAGATCAACTCTTTTCAACAAATGTAAGACTTTTGTCATATTGGCATCCACAATGTGACAGTGCTGAAACATTCCCTATGTAAGACTGTCATTTCCCTGTGACGTTGTTTTTCTCTCTCTTCAAACTAATTGCACTTCCTACTGATTATGTGCTTTTCATTTCATCCTGGAGTTTGTCTGGGCTATTGAACTTAGATTCACTGTTCTCAAACCACTGTTAAGCTTTGACACACAGTAAAAGTAATACACATTTTCCAAACACATCATGTCGTCCCACCTCTTGTCTTCGGCAGTTTGGGCGAACCCTTTCAGCCATTTTGTTGTCTCCGGAAAATGCTGATGAACGCCTTATACGCAGCTGACTTAGAATTGTGGTGATGTCGATGTTCTGAAATAATCAGCATCTCCACCAAACAACATTGTGTCATAACTACAACTGAGTCAAAATCTGAAAGCAGGGTCATCAGTGAAGTAAAACACACAGTTCTGAAACCAAGTTTATTATAGACACTCGCGTACAGCCAGACGGGAACTACATCCTGCACTCACAGTGCTACTATTTATACAACCATAGAATATTCTGCAATAAGCAAAATTAAAAAAAAATTAAAAACATCAGTAACCTCCTAGGAAATACGATAAACGCTAAATAACATATTTACTGGAGATTGGATTTGAACTGGTGACCCGCAGCATGCCATGGATTTGAACTGGTGACCCGCAGCATGCCAGCCAGGGACTAACCACTATTGCACATTCCATGTAGCACAGCTGGTCTTAGTATCTTGACTCTGAAAAGCATTCGTCTGAATACCCCTCTATTATTGAAAGTACAATTGTATAGATCATAAAGTGAAATCTATGACTGGATTGAGGATTTCGTCATAGGGAGGATGCAACATGTGGTTTTAATCTGTGACGGGATTGAGGATTTCATGATATGGAGGGTGCAACATATGATTTTGGCTGGAGACTCATTGACTTCTGGTTTGCCCCAGGGAAGTGTGTTGAGACTTTTGCTATCCGTGTTGTATATTAACAGTCTCACAGACAGTATTAATAGCAATCTCAGCCTCTGCAGATGATGTTATTTAAAATGTTGTAGTGACCAAAAAAAGCTGCACAAACATTCAGTTGGATCGCAGTAAGATATAAAAAGTATGCAAAGATAGGCAACTGTAAATGTTCAAAAATATAATAATGTGCAGTTCACAAAATGAAAACATGTATACCCTACAAATATAATATACAAAAGTAACAGTTGGAATCTGTCATCTTGTACGAGTACCTGGGTATAACAATTTGCAGTCATATCAAGTAATTAAATTCAATTTGTTGATGGCTCGGGGCAATTCCGTCACAAAGGCAGACTGAAAATTTCTGTGGTCTGGCTGGGATTTGATCCCATGATATCTTATTTTTTCAGACAAGCACTTCACCACTGAATTGCCAGGCTTGACAGGATTATGTAGGTTCATTCTTAGGTACATCTAGTGGTAGACTTAGTATTCATTGGTAGAATACTAGAGAAATGCTGCCAATCTGTAAAGAATGTTGCTTACAGAACACTCATGCCATCGAGCCTAGAATATTATTCAGATGTGTGGGACCTGTAATAAATAATACCAACAGGGAAAATTTGACAGATACAGAGAAGGGCAGCATAAGTGACCGGTGGATGCATAAAGAGAGATGCAAACTGCCATGAAGAAACCTTTTCACAAAGTTTCTAGTACTATACTACAATCCTTGCATATCTCCCATAGGACGAGGTTGGACTGATTACAGCATTCATGGAGGCATTTAAATAATCACTCTTCCCATGGATGATACACTGTTGGAACGGGAAATAGCCCTAAAGCTGTCGGCAGACAGATTGTGCTTTCAAACGTCAACATTGAGTGTGCAGAGTTCAGCATGTTTCTGAATGCTCAGAAACGAAGTGAATTGTGCATGTGGTACATATTCCTCTAAGTGGTTTAGGTGCTGGCAGCATGCACCACCATCAGCAGCTGTCGGCTGTATCTGGCTCGCAAATCACACTGTTTACAAAGTAGATGGATGTAAAATTTGTGTGTTTGTCCTATCAAAATGCACATTTCTGCCCTTGTCCATATGCTAGTCATGTCGTTCTCTCTGTAGTATACATAAATAATAACTTCAGTACCCATGAATATGTTATAAGGTGTAAAGCAAAGTACCATGTCCAGTCAGTAAGGTCTTAGTCTTACAAAAGTTCCATTACAAATAGTGTGATACTGTTATCATCTTAAGAGACAAATGTTTCATTCATCACCTCCTTATCTATAGCTCTGCACTTTGTTTTACATATATATGTCACCGCTTTTTTAGAAATTTGTTTATAGAGGCCATCAAACATGGAAGACGGCTCCAATTGTGAAGTGTTCAACAAGGTAAATCTCTTAACAAAGCTTGATCGGCTGTACTCTTAAACTTGGGCTACAGTTCCTGTACATGCTGTTGCCCTAAGGTAAATGTTTTGTGGGTGTGAAGAGTAAGGAAGAGTGAGGTTAGGGAGAGGAGGAGGAGGGAGGAGGAGGAGGAGTGG